>NW_021137171.1:0-427311 GCF_004193835.3 Ostrinia furnacalis | reverse complement strand
GTGCAACTTAGCCAAAGAAAAAAATCATTTTGATCGCTAATGTCAGTTTGCAGCGAGTGACACAACCTCCCCGTCTGAAGGCCAGCGGCCGACTGCCGCCCGCACCCCGCGAAGGCCCCCTCAACAGCAAAACGTTCGGAATTTATCAAAAGTAAAATTTATGAATGAAAGTAATGTTCGATTGAAAAACGCAACGTGTCATTTAAAGATTAAAGAATACCCAATCTATTCGTGCAAAAATCTTTTAAATTAACTTAGCCGTTTTGGAGGAGTAGGGAATTTAAGTAAAAAATCGATGTCCCGTATTTATTTTTTTAATCCAAAACAAAGAGGCGTAGCGAAAATTCAAACGTCACAAATGTAGTCCTTGAACTGTTGTATAACATATATTTTTTTCAACTATTTCTGTCCAGCAGTAAAAGAGGAGTAGGCTTTACAAAATGCCCATTTGGCGCGGATTGAGGACACTAATCGCCTTAAATGCTGTTAACAACTTATTAACTTACAAAGAATAACACATTGTTGGTTCACTTTAAACGGAAAAACCAACGATGTTGCACGTCAGGGTCAACACGTTGCCATGCCATCTAATGCAAATAAAACTACGATTTTGCAACAAAATGTAACTTTGATGTGCTGTCGACTATCTTTTTTAGGCTGGGTTGCACCATCTTACTTTAACCGTGCTTTAACTTTGCCTAACGTCAAAAATCTGTCAAAATCCATACAAAAAGCACCGGTTATCGTTAAAGTTACGGTCAAAGTTAGTGGTGCAACTCAGCCATAAAGTCAGCGCACACACCGCGAGGCGGTGACGCCTATCGCTCCGGGAGGCGTCCGCTTTCTATGTGACTGTTTTTAAACAAACTGTAGTCTGGTCCGGGAGCACGTAGAATTTTGTCCAATGACCCCAAGCTACCCATCCTTATTGCTCGCGCGTAATTATATTGCTGTCGCGACTGTGTGACGGCCGCCCGCAGTGAGTGTGCGAGCGCTTGGTGTCATTGGACAAAATTCTACGTGCTCCCGGACCAGACTATAGACTAACATTCCAAAAAATATATTTTTCCCGAATAGCGACCGTTTTCCCGCGTTTCCCGCCTCTGTGTGCGCTGACCTTTATCGATAAAAGTTGACGTCAAAAACCGTCATGACGAATAATTTGATGAACGATTTACAAATGAGTAATTCATTTATCAAGTCACTCCGAACTTCCTACAATGACAGATTATTTGATCGCTGATAACTCACCGGCAATGAAATTAAAATCAATAATAACCTTTTAATATAATGTAAGAGATCTTATCAAAATACTTAACTTATCGCTTTCCCAGAAAGTAAGTTAATAGGCGATGACTTATTTTTCTTCGGATTCCTAAGACCTTAATCTTATGAATGAGTATGAATATAAAATATTTCTTTGAAATCTGTAAATATGGAAAAGCCGTAAAGTGGGCTCTACATTATGTAATACAGTATTTTAAATTAATCACTCACTAGCATTCCAATATTATCTCAAAACTGTCCTGTCTCTACTAGATTGTCTGGACTGGAAGGATTAGAATTATTAGAATTAGAACTTCGAACGAAGAGATCACGTTCTATTGATAAGACCGCCTAAATTGTGCGTTTCGATTTTGTATTTTTTTGTTTGTCAAGAGACCGAAAAAGAGAGAGAGTACGATCGATCCCACGTACATCTATGAACTTGAATGCTTTAAACCTAAGAATATTGATTTCTCAGCGAATTCAACATTGTGTCATCATCATCATTTTAAGCCATAAGACGTTCACTGCTGAACATAGGCCTCCCCCAAATGATTTCCATATTGACCAGCTGACCGCTACCAAGTGTCAACATTTTGTGCTAGCTGTTAACTATGCACTTGCTAACAACGTTTTAATTAAGGCCTTAATTAAGGGGCTAATATCTAACGTCTCTGACGTCCCTACGGAACCCTGAAATATTTATTCAGTCACTTTACTTTCCGGCGCCGTCTGAGTCGGGATGCCTACATTGTCTACCTAGGTACTAGACTAGACAGACGCGATTCTAAGCGCGGTACACACTGTATTGTGGCTGAATTAGCAAAAGTTAAAAACTCTACAATGATATAAACAGAAGATATTGAAAAATTAGTAAACAAACATAACAAAACATACCAAAAACTCTTCCTTTAGTTGAAGGCGGTTAAAAGTAAACACAATAAAAATATAATGATTCAATTACTTTAAGTAGTCATAACGTAGTCATGTCATAATGAATGCTATAGATGACCCACGCTGAACTGTCCCGCCAAACTCAATGACAGGGGGGCGCTACCATCGTTCAACTATATGGTTTCCAACATGGCAAAAATCTGAACCAGCGATCCGGTATTGACGGTGGCGCCCCACTGTCAATGTCATCGACAGGACAGTCCAGTATTTTGGAACTATACGCAACGTGTAAAAATTCGATGTAAAAAACAATATCTCTGTTTGATGGCACACAGCAAGAAAATTAAAAGTTCAAGGATGTGATCCCATATAAAACGTAAAAAGAAAATCTCTACTTGAACAAATCGAATCCGTTAAGACTCGATATTCTATTTAAAAAAGTTTTCATATCTATCTCTCTTTTTTCATCATATTGGCATGAGCAGGCAGACCAAACTACGAAAGGCGTTGGGAAGTCGCCCCGGTGGAATAAGAATTCGCCTTAATTTTTGTGACCTAAATATAAAAGTCTTATCGGTAAGTACCGGGGTTTATAAATATCGTGTTCCTGGCCTTGAGACTAGTTTTTGCCTGAATGTTAATCTTAGTTTTGACTGAAATAGACTACCTAATATTAGTAGGTACTTGCTGGATTTTAGTGTTTACTACGTCTCACGAGAATACCCATTCAGGATTGCATTGCTTTATTTAGCCATAATACAAATATTTTGAATTTACAGTCAGTTTCAGTTTTATATAAAATCACCGAAATGAAAATCATGAAAAAATTGAAAAAAAAAATTGACTATTTTCTCTATTTTTCTTTTCGCTTCACTACGTTCTTTAGTTGACAGAACTAATTAATAACGAATGTTATTACGTTATTTACAAGCTTAAAACAAGACAAAACAGTAACAGCGTTTTAGGGAGCGCCATTCTTGGTTCAATTTTAACATACCTACTACCTGTCTATCTACTGTATCTACTCATTTGATTAAAACTGTTACTTCCATAACGTACCGGCGACAGAAAATCAAGGTAAACACTATGGCTGGCATCTTGGTTATTGAAACAGGTGATAATATACTTTAGGTATAAATTATAGGTACCTACTTTCGAAGGTAAGTTTATTTGTAGATTTTCGGTTACAGTTTCATTCACAATAGTAGGATTATAATAATGTAGGTACTTCGATAGGTAGTACGCTAATTTCCATTAGCAACTTCCTCTTAAGGAGCAGCATTTAATTAAGAAAATTTCCACCTGTACGTACCTACACCATTTATTTTAGATCGCATTAAGTTTGCCCTCGATAACATTACTTACTTAATTATAAAGTTGTTTGTTTTGCAAGAGTCAGTAAATAAAAACTAAATAAATGGTTTTAACTCTCTGCTTTAAGGACTTTCGCACACCACTGAAGAACTCTATTTACTATCTTAACCTACTTATTTAACTTATAAAAATTCAAACACCTCCGTCTTATCATTTGAATAGTTATCTTCAACCGTAACTAATTTAGTTACCTCAAGCTCCTCCAACATCGCGATCTCCTCAGCATTCCTCGAGGACTCCTCTTTAGTGATGATCCTGCCGTTCGCACTCACTTTGCCTGTCAAATTCACATCTTTCACTTCGAAGTCATTCAACATGTGGTAAGCACTGGTGCTGTGTCCGTACGCGCTCATGGCCTGCTCTATGGACTTGCCCTTGTATTTTTTTAGGGTGTTTACCCCGCCGGGGTGGTCGCGTAGGAAGCGTTTGATGTCGTAATTTTTCCCGTCGAAGTGTACGGGGAACTTCGTGGGATCCATGGCGCGGGCGGCTGGCGGGCGGCGGTGGTGCGACTGCCGTTATCAGTGAGTGATAGCGATTACGCCGCGCCCGCCCGCGCCCAGAGCCGAATTGCCGAAACTACGGCTCACGGTGAGGTGTCACTACTCTCGTATAGGTAGAGATAAGTGCCTAGGTAGATATCTTCTTGTACAAATAACACAGAAAAATACAGAAATAGAGAGCATAGTAGAGATGCACAAGAACATGGATTTCGGTTCATAAAAGATCTCTTCTCTACATTCATTAGTTAGTTACTTGATAAAACTAAAAAATATAGTCCTAAGGTGTAGTAGGCTGGACTTGTTCATATTTTCTCATATTGAATGTTTGATAACTATACGACTATCGATTTCTATGTGTTAGAGCTGACCCAGCTAATTAATTTAATCGAATTTAATTTAACAGGATTTAACGTCTGTATTTGTATTAATGTGTTATATTGACAAGGAAGTTAGTAATTAATCATATTATTACGTAAATATTATGTTATCGCCAGCCGGGGCCCACTCTATGGTCCTGCTACGAAAACTATCTCGTAGTAGGTATCGTCGATCGTCGTAGATGTCGTAGCAGAGCCGTCTACGAATACCAAACATGTCATTATGCTACGAAATGCAAACATATAGTCCGAGTCAAGAGACTTTGGCAATCAGGAAAACCCTTTATGGTTTCGTTCGTTCGACTAACAGCTATTGTTTGGGAAAACATATATTTGGTGGCTTTTTATCAGATAGAATGTGTTATTTATGTGTTTGTTTTCCTATGTAAATAAAATAAACACTTCTAACATATTTTGACGACCTAAGTACGATGTAATTGAGTAAACATCTCTTTGATTGTAAATTAGTTTTTAAACTGACACCGTTCAATCAATTTGTATCACATAATTCCTTAATTAATACATTTTATCATGTCATTAATCTCTTACGATATTGCCCAAGCCCATTGCCTATCAGATGGGACTTTGGCACGTGATCCTTGCAAACGAAATTAGTTTCTTTCGCCTTGATCTTGACCTTGCGCCAGCGTTCATAATCGCATTCACGCATCATGCACTAGGGTCGTGCCACAAGTCGTGGCATGTCACAGTCACACGTCTTGTTGTTCAATGTTTTCGAGACTTTGGCGCATTAAATTAAATAACGTAGGTTTCACACTATTATGACAAAATGTTACATTACGTGTACTTACTTAGTTACTACATAAATAATGTATGGCTTACGCAGTCTCTAAGCAACATGAAAAATATATTATTATGTTTGTTATAAGGTAAGTTAATGTGTTGTTAAAGCAGCTAAAATTAATTTCAATAGCTCAATATTTATGATACCGCGACGCGACCCACAGCCACGAGTAAGTAATAAATAAGTAAATACCTACTTAAGTCCTACATACTTAGTTATAATTTTGAGCAATTGTAACTGAAAAATAAATCTGAAATTTTATCCATTAAGATTTCAGTTATTTTTGGTACCCTATTTAAGTAAGAGTTACCACGTCATCAATCGTAAAAGGTTATGGGCCATAACCTTTTGACCTCAGCCATAACTTATGGCTGAGGTCAAACGATGCGTTTTGATGACATGAAAGTTCTGTATGAGCTACCTACATAACGAAGCAAAATGTGTTGGAACTTAAACGTTTATTCGCTACGGACATTATATTCGTTTGGCGTCAGCCTAAACGATCGAACCTAGGACTGACTGCGTGCGTTGTAAACACACCGCACGCTACGCCGACGAATCAAAATAAGTGATGTCTTACTTAGTAGTAAACAATTTTTAATATCTCAAAACGAAGCACATATCAAAAGCACCTTAATGAAAAAGGGCTACTATAAAGTTGATGATTATACAGGGTGACTGGAACTGAACCCGCCATAGCTAATAGGCGTATAGAGGAGGTCATTTGCTAATTATTGAACCTTACTTTCTATGGCTAAAGTTTTATAGTTTAGGAGATATGTCAATTTTTATACTTTTTTCAGATTTTTCCGAAATTTGACCTAAAAACTGCTTCAATTTTTTTTCTCGCGTGATTTCAACAGTTTTTTTTATTTGATATTAATATCGAATATGTCTTTATTCAAATAAAATAAATTTCTGATCCAGATAATGATTGAATAGCTAGTTACGAGCCGCCAAAGTTCAACAAAAGTACAAACCACGATAAAAAATTCTACTTCAAATTCGATTGAAACAAAAATTAATGGTGATAATGGATTGCCAATAATCTTAAAAATATCTCCAGCTTCTCTTCTTTCCAATGATATATCACACGTTGTAATTGGATATTGAAATTTATCAAAAATTCAAAGTTTATGGAAGAAAATGGAGTAATAATACAAAAATTATCCATACAAAGTTGATTTTGAATTTTTTTAATTTTTTTTTCTTTATAATGTGATTATTATTTTTAAATTCATTTTTAAAAAAAACACGAAAATAGTTATGAAAAGGAGTATAGCAGAAAATATGAGTTGTTTGAAGAAACTTTGTATGGATAATTTTCGTAAATTACTCCATTTTCTTCCATAAACATTGAATCCCAACTAATATTATAAATGCGAAAGTAACTCTGTCTGTCTGTCTGTCTGTCTGTCTGTCTGTCTGTCTGTCTGTTACGCTTTCCCGCTTAAACCTCGCAACCGATTTTGATGAAATTTGGCATAGAGATAGTTTGAGTCCCGGGAAAGAACATAGGATAGTTTTTATCCCGGTTTTTGAAACAGGGACGCGCGCGATAAAGTTTTTCTGTGACAGACAAAATTCCACGCGGGCGAAGCCGCGGGCGGAAAGCTAGTTTTTAATAAATTTCAATATCTAATTACTACGTGTGATATGTCATTGGAAAGAAGAGAAGGTAGAGATATTTTTAAGATCATTGGCAATCCATTATCACCATTAGTTTTTTCATAAATCGAAATCGAATTTGAATTTTTTATCGTGGTTTGTACTTTTGTTGAACTTTGGCGGCTCGTAACTAGTTGCTGAATCATTATCTAGATCTGAAATTTATTTTATTTGACTAAAGGTTTATTCGATATTAGTATCAAATAAAAAAATCGGTTAAAATCATGCGAGAAAAAAAAATTAAAGCAGTTTTTAGGTCAAATTTCGGGAAAATCTGAAACAAGTATAAAAATTGTGATATCTCCTAAACTATAAAACTTTAGTCATAGAAAGTAAGGTTCAATAATTAGCAAATGACCTCCTCTATACGCGTATTAGCTATGGCGGGTTCAGTTCCAGTCACCCTGTATAAAAGATAAAAATGTTTGGAATGTTTAAATGCCTAGCTCGCTATAATTTGTATATTTTAAAGACTGTAAACCCTTGAAAAGAAGGCTGACAATAGTGACTGAGTTTCTTGCGCTGTTTCTTCTCAGCACTGGCCCATTTATTGTCCCGAAGCAGTGGTAGGGTTAATATTGGGACGTGTAAAAGTGCTTTTTTAAAAGCCTATTTGCAAAAATAAATGAATTTTATGAATGTTAATTTTTAATTTTATGAAGTTACTTCACTTAGGTAGGTACATCAATCGATTGAAGTCTTATCAATATGGTTCTAAATTACAGGGCATTTATAATTCAGCATGGGCCAATAAGTGTCTAGTGTAGAAACCTTAGTAACGGTTAGATTGATTGCACCAAATTACGGTGCATACCTACCACTTATCTTCGAGGGAAATGATAGGTACTTAAATTTGAACCTTACTCACTTGTACATAAAGATGTAGGTAAGTTTCTAACATACATTGAATAAGTAGGTATAGAACTGCACTAAATGGCGGACTTATTGACGAAGAGCCATCTCAATCAGTGGCATTACGTCCGCCACTGTACAGTGTTTTTGTGCAAAAAGTAGGTATAAGTAATAAATATAAATCACTTGCTTAAGTTTATGGTCCATTACACTTTGATCACCCAGGTGATCGAAGTGAACCCCAGGCGATAATTTGGTGTCCTTTGATCACCCATGGATAAGATGACCTGGATAATAAAAGTGGACTTCCGTTGAACTATTATTTTAGTATCCTTTGATCATCATCATCATCATCATCTCAGCCATAGGACGTCCACTGGTGAACATAGGCCTCCCCAATGCTTTGCATGTTGCCCGGTTGGTAGCGGCCTGCGTCCAGCGCCTTCCTGCTACCTTTTTGCGGAAATCNATAGCTTGATATGTTGGATCCTGGTCAATAAACTGCTCCAGTAGGTGTTGCTTATTATATAAGCTTTGCATATTTTGGTATAGGATCTTAAAATGTTGATCTGTGGCCACGAAATGTACGCTTGCCGTCTTTATTTTGTTGCTGGTGAATATCATTTTTGGCTTCATCTGTGTTTGTTGTCTCTTTCTTCTGGTCCTTGTGGGCAACATCTCTTTTATTTTCTGTGTTTGTAGACACATTTGTCTGGTCTTCTTGGGCAACTTCCTTTTTATTTTTGAGATAAGCTCGTTTTCCATCAATAAATAGCTGGTTATTCTTTATTATAGCATAGTGACCGCTTTTCCGTGCCAAGTACATTTCATCAATCATTTTTTTCCTGGCAATACGTGCAGTCTTATCTAAAAACTCTGACACTGAGAAACTAGTGTTTTGAAAACATTCTTTATTATTTATGATGTATTTGGTCATTCTTTTGCTGATTAATTCTATTACAAGGGGGCGTGTAGAATTTTTGTTGAATCGGCCGATTCTGTAGGTATCTTCAATGTATCCTGTTAAATCTACGTGCAGAATATCCTGGAACAGGTGATGTAATCTGTTGTATAGATTGCCTTCAGGTTCTCTATAGTGTTCAGCAAAGCCATGGATTACAATTTTTTTATAATTCTGTTCAGTGTTGTTACTGGTGAGGCCGGAGCTGGTTTTGGTGATAATATCATCCATTTGTTTTTTCATAGAGTCATTTTCTTTGGTTAGCTGTTCTATTTTTATATTTAAGTTCTCTATTTCCTTTTTTCTATTTTCATTTTGTTCATTTAAATTATTCGTAACAGTGATGAACTCTTGTTTCAGGATTTTCATACTATTACTGATTTCTTTTTGGATTGTAGCTTGTAACTGTGATATAATTTTCGCATTATTCTCTTGGAGTCTGTTCATAATCATATCACTCAAGTTTTGCAGAGTCGTGTTAGGCAGCGATACAGTTTCTGTATCAGCATTATCAGGATTAATGGTGTCCCCTAGCAAGCTCATATCTTCAGAGCTAATTGTCTCGTTACAGGTAGGTGCAGGTTTTCTAAATGTAATATTGACGTTTTCAGGTGAATCATATCTTAGTTGTTTTTTAGTGTAGTCTGTTGGGTGTATTGGTGTATCTGAGTTTCCTGTTTTTGGCGCCTTACAATAGCAAGCCTGACATTTCCATTTATTTTTGTGTTCAGTTGTCATTATGTAGAATCGCTTGTCAAACACATTCGCACACTCCAAGTCATAATTACTTTTGCATAGGGAGCAGGTAAGATATTCCCTTTTTGGCAAGGTGCGATAGCATCCAGCGCATTCCGAAGACATTTTTGTGGTTTGGTGTAAATATTGTGATACTATAATAACGCCCTCTGTTGAAGTTTTATGTCAAAAGTTTACTCGTTAGAGTTTCGCTGTCGTAGTTCTAGTTCTATCAGATAGTTCACCAATAAACGCATAGATGGCGTTAAACAGTACAATGAGGATCATTTCGATTTTTAGCTGTGAATGCAGATTTATAGGGCTAAGAAATCCTTAATACACAGTGCAAAAATTTTTGTTCTACGACAAAAAATGACGAAGTTATGGCCAAATTACTAAAAAAGTTCACTGACCGCCCGGCGCGGGGACGATGACGTCATTATATCCGATCCGAACGCTGCCGGCGTACTGCGTGGATAGAAAATATTTTTTTCTAGCCAAATTATCAGTTTTAGANATTAGTACGCCGGCTGCGCTCGATTCGGATATAATGACGTCACGCGGCCTTGCGTACGTTGACTTTTAGCGGCAAAAACGGCCTATGTTTATTACTTAATATCTTCGTAAGTAATGGTCCGATTTGGATAATTCAAAAAGATATATCTTTCTTATGTCTTAAAGATTAACGTAGATACTAGTTTTATTGAATTTTCTACAACAGTACTGATCCTCATTCACAATTATGTACAACTTTTCATAGAACTTTTAAAATAGCAAAAGACGTTATAGATGTTTTTTCACTTTAGCACTTTTATAACTATGTTTAGTACTTTGTGTTAGTTTATAATTATCGTTTTTCACTATTTTAACTCGAAGATTTCCAAAAAAAGAGGCATTTATAAAGTTTTCGTCACTTATTCACTGCAGGATTGTTCGGTTACTTATTCACTTTTAAACAAGTCTGATCACTTTGCAAACACTCACACGTAATATTTAGCACTTTGTCTATAAAAGTTGTTAGAATTTTTTGTAGTTTTCACTGATTTACTATTTTTACGACTTTAATTAACGCGGAGCCCATGTTTACGTTGCGCGTGGCGCCCTCTCTCCCTATACGAGACTATAGTTGTATGTGCCCTGCCCAGTGCCACTTCAGCTTGCTAATCCGTCGGGCTGTGTCAGACTTTAGTTCGTTTGCGGATCTCCTCATTTCTGATTTGATCTCGTAAAGAAATACCGATCCTTTGATAACCAATAAATAAATCACACCTCCTTGAATAATCAACAGATTACTAATAATCCCGTTAACCCCTCGTGGTAAGCTAATTAATATTTAGCTTCCATATGGGTCTATTCCATATTATGCTTGTTCCGAGTAGGTTCACCATGATAGTCGAGCGGCGGCGGGAATCGAATCTGCGTTCCTCGTATCACGAGTCGGCCAGTCCGACACCTTCACCGTTTTATCGTCATTGTGTCGCTTTAAAAACTTATTGTAGGTAAATTGGCAATTAAAATCTCTATGAAACATTTTGATAAAAACAATTATGTTTGCATGTTGTCATAAATGATGCAGAAATAAAAACAAGGTACTTATAGAAAACTTAACAAGTTTATATTTCATAAATACTTTTAGTCACAGTTAGTTATAAACAGTTATTTTTATTAAGTGCATTAATATTATAATACTTGACANCTGCCGTTATCAGTGAGTGATAGCGATTACGCCGCGCCCGCCCGCGCCCAGAGCCGAATTGCCGAAACTACGGCTCACGGTGAGGTGTCACTACTCTCATATAGGTAGAGATAAGTGCCTAGGTAGATATCTTCTTGTACAAATAACAGAAAAATATAAATAGAGAGCATAGTAGAGATGCACAAGAACATGGATTTCGGTTCATAAAATATCTCTTCTCTACATTTAATTACTTGATAAAACTAAAAAAAAGTCCCAAGGTGTAGTAGGCTGGACTTGTTCATATTTTCTCATATTGAATGTTTGATGCCTACTATACGACTATCGATTTCTATGTGTTAGAGCTGACCCAGCTAATTAATTTAATCGAATTTAATTTAACAGGATTTAACGTCTGTATTTGTATTAATGTGTTATATTGACAAGGAAGTTAGTAATTAATTACATTAATCATTAAGTTTTACATAAATATTTGTTATCGCTAGCCGGGGCCCACTCTGTGGTCCTGCTACGAAAAAAATCTCGTACCTAGTAGGTATCGTCGATCGTCGTAGATGTCGTAGCAGTGCCGTCTACGAATACCAAACATGTCATTATGCTACGAAATGCAAACATAATAGTCCCGCCCGAGTCAGGAGACTTTGGCAATCACGAAAACCCTTTATGGTTTCGTTCGTTCGACTAACAGCTATTGTTTGGGAAAACATATATTTGCATTTGGTGGCTTTTTATCAGATAGAATATGTGTTATTTTTATGTGTGTTTGTTTTCCTATGTAAATAAAATAAACACTTCTCACATCTTTTTACGACCTACGATTTAATTGAGTAAACATCTCTTTGATTGTAAATTAGTTTTTAAACTGACACAGTTCAATCAATTTGTATCACATAATTCCTTAATTAATACATTTTATCATATCATTAATCTCTTACGATATTGCCCAAGCCCATTGCCTATCAGATGGGACTTTGGCACGTGATCCTTGCAAACGAAATTAGTTTCTTTCGCCTTGATCTTGACCTTGCGCCAGCGTTCATAATCGCATTCACGCATCATGCACTAGGGTCGTGCCATGTCACAGTCACACGTCTTGTTGTTCAATGTTTTTGAGACTTTGGCGCATAAAATTAAATAACGTAGATTTCACAGTATTATGACAAAATGTTACATTACGTGTACTTACTTAGTTACTACATAAATAATGTATGGCTTACGCAGTCTTTAAGCAACATGAAAAATATATTATTATGTTTGTTATAAGGTAAGTTAATGTGTTGTTAAAGCAGCTAAAATTAATTTATTATTTATTAGTTTGGCGTCAGCCTAAACGATCGAACCTAGGAATGACGCGTGGGTTGTAAACAAACAATACACCGCACGCTACGCCGACGAATCAAAATAAGTGATGTCTTAGTAGTCAACAATTTTAATATCTCAAAATGAAGTTACTTCACATACATCAATCGATTGAAGTCTGGTCAATATGGTTCTAAATTACAGGGCATTTATAATTCAGCATGGAGCAATAAGTGTCTAGTGTAGAAACCTTAGTAACGTTTAGATTGATTGCACCAAATTGCGGTGCATACCTACCACTTATCTTCGATACTTAAATTTGAACCTTGCTCACTTGTACGTAGAGATTTAGGTAAGTTTCGAACATTCATTGAATAAGTAGGTACCTATAGAACTGCACTAAATGGCGGACTTATTGACGAAGAGCCGTCTCAATCAGTGGCATTACGTCCGCCACTGTACAGTGTTTATGTGTTACATTAAATAAATATAAATCAGTTGCTTAAAAGTTTATGGTAATCATACCTAATAAGATTTTTTACAAGGGAGGTATTTGACCGCACTGGCACCTGCCTGGTGTTAAGTGAGATGCTGTCTAGGATGGTACATAATATCTGCCCTGTAAGTGCCTCTTCACTCTCGCTTTGAAAAGGCCCGGATTATAGTGTTCGGGAAATACAGCTATTAAGCTAAATAACTGACTTTTATAAACAACGTAATTGCAAATTAGTCTTTTTACATTGAAGAATAAATGCCTTTTTTTGTCGAAGTTATACTAGGAGAAAAAGTAAATATTTTTGTTCGTTTTTTATATTTTATATTACCTAAGAGTCCAATAGAAGAAAAAGAGATCTCAGTTGATTATTATGTTATCAATTCTAAGCTGCAGCTACTGGCAAAGAGGCAAAGCCACAATTAATGTTTAATAAATAACTGAAAACTAGATGGTTGATTGAAAGTCTGATAGCATAACTTGGAAATCTAAGACTGATCATGTTGAAAGTTCAAATAGCATTAATAAAAGTTGATTTGTGACATTATTTGTTTCATTTATGTGTTCAATACAAAAGTGTCCATTAATGGATGTTCATAATTGGGTCCATGTCCATGACTGGGTGTCCATTACTGAATTTTTGATGTCCATCAATGGTGATTTCGTAAATTTCACTTTATATATTTTTTATTAATTATCTATTAAACATACAGGATTTCTGGTTTTGTTTAAACGTTCCTCATGTATTTGAGTGCCGAAAAAAAATCACCACTTTTGTATCGTCAAAAAACATCCCATTTTTAAACGAAATTCTAATTTAGTGCGCTTAACATGTCCATGATTGGTGCCGTCACCCTACTTTGATCACCCAGGTGATCGAAGTGAACCCCAGGCGATAATTTGGTGTCCTTTGATCACCCATGGATAAGATGACCTGGATAATGAAAGTGGACTTAAGTTAAACTATTATTTTAGTATCCTTTGATCATCATCATCATCATCATCTCAGCCATAGGACGTACACTGCTGAATATAGGCCTCCCCCAATGCTTTCCATGTTGCCCGGTTGGTAGCTGCCTGCGTCTTCCTTAAGATTTCGTCGGTCCACCTTGTGGGTGGACATCCCACGCTGCGTTTTCCGGTACGCAGCCTCCACTCCAGAACCTTGCTGCCCCATCGGCCGTCAGTTCTGCGTACTATGTGCCCTGCCCATTGCCACTTCAGCTTGCTAATCCGACGGGCTGTGTCTGACTTTAGTTCGTTTGCGGATCTCATTTCTGATTCGATCTCGTAAAGAAACACCGATCCTTTGATAACCAATAAATAAATCACACCTTGAATAATCAACAGATTACTAATAATCCCGTTAACCCCTCGTGGTAAGCTAATTAATATTTAGCTTCCATATGGGTCTATTCCGTATTATGCTTGTTCCGAGTAGGTTCACCATGATAGTCGAGCGGCGGCGGGAATCGAACCCGCGTTCCTCGTATCACGAGTCGGCCAGTCCGACACCTTCACCGTCTTATCGTTATTGCGTCGCTTTAAAAACTTATTATAGGTAAATTGGCAATTAAAATCTCTATGAAACATTTTGATAAAAACAATTATGTTTGCATGTTGTCATAAATGATGCAGAAATAAAAACAAGGTACTTATAGAAAACTTAACAAGTTTATATTTCATAAATATTTTTAGTCACAGTTATAAACAGTTATTTTTATTAAGTGCATTAATATTATAATACTTGACAGGTGTAAAGTTAAAGCTGGCATTTTGAATATCACAGTTGGCAGATGTGTTCATACACTTGTTTCTCAAATAAAGAATACAAGCAGATGAATATTGTTGTTTTCTTTTGAGCTCATTTATTTGTGTTAACACAGGATCATGGTCCGAAATGTCTAAAATCTGGGCCATTCTACTTGACTCAAATACTTTGAATGGGCAGCCTCCTTCAGAACAAGCATTGTCCACACCTTGTATTATTCTACAATTGACCGAGTTGTAGTTCTTTCTACAGCCCTCCAGACCATACATGTGTCTTATCCCATATAAATATTTCTTCTCATCTTTCTCCCAGTTGTGGCAGCAACTATGATTTCCATTTGGACTCTGCCTGTATTCTGACCTCCAAAAGTCTACAGCTTCATCTATAGGCATTCCAATGTCTTTCAAAAACAAACTATAGTGGAATCTCTGCATGTGGGACAGTCTATGTTTCTTACGTAAACACTGATGCAAGTTCAACATGCAAGGAGGGAACAGTGATGATACACTGTCAACATTCTTACTAAGTAAAACATTTGTATCATATTTGCTACTTAACAAAGGCCTTATTTCTCTCTTGACTTTTAACATTAGTTCAGATATTCTTGGATCAATTTCTAGAGCTCCTATCTTAGTTTTAAACAGTCTTTCATTTAAATTAGTACAAAATAATAATATCAAAAATTGTTTCCATCTTCCACAAGTGATAAAAGCTATGCCATTTTGAAGTTCCACTTGTCTTTTAGCTATAAATGAAAGACAATGTCTAAAAGGGAGACTAATTTTGTGTACTGAGCACTGTACACTGTGTGTTGGTGAACAAACATGCTGCGCCAAATCTTTTACTGTCATGTGTTCACATAATTTTTTGAGGGCATCTATGTACACCGGCGTAGACTCTTGTTTTCGTATACTCCTGAGTAGTTTTTTTGAAAAACTACGCAAATCATAAGCAGAAATAGCTGATAAACGACGTCTAAACAACTCTTGTTCAGACTTCAAAAGGAAACGAGTAAACTCGGTTTCCTTACACATGATACAAACAATACACAGCACGAAATGTCCTATATTATCGTAAATGCTTCCTTCGATCAAATATTCATTGTAATAGGTTATTTGGTCGTTCTTCAAAATCGCTTGCAAATAACGCAATCTTTCCAAAGCAATTTCTTCTAATAAATGTACTGGTATATCGCCTTTCACTGCATTCAAATAGAAAAAGGACATTTTTCATTATCAAAACAATTATTTTCTTCACGAAAATCACAATTTCATCTTGAAATGAAGAAAATAAACAAAAATAGTTTGACTTTTGCAG
The DNA here is from genome assembly GCF_004193835.3 of Ostrinia furnacalis. NCBI lineage: Eukaryota > Metazoa > Arthropoda > Insecta > Lepidoptera > Crambidae > Ostrinia > Ostrinia furnacalis. Next base: position 411,300 of record NW_021137171.1, on the reverse strand, counting down.
TGGGCACTACTAAACGTCAATGTCAATATATTTTGACAGTTGTTATTTGAACGTTTTATTTGATGACGCAAGAACGAGTCGCCTTTACCTTTATTCATGGAGAAGTTAACTAATGTTGGACCAACCGCTTCCTGCCAAAGTTATGATCATTAACCTGTTAGCCGCTAACCCATATCAAAAGCGGCGCGATCCCAGGCCAGGCGCCAAACTAGAATATGGGCGCTTGAAACAGTAAGAAAAATTATTTTCTGTTTTGAAAATAAAGGCCCCTATCAAAGTATAAATGTATGTAAGTTTAGGGTTATAGGCAATCGTAAAAATACGCACAAATGAATGAAAGCATATAAGGTCTAAAGTATTTATTCAAGGAATGTTTTGATAAGATGTTATTGTCTTCTACAAAAAAAAAACGTGGCGTAGAGTGGAGGGTACGCACGCCACGGAAAACTTTGTCTTTTATAGAAGACCCGTGGGCCCCGGGCCCCGTGGCGCTGAAAAGGTTAAAATAGCCTGTATTATAAGTAGAGATGGGTAGTGGGTAAAAACCCATTTCACTCGATTGGGTTAAAACTGGGTGATTTGGGTAAAAACCCGGTTTTTACCCAGTGGTGGGTTCTGGTGGGTGAAAACAAAAATAGCGTTTTTTTAAAGTGAGAAGTGGTATTTGTTGCTAAGGGGGCGTTCTAGTGTTACGTAATGCAATCTGGGGGGAGAGGAGGTCTTGAAAAACGTTACAATGCATTACAGTGGCGGAAGGGCGGTTCGATTTCAAGTTTTTAAGCAGAAGTACTTTGTAGTTGGACTAGTTGGTGTTGTTATTTGTAACTTTATACCGTAATGTCATCAAAGAGAGAGTTTGGCATCTTTTGTTAGGATATAGAATTTTATCATGAGATGACATGTTGCTGGCAGGTTTTATTTTAAAAGTAAACAGCATTAGAATAAAGTTTGAAAATAATGACAGGTGTAGACAAGCAAGAAAATGTGACATTGTATTATTGTATTATTGAATTTTGATAGAGTCAGTTGTAAATGTTTTAATATTTAATATGTAATAGATTTTGATAATATTTTAATAATAAAGTGTGTGTGAAGTATTGAAGTGGCGTTATTATGATTGAATAACCTCCCAGGAGTTGTGTAGAGAGGCACACTCCTCGAACATCTTTGGCATCCTCTTTGGGGTTTTTACCCTCATGTGGGTTTTTACCCGGGTGGAAACCCATCTCTAATTATAAGTAAGTATTTCTGATGAAAGGAATGTATTCTAATGAACATAATACTTATTATATGAGCTGAAACATTAAAATTATTGCAGTATCAATATCTGAATAGTTATCAAGCGACTACCAAAATTACTAATATATTTATAAGCAGTTTAATGGTTTTATACTTACTTTCTTCATCAAAACTGCCATTGAAGGGTTGAAAGAGTCCCTATCAAGGGTAAAAGGAAAAATCATAATATTTTTTTCCAAGCGGCATTTTAGTGCTAACAAAAAAGGGAGATGTCCTCGGAGACGATAAATCGATTACAAAAACAATCTTGAGACGTTCAAATAACAAACCAAGCCATACTTGAGAAAATCACTGCTCTTGCTTGACATCATGAAGCTAAAGATAAAAATGGAGGGCAAAGTTGGAACAAAAACTTGAGTCAAATACCTACTTATATCTATCTCGCTCTCTGTGGCCCTACCTCTCTTTTTGNCTGCTCTTGCTTGACATTCGCTTGGAAAAAAAAAACAAAAACTAAAAAAAATCAAAGCTTGGGAATGTGATGTGATTACATGGGGACTTTTATTTTCAGAAATATAAATAAATTGGTGTAATTAAAACGGATTGGACTGAATTATATTGTGTATTACTTTAGTCTATGTGATTTGGTGATGTTGTACTTGTGAGATTGTATTTTTATTGATAATATCGTATATGCGTTGTTTGTCTGGCATGTACATATATCGGAATTTCCTAAATAGAATAGGCATTTCATGTCGAGAACGCGTATAAAAATAACATTGAAGTATCCCGAAAGAACGAGCTTTCGCCTGCGCCATGATTTTTGTGATTTCCAGGAGGATATGCTTGCACAACTTGTTGTTTTTAGCTGGTAAGTGACTTCTGGAGCCAAACATTCTCTACTTTGAATATCAAACTGCTGAATAGGGATGTTTCTGATTCATAATGAAAGTTTTTATGTCTAAAATCCAGTTTACTTGATTTACTTGTAGTTCTATAACATTACCTCCATAAAAACAATTTGTTGTTGTTCTGTTTTTTCTAGTAAATAAATAACAATAAATGTATCAACATTTATTCATGAGTTAAATAATGGTACCTAGGTTCTAGTTATACCAATAGGCATTAAATGGGATGTTAACATTATCCTCCATCATCCGCTAAAATTTTTTAAATGCATGCAATTTTTTTAAGGTATTATCGGCATAGCATTGGCAGCACCTCCAACAGATGAGAACCTTCCTCCAAGACCTAAAGAAGGTGGTGTGTCCACACGGTTCTGTGAATTTTACAATGACACCAAACCGCCATGTGACCCATCAATGGACTCATTTTGCACACCAGTTGCTCCCACTGTAGAAGAATGCCAACCAACCGAAACAGACAAAAGCAGCCACTGCTTCGTTCTATGGCAATATGACAACATCACTAACACTGCCTACCCCAAGTTCAAAGGATGTTTCCTTGACACAGTCTCCTGTACCGACCGAAGTCACCTCTGTAGACTGCACAACACCAAACTCCCGCTGCTCCATTGCTGCTGTGAAGGTGACATGTGTAATCAAAACGCTACATTCCCTGGCCTGGAAGTAGTCATGTCGCAAACTGATGCTCCACCTGAAAAAATACCAGCATCACCAGTACCAGATCCTGAGGATGACACGAAAGCTGTCATTGCATACACATTGACGCCATTATTCTTGCTGTTTGCCATACTAGTAGCATGCTACTTCTTGTATAGACGGCGTAAGGGCAGCTCATTTGCTGAGCTCGCTAATGGTGAAGCTTCATTATCGAGACCACCCTCTGCAGGTGGTGGCATGGAGAATGAAAGTGGGGGATTGGTTGGACAGGTGTCATTGTGTGAGGTTCGGGCCCGTGGACGTTTTGGTGCAGTCTGGAGGGCGAAGCTAGGTCCCCTTGATGTGGCAGTGAAAGTGTTTCCGTTGCAAGACAAACAGTCATGGTCGGCTGAACAAGAAATATACCGACTGGCACGCATGGATCATCCAGATATACTTCACTTCATTGGTGTTGACAAGAAAGGGGATAATCTTCAGGCTGAATACTGGCTCATTACTGCATTCCATGAGAAGGTATGTACCATATTTTGTGTGACACATTCTTAACTACTTATAATGTCCTATTGTTGCTTACAAAAGTAAATTATTCTAATAGGATAAACAGATCAATTTAGAAGCATATTATGTCTGAACATTGGGGCCCTTATTGCCTCTGAGCAAGACGAATGCCATAAATAAAAAAACCTCTATTGCCCATTTCCTCTTGGCTTCCTAGACAGCTATTATCTTAACTGTGTTGCTTGTAGTAGGAAACATGTCATTGAAGGAGTTTCAAAGTAACAATTTTGTCTGGCAGGGCTCACTTTGTGATTACTTGAAAGCCCACACGCTCACATGGGCGGAGGCCTGGCGCGTAGCTGTGTGCGTGGCGCGCGGGCTGTCTCACTTGCACGAGGAAGGCGGCGGGAAACCAGCGGTGGCTCACCGAGACTTTAAATCCAAGAATGTCCTTCTCAAATCTGACATGAGCGCTTGCATAGCCGACTTTGGCTTGGCTCTTGTCTTCGTAGCTGGAAGGGGCTGTGGAGACGCACATGGACAAGTTGGCACGAGAAGATACATGGCCCCTGAAGTCTTGGATGGTGCGATCAACTTCACAAAAGACGCATTCTTGAGGATAGACATGTATGCATGCGCCCTTGTTCTGTGGGAGATCGCGTCAAGGTAAGCAACAGTTTTCTTTTTCCATTTTCAAGGGTTGACAGAAAACAGTGGTTACATAATGCGACACCACATTAAAAAATATTTCTATCAGTCCAATGTTAAATAACATGAAATAATTAAAATAAATATTATAGTATACAATCCAGATAGATAGTAAAATCATCGTCATTATTATTTAGACAAAAACAGAACATTTATTATTACACAATATTATCATTCGGATGTGATTATACATTTTTATCTACATTGAGTGTGGCGCGAATTTGAGCTTAGTAATAAGTAGGTACTTTAAAGCATGTTTTGATAGCGCTTATTGCGTCTAATAATTTTTCAGGGTGTATTTTTACAAACTTACAAGCTTCAAAAATGTATCTTAGGCTAGGTAAAGTGAGTACATTACATTTCTTCAGGGTTTGCATTAAATTCTAATTATGTTACAATTTTAATTTTATCATTATGTTGTTTGTCATTAAAATAGGTATTTGTAACAGCAAATTAATTTATGATTAGTCAATTATTTTATATTTTCCTGTTATTCTATGTTTATGTTGTATTGATTTAAATAGCGCATTCAATTACAAAATCAAATAACAATAACTCAAATGTATTCAGTAAGTTAAATCCATTCTATGCATGCTTAAAATCGTGTCTGAATTTTGATTGCGACGCGTTGCGCCGGCGCCGCCGAGTGTGACGGCGGGAGATAATAAACGGTTTTACATAGTTATCTGTCGTGTAATCGCTATAGCGTTACCATAACTTGGTTTTTGTCGATACGTAATAGATAAGATAACTTAATAAGAAGTATCGTGCTCTCCTAAAAATAATTGGTTTAAATATTGGTAATGAAGCGATTAATCAAAAAAGAGCTTCAGTTGATTCAATTAATAAATTGAATCCAGTTTGGTTGGAGCATTGTTTTATTTTTTTAGAATCGTTTTCTAGTTCTGAATGAAGTGATAAGTTAATAAAATGATACTTAATAAAATTATTTAGGTACTGTAATATACGGTTTACTTATTTTTCAAGACATGTTCCTATGTTAAAAACCCGATGTATAACAACATTCTTCATACACATACCTAAAATGTATAGGTAGGCATTCGTACTTCATTTTCATCAATATTAGTCATAAATAAAAATTAAACAGTATCAAGATCGTTTAATCCAATTTCCCCAGTATTGCACTCAACAAAGTTTATTTTCCCCATTTGCCATGAGATTCTGGTACACCTATACAAATTATGCAATCAAACTCTTGAGCCTTTATATGCACATTCTGCGATCAAACCAATATGCACCTTAGTGCGTCGTGATAGCGAACCCACTCAATGTGAGCCTATTATGGCTGCGCATACGGCGCCTGATCGGGTTTCGTCGATTTGACATTGAATCGAATGCAGTTATTTTCGATGATGCGGATTTTTCACGTTTGTTTATTAAGGCCAAACTCATTTAAATGTAATCAAGTAAATATTTATAGTATTTTATTGCTAATTATAACTGTTTTAACGTGATGAGTAACATTTTAATTAATTACCTACTTAGTTTTACATTAGTCAGTCTAATTTGACATATTTTTTTTATTACTTAACTGTCTTTTCCTACGTTTATCCTCGTGTAGTAGACATCGGCCTGTATTATGAAACGACTCACAATTTATTTAAGAAAAAATGCAAATAAAAAGTTATGTAGACAACAGCTGCAAATCAAGTAATACGAGGGCTGCACTAAAAGTATCGGGAATGGTATATTTCCACTGTTCCTATCACATTAAAATATTTTTAATTGCAAACTCCTTGGTTTTAAGCANAGAAGTACCGAGTTTGAAGCGTTCATGAGCAGACATTGCAGTTGAATATTCAAGTTCTGAATTTGATTATTGATGAATAATAAAATAAATCATACTAACTCGATTGATGGTTTCATTTAATTTATTTAAACCAGGTTACCTATAATAATATTTTTTCGTTAATTTATGAAAATATCAAATTAGCCCGTAATCCTGAATCCTGATACATAAAGTTAGCCTATTCATTTAACACAGGTACGACTGTACTCAGTGTTGCACTATCAAATGCAATTGACGCGCCTCTATGCCAGGGTTTTTATGTTCCTGGTCAGGCTATAACTGTCTTTTCGTACGACTTTGCTCGTGTAATACCTAGCTAGACATCGGCCGGTATTATGAAACGACTCTCACAACTTATTTAATAAAAATATATAAATAAGAAAATTATGTATTAAATGACAACACCTCACATCAAGTCATTGTAGTTTATGTATTAAATAGTTATACAAGTAATAGGTGAGATTTTTCAACAAAATTGTATTGCCTGTTTGCCAGTTCACATTAGGTACATGACTACAAAGAGCTAGAGATGCGCTTTCGAAGTACATATTTGAAAACTAATAAGCACCAAAATGCCCATAGATGCAAAGATGGCGGCGCGGACGGCTCGTCGCAGTACCGGCTGCCTTTAGAAGAGGAGGTTGGCTCTCACCCGACCCTTGAGGAGATGCAAGAGGCAGTAGTGCAGAGGAAACTGCGCCCCCACATACAGCCGCATTGGCGGGACCACCCGGTAAGGAAAACTAGACCTTATACAATGTGAAGAAGGTATACTTTCCTTTAGAGATTTCTGCGCTGCGCCATCTACATAGTCCTAAACCACCTGGTAAGACATACGAGCCCTTATGTCATTTACGTAAGGTATATTTTCCTTTGGACGGCTCGTCGCAGTACCGGCTGCTTTTAGAAGAGGAGGTTGGCTCTCATCCTACACTGGAGGAGATAGTGCAGAGGAAACTGCCCCCGCACATACAGCTGTACTAGCGGGACCACCCGGTAAGGCATAAGATACTTTATATCGCTTACATAAGGTATACTTTCGTTTGGACATTTCTACGCTGTGTTATCACCTAAACTTAGCAAAGCTTGTCGCATAATATGTATTGTACTCTGTTATTAGTCCAGTACGACAGGCCATCATATCCTGAAGGCGATACCCGATGATAATGAGTCATTACTTTTGGTACTTTAATTTTGACAGCCCCAAAAAAGAATGCCAATTGACTGGTGATGTCATCAGAGACAGAGATAAAAATTCCGGATCTAACAATCGCCAGCTCAATCATTGACCCGCAACATCGTTTCCAGGGTCTATCCGTCCTATGCGACACGATGGAAGAGTGCTGGGACCACGACGCCGAAGCCCGGCTATCGGCGTCGTGCGTCGTGGAGCGGGTGACCGCCACGCGGCCGTCGCGTCGCAGCCCTGACACCGCGCCGCTGCTCATCCACGACCTCGCCGCGCAGCCCTGCTGACCGGCCGCCGACCTGCCGCTCATCGAGCTGTAGGGATGAGGCGGTACGTAGATCTTTAGGTTACGTGATACCCGCGTAGGTTTTTGTTGATGTTATCTGCGCAGAGACAACCCTGTTATCATCCATCCAGAACAAAACTTTGTTGCATGTCATCCGCTCAGAGACAATCCTTTTTTAGATGTCACCCGCGCAGAGACAACCCTATATTCATGTCATCCGCGCAGAGATATCCCTATTTGCAAGATGTTTGCGCAGAGACAACCTTAATTTGTATGTGTCACCCGCGCAGAGACAATCTTACTTTAAATGTCATCCGCGCAGAGACAATCTTACTTTATGTCATCCGCGCAGAGATATCCTAAGTTGCACATCTCCCACGCAGACAACCCTATATTGCATGTCATTCGCGCAAAGACAACCTACCTTATGTTGCATTTCATCAGAGAAAATTACCATGTCACTGTTGATAGTTAAATCTATATTTATTCGAGCCAAACCTATCCTCTTTTAAAATAATACGACAATAAACCAACACTCATTTCTCGCGCAAATGCTTCCACGAGCGGGTCTTCTGTAGTTTCCTATTGTATGTCTACGTGTTGAGCATTTTTGGGGATTTTTATCATAACTTCTAGCAAAGTCCGTGATAGGTAATAATAAGCATTTTAAAACAGTTTCACCCTCAATATCGATAAATAACTCTGAAATAGACATGTCTGCAAGAGTTAAGTTTAGGTCACGCACTACTGAATATATGAAATGAAACGCCCAATGTTATTAGAGAGAGGAATAAATGAGGCACTCTTTTTGCAAAGTATAATATCACGCAAACTATAGCCGAGCTTTTTCATATCTAACCTTGATTGATGAACGATTTAAAGCAAATATATCGTGTTCGAACATTATTAAACGATAAATACATCTACTTTATAACCGACAATATTCTTAGACGAGAAAGCTTGTAAGTAATAGGGCATATTTTATTGTTAAATCAGTTATTTTAATTTCTTAGTATCCATTGCCTGCCTCGAAGTAAATTACTGCCAAAGTATAATATATATCTGACAAAATTCATGTGGATGACCGTAAAAAATATGTGGCTTCGTGCTGCACTGAGCTTTACAGCTAACGATCACGGCATGCCGCAGTTAAAACATGTTTCGATTCGGAGTAAATTGTGGAGGTGCTTGACCGACTCCGTCTGGCGCACTCAGCCAAGAAATTCATTCGGGCGTGGATTATTATAAATTATAATGAAATATATTCGCGACAATAATCCAGTCGAACGTAACTATCATTTGACGTTGAAGTAAGAAACGTTCTTTTTATGATGCTGTAATTTAAATACCAGAAATCATTCTTCTTTTCTACTTTTATTCGTCCCTACCTTAATATATTTATTTTTCGCGCCTTCGTCATTATAATAAATAAAATATTTAAGGCATGCACTTTTGACTTAAGCATAGAAATTATTACTTAAATAAAAAATAAATCATACTACTTTTCTACTATACTATAAAATAATATAGGTTCAATAAAAATCCCTGAAAATGCTCATACGATTTAGATCGCGGTTGTGTGCGTAAAGAGTTTAAATATAAAGACAGAGAGAGAAAGACAAACGTAGAGGTTTGTCATCATAAATATTATATTTTTCAATATGTTACACCATGTGATGCTCCTTATTCGAGTACAATTGAAATATATAAATATATTTAGCCAAAATATAACAGATGTTTATTCAAATTCAAGCACATAAACAGATTATCTTGAATAACTATAGTTTTTAAATGATTCGAGCCTACATGGTTTGAAACCTATATTAATGTAAGGAGCTCATTTCGGTGCCTTCATATTATTTTATTTAAATAAAAACCTGACTAATAAATTGTCGTTTGGCATGTGAATAGTTTGTCCTTTGTTTTTTCTGACGGTTGTCAAATTTCAAATGAGAGAAAGAGAGAAAGTATCGTTCATCTGTTTACCCGCTAAACAACTTTTATTAGAAAGGAGAATGTATACCGAAGTACAAGAAAATGTATAGAAATAAATTAAAGACGCGCTCTGTGAATAGTTGACTGTAAAATTTGTTTTTTTTTATTACACAAGACGAATATAAAATCGTATGATTGAAAGTATGTAATCAGTGATTCTAACTTTGTAACATCGGTTAGAGACTATGGAATGATACTTGTCAAGCAAAAAATATGACCTTAAACTTTTATTTTCTCTAGCTGATTGCATACTTTTAAAAGAAGAATTAATTTTATATTTTAACTAAATTGACTTTACCCTTTATGTATCATAAAATTAGTATAATTATTTTGAGCTATTTTTTAATAGTATTTTTTCTCAATTACATAACGTAAATCAATTATTTTTTATTAATTAATATTTTGATAATGTATTTACCTGTAAGTACTAAAATTTACTATTTTTTGCAGCTCTTAATGCAGCTTAATGTTAAGTTATATGTTAACGTTATTGTTAGTGTTCATTTACATTAGGGGTCCTATTTAGTTCGCAAATGTTAATCAAAATCTTGTAAATACCTTTTGGGATACTTACATTATAGTTATCTTGCCGAAATGTTTCAATAGTGAGGACCCTTTAGGAAGACTGGCATTAATTTAATTGGTCGACTCTGGCTTTTCGAACACCGATTGTAATATGCACTTAATAATAATTTGATAATGTGTGCAGTAGGGTTACTCGGTTAACTCCTTTTCTGTATTTTCGGTTATCAATCCCTCTCACTCCGAAAGACGAGCGGCAGAGACAGATTGATATTAGGGATAATCCAGCTGGGATTTCGAAGATATTTTAATTTCTATGAGTTTAGATTTTTCTAGTCGTATCATCGAACTCCCACNCGCCCTCGTATTGTAGTTATAATAGGTGAAATTTTGCAACAAAATTGTTTAACCAGTTTACAATTTTACTATTGACTGTACAAAGAGGTAGCAGTACGACTTTATGAAATTAGAAATTAATAAGCTCCAAAATGCCCATAGATGCAAAGATGGCGGCGCGGACGGCTCGTCGCAGTACCGGCTGCCTCTAGAAGAGGAGGTGGGCTCGCACCCGACCCTTGAGGAGATGCAGGAAGCAGTAGTGCAGAGGAAACTGCGCCCGCACATACAGCCGCACTGGCGGGACCACCCGGTAAGGAAAACTAGACCTTATATCATGTGAATAAGGTATACTTTCCTTTAGAGATTTCTGCGCTGCGCCATCTACGTAGTCCCAAACCACCCGGTAAGGCATACGAGCCCTTATGTCGTTGACATAAGGTATACTTTCCTTTGGACGGCTCGTCGAAGTACCGGCTGCCTCTCGAAGAGGAGGTGGGCTCGCACCCGACCCTTGAGGAGATGCAAGAGGCAGTAGTGCAGCGGAAACTGCGCCCCCACATACAGCCGCACTGGCGAGACCACCCAGTAAGGAAAACTAGACCTTATATCATGTGAATAAGGTATACTTTCCTTTAGAGATTTCTGCGCTGCGCCATCTACGTAGTCCTAAACCACCCGGTAAGGCATACGAGCCCTTATGTCGTTGACATAAGGTATATTTTCCTTTGGACGGCTCGTCGCAGTACCGGCTGCCTCTCGAAGAGGAGGTGGGCTCACACCCGACCCTTGAGGAGATGCAGGAAGCAGTAGTGCAGAGGAAACTGCGCCCGCACATACAGCCGCATTGGCGGGACCACCCGGTAAGGCAAACTAGACCTTATATCATTTGAATAAGGTATATTTTTCATTGGACGGCTTGTCGCAGTACCGGCTGCCTCTGGTAGAGGAGGTGAGACTACCCTCGGGACCACCCGGTAAGCCATACGAGACATTTCTGCGTTGCCTCATCTACATAGTAATCAAATAAAAATCCAAATCACCCGGTAATGCATACAAGCCTATGTGGCCTTAAAATCTGAGAATTCAGTTTCAACTTTTATTTCAATCTTACACCCTTATCTTTAGAGATGGGTTTCCACCCGGGTAAAAACCCACATGAGGGTAAAAACCCAATAAAAACCCGTTTCATTCCACCCGTGGGTGTTTACACCGGGTGAAAACAAATAATTTTATAATTATTTCAATTGGTATCTTTTCTTAATTTTTATTGAATTTTTCTCATTTAAGTTTATTGATTAATAAGTAATAAGTCAAATTTAACACTAATATGCATTTATATCGTGGCCAAATCGTAAAATTGATCACGTTATGATGATGTGACCAATTATTTTATAAAATGGTGTTATTTCAAGAATCGTTGAACCGATTTACTCTCTCTTTGATGACATTACGGTATAAAGTTACAAATAACAACACCAACTACAAAGTACTTCTGCTTAAAAACTTGAAATCGAACCGCCCTTCCGCCACTGTAACGCATTGTAACGTTTTTCAAGACCTCCTCTCCCCCCAGATTGCATTACGTAACACTAGAACGCCCCCTTAGCAACAAATACCACTTCTCACTTTAAAAAAAACGCTATTTTTGTTTTCACCCACCAGAATGGGTGATAATGGGTAAAAACCGGGTTTTTACCCAAATCACCCGGTTTTAACCCAATCGGGTGTAATGGGTTTTTACCCACTACCCATCTCTACTTATCTTAAGGTCCAATAACATTCAAAACCTTACCAAACCAGAGCTTACAATCACAATCTCAATTATTGACCTGCATCATCGATTCCAGGGTCTATCCGTCCTATGCGACACGATGGAAGAGTGCTGGGACCACGACGCCGAAGCCCGGCTATCGGCGTCGTGCGTCGTGGAGCGGGTGACCGCCACGCGGCCGTCGCGTCGCAGCCCTGACACGGCGCCGCTGCTCATCCACGACCTCGCCGCGCAGCCCTGCTGACCGGCCGCCGACCTGCCGCTCATCGAGCTGTAGGGATGGGACGGTACGTAGATCTTTAGGTTACGTGATACCCGCGTAGATTGTTTTATGTTTGTATCATCTGCGCAGAGACAACCCTATATTAAAATTATAAAATTATCACTTCACGGGATTTATTGCAACAATATCTATTTTAACGGTAAATAAAATATAAAAAATGCAACATAATAGTTTAAAATATTATATAGCAACCCTATATTGTCATTTACCCAGAGATAAAATGTTGTTGCATGTCATCCGCTCAGAGACAATCCTTCTTTAAATTTCACCCGCGCAGAGACAACCCTATGTTCATGTCATCCGCGCAGAGATATCTCTATTTGCAATATGTTTGCGCAGAGACAACCCTAATTTGTATGTGTCACACGCGCAGAGACAATCTTACTTATAATATTTTACCGCGCAGAGATATCCTAAGTTGCACATCTCCCACGCAGACACAACTCTATGTTGCATGTCATCCGCGCAAAGACAACCTACCTTATGTTGCATTTCATCAGAGAAAATTCCCATGTCACTTGATTGTTAAATCTATATTTATTTGAGCCGAACCTATCCTCTTTTAAAATAATAAGACAATAAACCAACACTCATTTCTCGCGCAAATGCTTCCACGAGCGGGTCTTCTATAGTTTCCTATTGTATGTCTACGTGTTGAGCATTTTTGGGGATTTTTATCTTAACTTCTAGCAAAATCCGTGATGGGTAATAATTTCTAAAAATTAAGCTTTTTAAAACAGTTTCTCACAGATAAATAACTCTGAAATAGACATGTCTGCAAGAGTTAAGTTTAGGTCACGTACTACTGAATATATGAAATGAAACGCCCAATGTTATTAGAGAGAGGAATAAATGAGGCACTTTTTTGTAAAGTATAATATCACGCAAACTAGCCGAGCTTTTTCATATCTAACCTTGATTGATGAACGATTTAAAGCAAATATATCGTGTTCGAACATTATTAAGCGATAAATCCATCTACACTCGGCATCAAATAAATCGCACCTCCCTGAACAAGCACTTTTCAAACGTATGCATCCCCACTTCCCACCAACATTGGTTCCATTTGAAAGCCTAGTTCTAATCTTCATTTGCTTAGAGGAAACGTTTTTACCCCAAAAATGTGTCTTTAGAAGGATCCAGAGTCACTTCTTCAAAAAATAGGTAGTCACGCTTAAACCAACTTTTATGGTTATAAAACTGTTAAGTTGGGATTAATCGCTATCCATCTGTTAAAGAGGACACGTGTGATCATTATTTGGTTTTATAACCATAAAATTTGGTCTAATTGATCCCAGAGGTGAGGCCCAAAGTGAGGTCTTTTTTCATGTCACATTTATGGTATATGTTAATAATTTATTAAGAAATTAAATGTGTTTTTCTTTAAGGATATTTATTGGGCTTTCAAATAACACCAATATTATTGGGGTACCATGATTGTGTCAGAAGAAAATCTATAAAGTTCGCGTCGCGGAAGGTGCGGTTTATTTGATGTTGAGTGTACTTTATAACCGACAATATTCTTAGACGAGAAAGCTTGTAAGTAATAGGGCATATTTTATCGTTAAATCAGTTATTTTAATTTCTTAGTATCCATTGCCTGCCTCGAAGTAAATTACTGGCAAAATATAATAGATATCTGACAAAATTCATGTGGATGACCGTAAAAATATGTGGCTTCGTGCTGCACTGAGCTTTACAGCTAACGATCACGGCATGCCGCTGTTAAAACATGTTTCGATTCGGAGTAAATTGTGGAGGTGCTTGACCGACTCCGTCTGGCGCACTCAGCCAAGAAATTCATTCGGGCGTGGATTATTATAAATTATAATGAAATATATTCGCGACAATAATCCAGTCGAACGTAACTATCATTTGACGTTGAAGGAAGAAACGGTATTTTTATGATGCTGTAATTTCAATACCAGAAATCATTCTTTTCTACTTTTATTGGTCTCTACCATAATATATTTATTTATTTATTTTTCGCGCCTTCGTCATTATAATCCCAACTAATATTATAAATGCGAAAGTAACTCTGTCTGTCTGTCTGTTACGCTTTCCCGCTTAAACCTCGCAACCGATTTTGATGAAATTTGGCATAGAGATAGTTTGAGTCCCGGGAAAGAACATAGGATAGTTTTTATCCCGGTTTTTGAAACAGGGACGCGCGCGATAAAGTTTTTCTGTGACAGACAAAATTCCACGCGGGCGAAGCCGCGGGCGGAAAGCTAGTTAATAATATAACAATCATAATAATTTATTTAAGGCATGCACTTTTGACTTAAGCATAGAAATTACTACTTAAATATAAAATAAATCATACTACTTTTCTACTATACTATAAAATAATATATGTTCAATAAAAATCCCTGCAAATGCTCATACGATTTAGATCGCGGTTGTGTGCGTAAAGAGTTTAAATATAAAGACAGAGAGAGAAAGACAAACGTAGAGGTTTGTCATCATAAATATTATATTTTTCAATATGTTACACCATGTGATGCTCCTTATTCGAGTACAATTGAAATACATATATACATAAATATATTTAGCCAAAATATAACAGATGTTTATTCAAATTCAAGCACAATAAACAGATTATCTTGAATAACTATAGTTTTTAAATGATTCGAGCCTACATGGTTTGAAACCTATATTAATGTAAGGAGCTCATTTCGGTGCCTTCATATTATTTTATTTAAATAAAAACCTGACTAATAAATTGTCGTTTGGCATGTGAATAGTTTGTCCTTTGTTTTTTCTGACGGTTGTCAAATTTCAAATGAGAGAAAGAGAGAAAGTATCGTTCATCTGTTTACCCGCTAAACAACTTTTATTAGAAAGGAGAATGTATACCGAAGTACAAGAAAATGTATAGAAATAAATTAAAGACGCGCTCTGTGAATAGTTGACTGTAAAATATTGTTTTTTTAATACACAGGACGAATATAAAATCATATGATTGAAAGTATGTAATCAGCGATGCGAGAATTCTAACTTTGTAACATCAGTTAGAGACTATGGAATGTCAATGATCAAGCAAAAATAATGACATTTTTTTCTCTCTTTATTTGGGACAACAAACAGTTACATTGAGGGCTTATGTACTAAATAAATCTTAATAATTTGAAAATTTTACCTTAAACTTATTTTTTTTATTTTCTCTAGCTGATTGCATACTTTTAAAAGAAGAATTCATTTTATATTTTAACTAAATTGACTTTACCCTTTATGTATCATAAAATTAGTATAATTATTTTGAGCTATTTTTTAATAGTATTTTTTCTCAATTACATAACGTAAATCAATTATTTTTTATTAATTAATATTTTGATAATGTATTTACCTGTAAGTACTAAAATTTACTATTTTTTGCAGCTCTTAATCCAGCTTAATGTTAAGTTATATGTTAACGTTATTGTTAGTGTTCATTTACAGGGGTCCTATTTAGTTCACAAATGTTATTCAAAATCTTGTAAATACCTTTTGGGATACTTACATTATAGTTATCTTGCCGAAATGTTTCAATAGTGAGGACCCTTTAGGAAGACTGGCATTAATTTAATTGGTCGACTCTGGCTTTTCGAACACCGATTGTAAAATATGCACTTAATAAACATACGATTTGATATTTTATGCAGCGGGGTAACTCGTTAACTCTTTTTCTGTATTTTCGGTTATCAATCCCTCTCACTCCGAAAGACGAGCAACAGAGACTCGATATTAGGGATAATTCAGCTGAAATGTCAATGTTGTATTTTGCTGATATTATGGGCAATGTCTTAAAGCTCCACTACTTACTGAACTTATAATATTACCTACTATTCAACAACTCTCACAATCGGTGTAATAACCCATCGAAAAGCCAGTTTTTGTAATTTAATTTTACTCTGTTCTTGCTATATTCTTTCTAAAAATCAAGTGCTAATTAACGATGAAATTGAAGCAATGAATGTAGGGTAATATAAGTGTTTGTCCTTTTTTAAGATATCTTTAAGCTTAATGTAAAGTGTCGGTGATGTGCGCAGTCGTAAGATAGACGTGTGTAATAAAAATAAAATACTATTGTTATGCCTTTTTAACAGAGTCGTACAGATTACTTTTATTCAGAGAACACGGGAAGTTACCTATGTGTTTATGAAACCAATAGTTCTTATAAGGATAATTTTCTTTCATATTTTACTCATGCGTTGTAAAGACAAAATTGATGTAATATGAAATGAACGAAAAAAGACACAATCAAAGCTTTTTAATTTACTAAAAAAAAGACCGTAAATATCTACACTCTTCTATCTTACGGCTGTGTATAGTTTTAGAGTAATCGAGGCAATCAATTCCGTGCCATAGTCTAACTATGTGATCTACAATCTGAGCAGCCGCCACAATCTCATGGAATTATTTGTAAGTTTACGCAGCACATGCTTTGGCTTTAAAATTTCCTCAATCCCAGTAATATGTCATGTTATAAGGGATTATATTATCAAAATAATGTAAACTAGTGCAGCTTAGCATGCTTAGGCGACGGTAAAAATCTATGAAAAAGACTAGAGAGCACCTTAAAAATTATTGCTTTCGCTCGTCTGTGCTATCCAAAAAACTTAACGCACTGTCTGCTAGTGAACTAAGAAAAAAGCTGCTTTTTTAGCCAGAAGAGGTTAACTTAAAGTACATTATGTATGCATCGTTGCATCGCTTTTCACATTATTGTAATTATTCTTACGATGCATTTGAATCAAAGGTGGCCAACTTTTCTATCTTTGGATAACTTTACCTTGAAGAATAAAACGACATGTCGAACTTTTTCTATGTAGATAAAGTTATTTAAAGATTCAATATTCGCCTTTAAAGAAATACTTGTTGATAAGGCGATTCTTTCATGGGGTTTCTAGTCTAAATTTTGAAAAGTTAGACATTTAAGTGAATAACATAATCAATAAGACCCAGTTCTATATTTGGGCTCTGTGCCGTGGTTCATTATCAACTGATATCATTCTTACTCTTTCCATTCTTAAAAAAAAAAGAATATTATAACTTTCAGGTAGAATTTTGTAAAGAAAAATCATTTTTGCATCATCTTGACAGTGAAATGAAAAAGATGTGCTAGTTTAAAAAATGTAGGTATTTCACTATTAGCACATTAAATCAGTCGCATTCATATTTCCATTAAAAAGATCTCTATAGCTACATCTTACTAAATGGGATGGACAACATTCCCATCTTCATGAAAAAAATTAACAAAACTATAAATCATTTGAAATGAATTCATATTATTATATCAATGGAACATTGCGATCTGTAGTGTTATATCAAACATTGGAAATATCAATGGGGAATCAGAATGAACTTGATTTACCTATGCCGAGTGCATATCACCCTTCATAGACTAAGAAGTTGCCAAATGTAAATAAATCTAGATATAAGCTAGTATTAGGACTTTTTGTCTGGATGTCAGTCTTAAGCTGTGGACACATGAACCAAGATCACATTTGGAAATAAGAAATTGTTAAAGATAGAACAAAGTTTATTGTATCGACACAGTACGCTTAGTTTGCCTTGAAGTTTATGATTGAGTTTGTTTTAGTATAGTAAGTGAAACAGCAAATATTATTGTGCCTTTTTTAGTCGTTAATTGTACTAAATTGTTGATTTTACATAGTGTTGTTGACAATGAGAAATATTGAATCATTGTATAAGTTGGTTTGTTGTGTATAAGGATTTTATGAGTAAAGGAAATAAAGCAATTTGATTGTAGATAATATGCACTCTATACAAGATGGCAAGGCGTAAGATAGTGTATGAAATATTATGGCCTAATATTCGTTTGCCGATCCTCTCGTGTGTCCACAGCTGTATTGTATTATACTGTACATTGTAGCCGACCTTTAAATTTTGTAGCTAATAGTCCCCTTAGAATTCACAACTTACGTTCAATGAATTTTGTGTGTAGTCAAAAAACAATTATCCTTTTTTTATCCTAACAAAATGTCTGTTGAAAATTTGATGTACGTATTAAAATATATTTTCTAGACAAAGTGTGGTTTCATTATTTATCAAGCTAATCCCTTCTTATAGGCACATTTACACAATATTACAATCAGGAATACATATAATGTACAGTGTGCCTTAGTCGCCAGTGGCGCCAACTGGTGAAAAAGGCAAATAGGTACGTTCATAAGTTTTGACAGCTAATGTCGAACAATGGCCAATAGCGGCTTATAGAGGAGGCTGACTTCTAATTAAAATCTAGTGACTTGTTTTTATAATTTTATCTGTACTTGTACAAGGGTGCAAATTTTAACAAAGAAAGAAAACCATATTGAAAGTATACAAAGTCTGATTCTTTATTTGTATGCAGTTCTTTTACTGTACATGACGGGATGTTTGCCGGCAGTGGCGGCCGGTGCTGACGTATAACGTATAATTACAACGCGGCGCCGCGACTCGCGAGACGTGACGTCACTCGCCGAACGTACCGACGGGTGGCCCGGGCCCGCCACCTGACTAGCTAACGCAACTCACGGCACTGGAAGATGTGACAAAAAACCTAAACTAATTTACACTTCGACATCTTTAGGAAAATTACACGAATGTATCTACCTCAAATTACAACTTAGGGCTATTTTAATACGGTTCGTTTTAGAATAAATGTTTAACCCTTAATCATTCGCTGCGAGTGACTTTAACAACATACAGTAACAAGTTTTACTATCTACAATGAAAAACCGTCGGTAGTGAGTTCGGATCGAACAGCCTTTCAAATATTACGTTGCAGTACATTGGGGGCGAATAAAAAAATAAGGAATACATGAAATTATTTGACAACACATTTTTAAATAAATCGGGAACCCTATTCGGGGGCCCATTTGTATATTTTTAATCATTTTCTACATTCAGTTCATTAATTTATACTACATATTTGAAAAGCGGCCTTAGTTTTCTCGAGAAAACCGTTGCCCTGGGAGATTAAAATAATATCTCGCAAACGTAATACTTGAATGGAATTACGGAATATATTGAGGCACGAACCGGGAAATAGGATCTGTCGGGTTTGACATTCGGCCTGTTTCACACTGGAAGGGGCACGGCAATAGGGTGACCACACGGGTAACGTGACATAAGGACGCCTTCAAATTAGGGGGTGATCGAGCGCTGCTTTAAAACTATTATTGCAATACACGTGCTCGACTGGCAGTCACAACTAGTGAAAAATATTGATAGACGAGTAAAGGTTTTTTCAACAAAATTCATCGCATAACTGACTCGTAAGAAGCACGTCTTAAGCGTTTTTGCAGCGTTCTTATTCACGACTAATTGAAGGCGCCCTAAACGCCGCCTTGGTATGTCTTAGCGGTTGTTCATACTATATTCACAACCAACACTAACGTTTTAAAACAACTTCGCACATAACACAGGTACAGTCTTGAAATGCGCTTATGAAATGAGAAAAAAGAAAGATTTCATATGAGAATTTTCATAAAAGATATTTTGGATAGACAAAGAATGTTTAGGTTTACTGATTGGCGTTGTCTGATAGTAGTTGACACGCTAGTCAATTGAAATAATTTTTTGAGCTGCCAAAACGCATCTATGGCAAAACGGATTACGACGTCAGCAGTTCGCGAATTAAATTGAATTAAAATTCATATCACACAGCATTGAAAACGCTTTTCAGGGTTTGATGCACTGTTTTTTAAAGTTTTGTATAGTTGTCCAACACTGCTGTAACATTGACAAGAATGCAATAGAGGGAGAGAAAACCGGGTTATTAGTTCCGAATTTTGTCACGTTTGAAAACACTGAAATGTCATTTACAGGAGGACGCTGTCAATTGGTTATTACTTCTGATGTTTGCCATTTAAGTTTCAGAACTATTGGTTACGGTGTCAACTACCCTCAGTCGTCTGAAGCGGGTAAAAAATCGCAACCAAGGCGACGGGGGGTCACCCGCGGGTCGGGGGGCCGCGGGGGGGCCGGGCGTGGCGCTACGAGCGCTCGTGGTTGTTGTGCGAGTTATGCAGCGGCGCGTGCGAGTTTTGCTCGCGGTCGGCGGTGGCGCGGAGACAGTCGCCGTGCGCCTTGTACTCGATCGGCACGGATAGCGGCAGCTGCAGAATGCGGCGGAGCGCGTCTCGCACGCGGCCCGCCGCCGCCGTGTCGGCCGCCGTCCGGTGCCACACGGCTAGGTGGTCCTCCTGGAACATTACAAATTAGAGGTTAGATTAGATTTACTTTTTGTGAAATTGTATTGAAAATGTGAATTTAACACTAGAGTACACGCGCGGACTACTATAGTAGACCAGGGTAACATTTTACGCTATAACTTTTTGAAAACTTGCGCCAGAGAGCTGGCATTCCAGGAAAGCCTCGTTTACTAAATTTGTCAGTAAGCCAGTAAAACTTGGGTCGCTAGAGTCTGCGCACTTTCCTAAAATTGGCCGTCAAAACTGCGGATCTACTCAAAAGCCCGAAATCACTCGATAAAAAAATTAATTTATGAAAGACTTGCAACAAATGGATTTACACCATGTACCAGGCAGTAGGAAGTCATGAATACTATGACAGATAAAAAACTAATCATATTTTTTCAGTCGATTTTTTTTTGTTAACATTGGTCTCAGAGTGCAATTTTGGTCCAAAAAATTTACAACTTTTAAATCTGTTTATAATGTTTGATCCCAAATAGTTATATAAAGAAACTTTGTTTATAAAATAACTATAATAAACACTTTTATCATTTACATAATAGTTCTATTCATAAATTGCTTACAAACTGATTTAAAGTGATTTTAAATTGGCTTACCAGAGTAGGCCGCGCGTGTATTCGTGTAAAAAAAGGGGCGCGTGTACTGCAGTGTTAAATGTTTAACTAATAAATTTGCCTATTCATGAAATGAAGAATAGCAGTTAAATATTGAGAAATATGAACTTGATTCCAATCATCATGTTGACCATTGGCATATTTATCTTGGCCCAGAATAACAGAATTAAACTCACTCAACAATCGCCTCCTCAATGATTTTCACAACACCTGGTTGTGTTTATTAATTATTATAATGATAATTTACAACACAAAGGCTTGTGTAGTCTTTCTAGTTATACCTTTGATTGGCATTCTGTTCTGAGTCAATCATTGTTGAACCAATGGAACTTATCCTTTTGTTCATTTAATAGACCGTGGTGCAGGGTAAAACAAGACAGGATTCAATGAATATTAAAGCTGTTAGTCAAAATCCTTCAATAGAATTCTTCTTCATTTAATCTTAGCATTTGTATGCCGACAAGGCTGATCACGGCTTGAACACATCATTGTTTGTTCATCATACTCTTTACCTGTGTTTCACAAATAAATTATTTGAATTTGAATTTAACACTGGTACGCGAATCGTCCCTTGCAGAACCCCTCCTACCTGGAAGCGCACGGACAGCACGACGCCGCAGAGCTCGGCGCCCACCATGAACTGCTCGCCCAGCATCGCCATGCACAGGTCCTCCCACGCGCGGCCCGTCTGCGCCTTACGCAGCCTCACCACCTGTGATAGACGATACACGTTATCAAACGTCTTATAGAAGACAATCTTGGATTNTTGGATTTGTCAATAGGCCGTATAGGCCGCAGTCTAGGGGCAGCAGATTTCATAGAGCGCTCACTCAATTTCACAGAATAACGTTAAAATTGAATTATAATTTTAAGAATGGTGGAAATAAAATGGTCTAAACTTATAAAAATATAAATCCGGGACTGATAGCAGGGTCCACATAGGACGTTCCGTCACGCTCCGATCATTGCTTGCCTTAGAGTAGAGAAAATGCATCATCAGTAAGGACTGTACAAGCTTTTCTGGACCTGTTTCTCAAATAGTTTAATGAGGGCTATCTTTTTATTAAACTAGTGGTGACATTCTGTTGCGTGCAAATGCGATAGACAATGTGTAGCACCGCGTCAGGTGCGAGTAGTTACGCTCAGATATATCACCGTAAAACTGTGAATTCCGTCAGATTATAATCTGACGTAGTTAGATTACAATCTAACCTAACCCCCTGTTAGTTTACAATCTCACGCGTTATTTTATAAACTGACGGAGCTCACAGTTTTACATTCACATTTACTTTTCATTGCAACCGATAGTACCCACCCACTTGCCCCCGTTGACATTGGCTGGGTCTTCCCACATGGGCTTGATGCCGAGCTTGAACAGGTGGAGGTCGGACAACGGCGGCAGCTCGGCCGGCCGCGCCAGGTGCGAATACAGCCCCCACCACTGCTCCACGCTGCCCACGCGACCCACCAGGCGAAGTGCCTGGAACACATTGCAATGAAATTAGAAACAGAAGTAACAAATGACATTAATATGAATAGCTAAATGAGTTAATGAAGAACTTATGAAATTAACAAAAACTTTTTTATTTTATGCTTATTGTAAACTTGTAAAAAATAATAAACATGACATCCAGGCAAATGATAAAGAATTGCGCCCACTCAGTAATGACTAAGAGACATAGAGGGAGTTTGTTACAGTCAGCTGAAGAGCTAAGACTACTTGTATGCCGTGTCAATGTAGGGATACTACATTGCATAATATGTATTATGATGTGTCAATTGTTATGCAAAATGCATTACAGTTTCTAAAGGTACAGCATTACCATAAATGCTGCCTAACCTAACCAACCCAAAGAAAACAATTTTGTGACACTGAGGGCAATGGAAGATTTATTTAATAACTCGGTACCTAGGTATAATGAAGTAAAGTTTGAGTAATACAGTCAAACTTGAACAAAATATGGATTTTGTTTTTGTGTAAAAGTGTTTCACATAATATTAGTAGACAACTAACTTACCTGAAATAAATTTCTAACAATTTAAATGTTAGAGTATTGTTAAAATTGTTAGATGAAGAATAATTTAAAAGAGACAGAAGATATTGAAATTCATTTGCTAACAAAATAGACTGTTATGTTTTAATAACTTAATTTTAAAAGTCAAGTGATACTGTTATTAGTGAGAAAATTGAAGTAACATTTCTCAGTTATAAAAAAATACAATGTTTATCCCTTTATCATTTTCCATGCCAGTTCATTTTTGTCAGTTGGTCCCACAAACAAATACATAGAAGTTTTTTATTCTTATTGCAATACATAAAGAGGCAATATCAGAATTAAAAATACAGAAAATAAACATAATTTTCATATTGAGGCAATTAAAAATTAAAAAAGTAAAGTATTGTCAAATAATAGTAATACAAAAATACAATATAACTAAAAATAGAAGAACTATAAATCTCTCATACATTGGTACAGTTTAGATGTATTAATAAGCCATAACTAAAAGTAGGTCAACTGATACATAAAATTCTTCAGATCTTCTGGTCTATAAAAACTAAAGAATACATAAAACATAATATTTTCTTAATGTTATTTACTATTCGTGGGGATTTAGTTGTCTTTAGAAGAATTAAGTTACGACTTGGAGGTTATGTTTTTGAAACTTTATTGGTAAACTTTTACTTTAACTAATAAGAATTTGGTCTAATAATACAAAAATACTAGTTATTAACAGAGAAAAGAACAGACTGGATAGTTAAATGATTAAAAGTAAAGTTTTAGAAAATATCATTAAAACTACCAACAACTGACATTTTTGTTGTGTTACAGTTAACAATTTACCCATTTTTTAACAATGATTTACTATAACAATTTTTCATATTCTGAAGTACTTAACACGTAGGCTGCCATGACAGTCACCGGTGACTGACAAACATGCAACCTATTCGGGCCATGTCAGTCACTGGAGCCTGACACTGAAGCATCTAAATCAAACGACCGCAGTAGGCCGCCTGGCACGTTTAATGCGTTACTTCCTATTTTAAATGACTGACGTGGCCCCCAACAAAGTATNAGGATTCAATACTTACAGTAGGTGCAATAGATGCACACAACAAGTTGGTTTCAAAGTTAGATGATTGTCAACAAACCTGCCCATAACCAGTGGTGGAGGCGGAGAGTTCGCGGGCGGGAGGCCGCCGCGAGAACCACATCCAATAGCTGTACTCCAGTTTGTGTTCGTGTGGAGGCACAAAAGGTGGTATTGGGTCGTCTGGATTCCTATCATCATCTTCGTGATTCCCATGATTCTGAGCGGCGCCACCCCCCACGCCACCCTCTCCCATTCGTCGTTCAGGCACGTTTAAATTGTAGAACTTGCACATTTTCCTTTCAGTCATGTTATTCTAAGTATTGTACTAACATGTTTCGCTAACGGCCTAACCTAGGACACGTTGCGTTTGAGGTATCAGACTCTACACAAAACAAATTACTATAATTTACACTTTCACTATTATACAATATAAATTCACTATTTGTAGGATTCACGATTTATAAATACCATTTATTTGAGCGCAATTATAAAATACCCTCCTATTCTGTTTATAACCTTTTTCTTTCCGTCATCAAATTCAAACTGTCAGTTGACAGCATGGATGGATGACGATACAGCTAACAAAACTTAAATTATTATTAAACAATTTTCAATTTTTTTATATATTTATATTTCTTGGAAATTATCAACAATTAATAGGATACTAATGTTTAACGGATTTAAATGAATCTTGCATTAAATTAACAAATGTAGGGATTTTAAATGTTTTTGCATAAAAAACTTAAAACCAAACTTAACTCAACAAATCTGTCATGATTATTTTAACGTCTCTGCATTTGGATTATTTACCAATACATTCAAAAGAAGATTTAATAAACTAAAAATTTAAACTATAATAACAAATTACGGAATTGATTGTTCTTTTTTATAAATTGTGTTGATTACCTATAAAAATCTAAATTGTGAATAAAAAATAATTGTAAATAAATATTTGACATTACTGACAGCCTAGTCCTAGTCAACAAACGGTCAAATAATACCTGTGATTGACGGCGCGAATTGTGTTGTTTTCGTTTGAAGAAAATGCAAAAAATCCTGTTATTAAATTAATTATTTAAACCATTTATAGTTTTTGTTCGCTCCAAATAATTACTTCTTTTTGTTTATAAATACATAATTACCAACAGTACTTATTTTATGCAATGGCAAAGGCAGAATCAACGGGTCAGAGCATAGAATGCTTGAACATAGATTTCATGCGGTCTTTGGTGAAACAATACTCAGAATTGGTAAGTATCTATCGTTTACAATGTTAGATAACTTGAAATCGTACTGCATTTTTTGTATTTGTATCGTAATTTTACTCTAATTTTAGGATAAAGTTAAACTGGCACTGTCATGTTTTCTGGGTAAAATTAACTATTTTTTCCTGCCTAGGGACAATGGACCAGTGCATTATTCTGGGCTGATGCAGCGGCAGCAGCGGGCAGTGGCAATGGGTCTCCCAGTGGTGATGATATCTGGCTGCTGGCCAGCGTCATGCTCTCCCGAGGAGAACTGCACAGAGCTGCACATGCGGTTACCTCGAGAGGATTACACAGGTACTTATATCTATATATATAAAAGAAAGTCGTGTTAGTTACTTCGCTTATAACTCAAGAACGGCTGAACCGATTTATCTGAAAATTGTCAGGGAGGTAGTTTAGAGCCAGGAGAAGGACATAGGATACTTTTTATCCCGTTATTTATTGCCATTAAGGCGGAACAAAGTTCGCCGGGTCAGCTAGTATACAAATAAATGACTAATTGATTTGATTTGTTAGATATATTATTTTTATTTGAAACACATTGTAGCTCAAAAAGTGTTAATTTACTGAGAAAATATATCACTACTCATCCAAGTATAACTTTGAATTCAACTTTAAACATTGCAGGAGGCATCTCTTGTGTCTGGGGGTGGCAATGCGAGCGTACCTCTCTGCACGTGAGCCGGCCACAGCTCTTACCATGATGGAGGAGTGCGACCCAGCGCTGCTCGAGCCACGGACAACCGATCAGACTCACAATGTAAGTTTTATTTATGAAAGCATGTGTTTTCTTGGATATTCCACATGAAATTACTGTATGTTGTTTTCCAATAAATGCATTGTTGATACAAAATTTTGCTAGGATTCAGTCGTGATTACAATAATGATTCTGCAAGGGATTTCTAACTTCTTTTGAGTCAATATTTTAGCAAAAACTGCATGATTTTCGTTTTGAAAGCGTATCAAAATTTTTGACCAGTAAATTATCATCTATAAAATTAGCTTTAGTAAGTTATGACAGGAAATATCTTCCTTTTTCTAGTAGGAAGGGTTCCTATAGTGAATCCAGCTCATGTCACATCCTATTTACAATTCTTACAGAGGGCGCTAGCAGGAGTTCTAGTGTGGCAAGCACGTGCATTATGGGCTTTGGAGCGACGGGAGGCAGGCGCGGCGGCGCTGTGCGCTGCGCTGAGGGCGGACTGTGCGTGCTACGAGGCGCTGGAGCTGCTGCTGGAGCGGCACGCGCTCCCGCCCGCCCAGGGTGAGTGTCTAGGGCGGGGCCGGGCGGCAGGGCGGCGCTGCGGGCGGACTACGTGCTACGAGGCGCTGGACAGTTTGGCTAGAAAAAAATATTTTCTATCCACGCAGTACGCCGGCAGCGTTCGGATCGGATATAGTGACGTCATCGTCCCCGTCAGTGAGCTTCAGGTCAGTGAACTTTTTTAGTAATTTGGCCATAACTTCGTCAATTTTTGTCATAGAACAAAAATTTTTGGACTGTGTATTGAGGATTTCTTAGCCCTATAAATCTGCATTCACAACTAAAAATCGAAATGATCCTCATTCAATCAGTACGTCGCGGCCACCGACACGTTACCACCCATTACCACGCGCGATACCACCAAACCACCCATTACCACGCGTATTACCACCCATTACCACGCGCGTTACCACTCATTACCACGCGCGTCACCACCCATTACCACGCGCGTCACCACCCATTACCACGCGCGATACTATCAAACCACCCATTACCACGCGTATTACCACCTATTACCACGCGCGTTACCACTCATTACAACGCGCGTCATCACCCATTACCACGCGCGTTACCACCCATTACCACGCGCGTTACCACCCATTACCACGCGCATTACCAATTCAATATGCCTCTATGCTACTTCAAATTTGTCTGGTCAGCGTATGCCAAATCCTCCATTTGCCTCTGGTATTAGAGAGGGATAACGTTGATGACAAAGAACTATATTTTGTTTCCAGAGACGGAGCTGATAGAATCGTTGTCGCTGTCGTCTCAGCTGAGCGGCCCCGAGGCGGCGCTGGTGCGAGCCGCGTACCGCGAGCGACTCAACAGATACGCCGCGCCCGCGATTGAGCCGTCGCCAGAACCCACCTGCCCGGTGAGTGCTGGTTGAATTTACGACAACTTGACCCATAACTTAATTTAGACTCTATGCAGTTGAATTTGTCATGGGGTCGAGTTAACTGCGTTTAGTTGTCTCGCCGTAGGGTATAGCTGTGATACTGTGCTAATTACCTGAGTTACCCTTAACATCATTATTAGATATGTACCATCCTAGACCGCATCCCACTTAACATCAGGTGCGATTGTGGTCAAATACCTGCCTTGTTATGCATAAAAAAATATCATCAACAGCCCTTTACAGTCCACTGCTGGACTATGAACCTCCTCTACTATAGTGGAGGGTTTTGCCATAATCCCCACGCTTGGCAGGCGGGTTGGAGATCGCAGTTTAAAAGATTGATGTTTTTCAGGGAGCGCTGCTGCCCGTTCTCTGTTTGATGTGTAGTCCCTAATTCGCCTCTTACGACACCCGCGGGAAGACGCGACCCGTCACCAACCCCTACGGTGACAAATGTATTCTATTCTGCTACATTTAAAATAAAATACTCACAAAAAAGTCGAATATATTAGAGAGCATATACCACTGAAAGTTTGTCGTGCTTGCCACTTCGTGCCACTAACAAATATTTTATTTACAATAGATGGTGTCAGAAGTGGAAACCTGTCGCCTCCGCACCTCAGAGGCGGCAATTTGCCGCGCGCGGCGGTTAGCCGCCGGCTGCGAGTGGGCCGCGGCCCTCAAGTTACTGGATACTGTGGACCCCTGGTGCTGTGGCGAAGTCCGGGCCGCGTGCCTAGTGGAGTTAAAGAAAAGCTCGGAACTGTTCGCATTCGCACATACTCTGGTGGATGCGTACCCTAACAGCTGGATATCTTGGTTCGCTGTTGGATGCTACTATTATCTTATTGGTGAGTTTTTTCGAGACCACTATTGTGGTCAAATTCTCTCTCAAACTGCTGGATACTCAGGACCCTTGGTGAAAGTCCACGCGTTGTACTGAACCTAGGAAAGAGCTTCGAATAGTTCCCCTAAGTTTTACTATACTCCCCCCATGAAATAAGATCTCTTTAAATCCAGGGGTCTACTAAAAGCCACAAAACCCAGAAGTAGTTCATGAGACTAAAAAGTTAGGGATCACCAGTCTACAATCAACTAGACTTGTGTCTATTATTATCCATTGATAAGATAGGCCCCCTTAATTTTTATTTATTGTCCGTGGTGCATAACCTTTTCTTAAAGGTTTTAAACCTTTTTTTGTCACCTGTCATCCGCTTTGCAATGGAGGGAAGTCGAACCTTAATTTCGAACTCCTCCTATGTTCTTCTGATTAATTTCGTTGCGGGTCCAATGACAGTTTAACTTTCCCCGGGACAAACTTGACCTTCATTGGTTGGGTTTTTATGGCGGTCAAGCTGTAGATCCTGGCTACACAGGAGTTGCAGTGGTGGGAACGAGAGGTGGGAATAGTCCCGATTATTATTATCCATTGAATATGTTAATTTAATATTATTTTGCAGGCAAGAACGAGTTCGCGCGTCGCTACCTGAGCAAGGCCAAAGGGCTGGAGGCGGGCGCGGGCTGCGCGTGGCTGGCCTACGGGCACTCCTTCGCCGCCGACTCCGAGCACGATCAGGCCATGGCCGCCTACTTCAAGGTACGTCGGCCACCGACGCGATACCACTCATCACATCACATCACGCTACAAAAATTCGTGGGCCCCTCGCCCACGAATTTTTGTAGCGATGTAGTAGCGATACTGTCGCGCGTTCACATTGATTCAGTCGCAATGCAAACGTGATACTGATTTTTAGATGGTTGACTGGCAGAAAATGCCGAAAGGCATTAAGTCCGCCTTATGTACACCGTTCTATGTGCATATAAGTTTTAAATAAATAAATAAAATACTGTCGCGCTTCTGTCACGATGCAAACGCGATTTAGTAATCCTTCTTCCGTTCTCTCCCCGATGTCGTTCCGACACGGTCGCACGTTTGTATCGATACAGTCGCGCGGCTGTAGCGCGTTGGCATCACTTCTGTATCGCGATGCAAATGCGACTGGCGCACTTTCGTTCGTTTACGAAACATGCAACACTAAAAAACAGCATCACTACAAAAAATTGCCGTGGGCGATGGGTCTTACCCCGCGCGTTACCACCCATTACCACGCGCGTTACCATCCACTACCACACGCGTTACCATCCACTACCACGCGCGTTACCACCCATTACCTCGCGCGATACATCCATTAATTACCACGTGCGTTACCACCCATTACCACGCGCGTTATCACCCATTACCACGCGCGTTACCACCCATTACCACGCGCGTTACCACTCATTACCACGCGCATTAAAGTCCTATGTCCAAACCTAAAAATACACCAAACCTAATCAGTGCTCCCTCGTGAATTCCTCGCGGATTAGCCATGCCGGCGTGGTCGTCGCGCGTGTTTTGTTTTCGATGCCTACTCGGGGAGATGAATAGGCCTGCTAACACCTACTTGTTGTTACCTGTTCCACAAATAAATACACTCGGCATCAAATAAATCGCACCTCCCGCAACAAGCACTTTTCAAAAGTATGCATCCCCACTTCCCACCAACATTGGCACCATTTGAAAGCCTAGTTCTAAGCTTAATTTCATTAAAGGAAAGTCTTTTACCCCAAAAATGTGTCTTTAGAAGGATCCAGAGTCACTTCTTCAAAAAATAGGTAGTTACGCTTGAGCCAACTTTTATGGCTATAAAACTGTTAAGTTGGGATTAATCGCTATCCATCTGTTAAAGGAGGACACGTGAGGTCATTATTTAGTTTTATAACCATAAAAATTGGTCTAATTGATCCCACAGGTGAGCCCAAAGTGAGGTCATTTTTCAAGTCACATTTATGGTATATGTTAATCATTTATTTAGAAATGAAATGTATTTTTCTTTAAGGATATTTATTGGGCTTTCAAATAACACCAATATTGTTGGGGCACCATGATTATGTCAGAAGAAACTCTTTAAAGTTCGCGTCGCGGAAGGTGCGATTTATTTGACGTTGAGTATATTTGTGACTTTTTGTATATTCGCAGGCAAGTCAATTGATGGGCGGCTGCCACCTGCCGCCGCTTTACGTTGGCGTAGAATGCTCACTGCTCAACAACTCCGCTATGTGTGAGCGTTTTCTAGCGCGCGCCGCCGCACTGCATAGCAACGCCGAGGTAAGTGTTCCAGGAACTATCCAGTATTACCTATCCGAGTATCGCGTTAAAACCTGTTTAAATTAATGAGACTATCTTGCTTGTCTGGAAACATCCAGGTTTGTCAGCTGATGCCGTGCCCCCAAGAACTGATGTGACGTGTTGAGAAACATTTTCGGTCGACAATGTTTTTTGCAACGAACATATAATTATATAATTTCGGGTATATTCCCGGCACTGGGAATAGTGGACCCGCATAACCAGTACTTTTATCTTGCTCGAAGGACCAGAATGTTTGTAAAAACATGAGTCCAGTGCAAAACCACGGAATTAAAAAAAAATTCTACTCAATACAGTCAGCAAATTGTGTCACCATTTAGCGCATCACACGCGTTATGTTTCTTCTTTCCATTACAATGGGTGAAGAATACGCGTGCATTCGTCACTTACTGCTCGTTCGTGAATGCCTTGTGAAATAAAGCGGCGGTTCGCATCGCGACAGAGACAGGAGACCGAGACGCGAGACCGAGACGCGAGACCGAGACGGGAGACCGCGAACGTTACTTGACTTTAGACAATGTTAGACAATAAGCGACAGTTCGCAAGCGAGACAGAGACAGACAAGTCTTTGTCTTAGTCACCTTAAGAAGTAGTTGTGAAAACTCTCTTTATTTATTTAAACTTTAATGCCAAAATAAATTTGTATATAAGGCGAACTTAATACACTAAAGCATTCTCGACCAGTTTACCTTTTGGCAAATGTAAAGTTTAATTGGCAACTCTGTGTGTGTTATCTACTATATAAAAATAAGTCGGGTTTTCCTCCCTGACGCTATAACTCCAGAACGCACGAACCGATTTCCACGGTTTTGTATTCGTTGGAAAGGTCTCGGGCTCCGTGAGGTTTATAGCAAAGAAAATTCGGGAAAAGGGGGTAAAACGGGATCCACGCGTACGAAGTCGCGGGCGGCCGCTAGTAGAAATATAGAATGCTGTTTGTTACAAGTTTCCAATTCTACTTACATTTCCAGGCGTCTCTAGACAAGATGGTGGAGCGCTCCGACGGCAAGGCCCACTGGGCGCGCCTCGTGCCGCTGGCGCACGAGCCGCACGTGGCGCACGAGGCGGGCGCCGCCGCCTTCGCCGCGGGGGACTACTCCGCCGCCCACCAGCTGTTCCTGCGAGCCCTGCACGCGGCGCAGGGCGGCCGCGAGCCCGCGCAGGTAATAATAAGTACTACGTACAGAAGTTTTACTTCGCGAAGGTATTTAAAAAAAATTATGCTCAATGACATTAACAATATGGTGTAATTTAGCCTGTCTCAAGAGTCAAGCACCATTTTGTTGACAAACGTCAGTGATCGGCACTGCGCCGAAGCTATAGGGCCGACTTCGGTAAAATGATGTGACGTGAGGTGCCAAACTGCGGAAAATGGCGGAGGAAATACATGATTTAGCATGAAATCATGAATAATATTAACTACTTATTTACCTCTCAGTGTCTTGAGGCAACTTAAAAAAAGTACATTCTGTGTTTTTATTATTATTTAGGCAGTTAAATACTGCACAGTATTTAGTACACCATTTTCTTTATTTTCTTCCATCATACACAAGAATACGCGTGCGTGAGTCAATGTTCGCTCGTATGTGAGGCCTTGTCGAATAGTATCCTGTAGGTTTCTTCCATCATACACAAGAATACGCGTGCGTGAGTCAATGTTCGCTCGTATGTGAGGCCTTGTCGAATAGTATCCTGTAGGTGGGCCATCGTGCGTATTTTGTTTTCGATGTAAACTCGCGGAGATGAACAGGCCTGCTAGCGCGCAGACAGCGAGGCGAGCTGGGCGCGCCTGCTGCACGAGCCGAGGGAGCCGCGGGAGACTACTCCTGGAGCAGGAAGGCGAGCTGGGCGCGCCTAATGTGATCGACATAGCTCGCAAAATGACATGAGCTCCCCTGGCCTACTTGGTGATACGTGATATGCTTAATTCAATACAACATACATCTGTTTCCGCAATTTATTACACCGATCTTGTCGGGACAAGGAAAAATCCCATCAAAAACAATACTTGTCAAAAAAACCAAGTCTCGCAACTCAGTTGTTCTACGGTAAAAAGTTGTGAGATCCATGTAATACCAAGTCCAGGCCAGGAAATCTTTAACGTTTTACATAAATTATTGACTTGGCCATCGCACTAAATAATTTAATTTACAAGTGTTTTCATGCGATGACCGGGACAAACTCGAACTTCATTGGTTGGGTTTTTTTGGCGGTCAAGCTGTAGATCCTGGCTACACAGCAGTTGCAGTGGTGGGAACGAGAGGTGGGAATAGTCCCGTTTTTAGCCTACTTGGAAGTCTTTAAATAGACTTCGGACGCAGGTCGACCGTAGTAAGAACAATCTGTTCAGGTGGAGATTCTTGGATGGGTCAAACTTGAAGTGCAGGTGTGGTTTTGCTTCCCAGTCGACGAAGCACCTGTGTGCCCAAACAACTGCACGCAGGAAGAATTAAGGCTACTGATAACGACTTTCTTGTGGCGGATTTTTGGGCCGACGCTGTGTAGGTTTGTTGTCGACACGACAAGAAGAAGAAGAAGCTCGCAAAATTGCTAAAATCGATTAACAGTGGGCGGGGCAGATAGCTCATAGAGACGAAGTTTTCGAGTACCGACTACGAGCCGGAAAACGTAGCGTGTGCCGGCCCCCACTAGGTAGACCGACGATCTGGTGAAGAAGGTCACGGGAAGAACCTGAATGCGGACAGCGCACGAACAATCGTTGTGGAAATCCTTGGGGGCGGCCTTTGTCCAGCAGTAGACGTCATTTGACTGAAACGAAAGATGTGTGACGATATCTTGTTTTAAACTTTCATGGTTAACATCATAATTATTATTACCGCAAGTTCCTTCAGTTACTCCGTGACCATGGCGCTTGCAACAGTGCCGAAATATCGGAAACTCAAAATTAGGTACATGGTAGCCAGTAATAATAATGAGGGCTATCGTTTTAGCGCTCACCAGTTAGCGCCACTGTAGAGTAAGGTCCTGTCACTTGCTAGTAGCGAAGACAGTGGCACCAACTGGTGAGCGCGAAAGTGGTAGGATGACTATCGCATTTGCACTCATCAAGATGGCGCCACTGTAAAGTAAGGTCCTGTCAATCGCCAGGGGTGCCAACTGTTAAGTATAAAAACGATAGCCCTCATTGTGACGATGTCTCTTTCCCAGCTAAGCAGCCGTTGGGCAGCGACTCTAGACGCGCTGGGGCACACGAGCCGGCGCCTGGGCCGCATCGACGACGCCGTCAGCTGGCACGGACGCGCGCTGGCGCTCCGTCCTGCCCGCAGCGCCTCGCTGGCCAGCCTGGGTGAGTAGCCCAACAGTGGGCTGGCCTGTGGGCAATGCAGCCTTGGGTTCCTTTTTCATCAGGACCGCGAGGGGAAAATCTCTATTAAAAACAACAGAAGTCCCATCGAAGCCGGATAGACTCGCGCGATAACGAGTGATAGGTACGATGCCCATTTAACGGCGCGCGTCGGAGCGCACTTACACGACCGTAAAGAAAATAGTATTTTATTAACAGTTCTTAGAGTCGTAATTGCTTACAACTGATTAACTGACATTTCTGTCATTCATGTTCGTCCGGATTGAAATGTCAGTTAATCAGTTGTAAGCTTAGATTAATAAAACCTAGATGGATAGTCTTCATACAAACGCTTCGTCAAGAGTGAGGCAAAAATCTTATGTCATTAGTGTCAATTTTGTTGGGGAGTGTAGACAGTGAAGGCGATTTTCCCGAAAGTAGGGAAATTTTTAATACGTTTTTAATTATTTTATAACTAACAAAAACAAAACGCATCATGTACTTACTTATTTATTGAATTCAATATAATTGTGTTTTAAATGTGAAGGGTAAAATACTAGACCTGGTACTTTGTTCAATTGCCATTACGGAATTGGACCTAAATTCAGATCCTTTAACATCAGTGGATCCGTTGCATCCACCGCTTCAATTCATAGTCCCTAGTGCTGACCCTGTAACTCTTTTGCCGAATAGTGACGTAAAGTTCTGTTTCTTCAAGGCTGATTACGTTAAGATAGTTGCTGCGCTACAGAAGATATCATGGAACGACGTATTACCGGACGACCTTGGAGTTGATCTGATGTCGACCAAATTCCATGCCATCCTTCGCAATGTAATCGAGAAGCATGTCCCGAAGTCTAAACCACCAAACTATAAGTTCCCGCCCTGGTTCACGCCGAGCCTTATCAAATCATTAAAAGAAAAACACAAATGCAGACTAAAAGTGCGCAAGTATAACAAAAATCCACGTGATATTTTAGAGTTTGAGCTGTTAAGGCATAGATGCTACCAACTACAAAAATCTGCATACAATAAACACCTGAGTAACCTGGAACAGACATTAACTTCTAATCCTAAATTTCTATGGTCCTTTATCAAGCAAAAAAGGAAGGGTAAAAGTATGTACCCAGCGGAAATGTCTCTCGGGGATGTTGCGGCGACTGAGGGCAGGGAAATTTGCAATCTATTTGCTTCCCATTTTGAGTCTGTGTATAATCGAGATGCTCCCCGAGCTGCTAATGCCTCGACATCGGATCACTCTGGTAACGTCTGTCTCGCTTCTGTCGTCTTTACCAGGGATCAAGTTTATCGAGTTTTGAAGAGACTGGACTTGCATAAGGGAGCGGGTGAAGACGGACTGCCGTCGGTGTTTGTGGTAAGGTGTGCCGATGTTCTTGCATATCCATTATCACGCATATTCAACAAATCATTGAGTACCGGCACATTCCCATCGAATTGGAAGACATCATTGGTTCTACCTTTACATAAGTCTGGTCATCTGGGTCATGTTGATAACTACAGGCCAATTTCTATTCTTCCTACATTTGCCAAAGTGTTTGAATCGATGGTAAGCCCCTTGATTTCCTGGCATTTCCGCCAATTGGTTTCTCCGCATCAGCATGGCTTTGTGAAGGCAAGATCAACTTCCACCAACCTAGTAACCCTTGTAGAGGATTTGGTGAGATCTCTTGACCAGGGAAAGCCTGTGGATGNCCTATGTATTACTTTTCTCTATGGTCTAGTCAACAAACGCTCAAATAATGCCTGTGATTGACGGCGCGAATTGTGTTGTTTTCGTTTGAAGAAAATGCAAAAAATCCTGTTTTTAAATTAATATTTAAACCATTCATAGTTTTTGTTCGTTCCAAATAATTACTTCTTTTTGTTTATAAATACATAATTACCAACAGCGCTTATTTTATGCAATGGCAAAGGCAGAATCAACGGGTCAGAGCATAGAATGCTTGAACATAGATTTCATGCGGTCTTTGGTGAAACAATACTCAGAATTGGTAAGTATCTATCGTTTACAATGTTAGATAACTTGATATCGTACTGCATTTTTTGTATTTGTATCGTTACTTTACTCTAATTTTAGGATAAAGTTAAACTGGCACTGTGTCATGTTTTCTGGGTAAAATTAACAATTTTTTCCTGCCTAGGGACAATGGACCAGTGCACTATTCTGGGCTGATGCAGCGGCAGCAGCGGGCAGTGGCAATGGGTCTCCCAGCGGTGATGATATCTGGCTGCTGGCCAGCGTCATGCTCTCCCGAGGAGAACTGCACAGAGCTGCACATGCGGTTACCTCGAGAGAATTACACAGGTACTTAAGTGATGGGTAACACAAATGAGTGGCTGCATATTCAGCAATATTATTTTCTCAAATAATATAAATAAATTCAATTTTTTTTTATATTTGAAACATAGCACTGTGTCTATTACCTTTTGACATGCAAATAAAGACATGATTTGATTTGTTAAATAGATTATTTCCTAAAGTCTATTTGAAACACATTGTAGCTCAAAGTGTCAATTTTTTAGGAAAATATCCTACTACTCGTACAAGTCAACATTTAAACATTGCAGGAGGCACCTGCTGTGCTTGGGTGTGGCGATGCGAGCGTACCTCTCTGCACGTGAGCCCGCCACAGCTCTCACCATGATGGAGGAGTGCGACCCAGCGCTGCTCGAGCCACGGACGACCGACCAGACTCACAATGTAAGTCTTATTAATAATAGCATGTTTTTTCTTGGATATTCCACATGAAATTACTGTATGTTGTTTTCCAATAAATGCATTGTTGATACAAGATTTTGCTAGGTTTCAGTCTAGATAACTATGATGATTCTGGAAGGGGTTTCTAACCTCTTTTGCGTCAGTATTTTAGCAAAAACTGCATGGTTTTCGTTTTTCAAATCAAATCACATCAAAAATTTTGACCATTAAATTATCATCTATAAAATTATCTTTAGTAAGTTATGACAGGAAATATCTTCCTTTTTCTAGTAGGAAGGGTTCCTATAGTGAATCCAGCTCATGTCACACCCTATTTACAATTCTTACAGAGGGCGCTAGCAGGAGTTCTAGTGTGGCAGGCACGAGCGTTATGGGCTTTGGAGCGACGGGAGGCGGGCGCGGCGGCGCTGTGCGCGGCGCTGAGGGCGGACTGTGCGTGCTACGAGGCGCTGGAGCTGCTGCTGGAGCGGCACGCGCTCCCGCCCGCCCAGGGTGAGTGTCTAGGGCGGGCGCGTGCTACGAGGCGCTACAGCTATGTATAGTTAACGAATACCACTGCCAATTCAATCAGTACGTCGCGGCCATCGACACGTTACCACCCATTACCACGCGCGATACCAGCAAACCACCCATTACCACCCATTACCAAGCGCGTTTCCACTCATTACCACGCGCGTCGTCGAATCCAACTCGGCTGGGCAGCGTTCGGGAAGCTTCGCGAAATTCTCACGCCCGAAATACCGCAGTGTCTCAAGTCAAAAGTATTTGACCAGTGTGTGTTGCCAGTGATGGTGTATGGCTCTGAGACGTGGTCGCTTACTATGGGCCTCATAAGAAGGCTCAAGGTCACCCAAAGAGCGATGGAGCGTGCTATGCTCGGAGTTTCCCTGCGTGATCGAATCAGAAATGAGGAGATCCGTAGGAGAACCTTGTAAAATGCTTAAATCTAAAAATTTTCTCAGATAACTATTTGCCCAAGGATCTATGCTATAGGATATAAATGTTTGTTAAATCGTTTTCACAGTATTTTTATAAAAATTTCAGCTTGTAAACTGACACTAAAGTGGAAATTTACAAAACCTGTGTGGACTTATCTTGATAGAATTCTTAAATACTATACTAATCGCAATATTTTCTCAATTAACTATTTAGACGACGAAATTGCTTAACTATTTATGCCTATAACATATTTGTAGTATTACTGGTTAATGATTGTAACGAGTTGAAAAAGTACTGTTTTTGCGCCAAACGGCGTAAACGCTCTTAACTGCGTTGAGTTGTCTCGCCGTAGGGTATAGCCGTGATACTATGCTAATTACCCGAATTACCCTTAACTAGAAAACTTTAATATAAAATGGCCCTCGGCCATCTCTCTCTTTTTCATAGGTTTTTTCCTGTATAACTTTTTTATTTAATCAAGACACCACTTGGGCGTCACTGCCAGATTTTTACAAAAATGGTCAAAAACCCTTTTCATTGTTTTACAGTTCAAATAAAATACTCACAAAAAAGTCGAATTTATTAGAGATCATATACCACTGAAAGTTTGTCGTGCTTGCCACTTCGTGCCACTAACAAATATTGTATTTACCATAGATGGTGACAGAAGTAGAGACTTGCCGCCTGCGCACCTCAGAGGCGGCAATTTGCCGCGCGCGGCGGTTAGCCGCCGGCTGCGAGTGGGCCGCGGCCCTTAAATTGTTGGATACTGTGGACCCCTGGTGCTGTGGAGAGGTCCGAGCGGCGTGCCTAGTGGAGTTAAAGAAGAGTTCGGAACTGTTTGCATTCGCGCACACTTTGGTGGATGCGTACCCTAACAGCTGGATATCGTGGTTCGCTGTTGGATGCTATTATTATCTTATTGGTGAGTATTTTAGATAACAATAGCTTGATTTAATCTTCAGAAGACCTTGGAATTATCGCTCTCAACTACTGGATACTGTGGACCCCTGGTCAAAGAGGCGGCAATATGCCGCGCGGCGGCTGGCCGCCGGCTGCGAGTGGGCCGCGGCCCTCAAGTTGTTGGATACTGTGGACCCCTGGTGCTGCGGGGAGGTCCGGGCCGCATGCCTAGTGGAGTTGAAGAAGAGCTCGGAGTTGTTTGCGTTTGCGCATACTCTGGTGGACGCGTACCCTAACAGCTGGATATCTTGGTTCGCGGTCGGATGCTACTATTATCTTATTGGTGAGTGCTTTTAGGTAACAATAGCTTGATTTAAGCTCCAGAAGATCTTGGAATTATTCGCTCTCAAACTACTGGATACTGTGGACTCCTGGTTAGTGAGGCGGCAATATGCCGCGCGCTGCGAGTGGGCCGCGGCCCTCAAGTTGTTGGATACTGTGGACCCCTGGTGTTGCGGGGAGGTCCGGGCGGCGTGCCTAGTGGAGTTAAAGAAGAGTTCAGAACTGTTTGCCTTCGCACATACTCTGGTGGATGCGTACCCTAACAGCTGGATATCTTGGTTCGCTGTTGGGTGCTACTATTATCTTATTGGTGAGTGTCTTTTAGACAACTAGAGTTTGATTTAGGCATTAATAGATCTAAGAATAGCTCAGATTTTTCGCTCTCAAGTTGCTGGATACTGTGGACCCCTGGCGCTGCGGGGAGGTCCGCGCGGCGTGTCTAGTGGAGTTAAAGAAAAGCTCGGAATTGTTTGCGTTTGCGCATACTTTGGCGTACCCTACCTAACAGGTAGTTATCGTGGTTCGCTGTTGGGTGTTGTTATTATCTTATAGGTAAGTTTTAGGAGGCTACAATTGCCCAAAGATTTAGGCATAATGAAGTTCAGAAGAGCTTGGAATTATTCGCTCTCAAACTGCTGGATATTTTGGACCCTTGGTGCTGTGGGAAAGTCCACACTTCGTATCTAATCAAGGAAAGAGCTTCGAATAATTCCCCTAAGTTTTACTATCCTCCCTCCCCCCCAAGACATAAGAACCCTCATAACAATCTTTAAATCCGGGGGTCTACTAAAAACCACAAAACCCAGAAGTAGTTCATGAGACTAAAAAGTTTGGGATCGCCAGTCTACAATCAACTAGACTCGTGTCTATTATTATCCATTGATAAGATAGGCCCCCTTAATTTTTATTTATTGTCCGTGGTGCATAACCTTTTCTTAAAGGTTTTAAACCTTTTTTTGTCACCTGTCATCCGCTTTGCAATGGAGGGAAGTCGAACCTTAATTTCGAACTCCTCCTATGTTCTTCTGATTAATTTCGTTGCGGGTCCAATGACAGTTTAACTTTCCCCGGGACAAACTTGACCTTCATTGGTTGGGTTTTTATGGCGGTCAAGCTGTAGATCCTGGCTACACAGGAGTTGCAGTGGTGGGAACGAGAGGTGGGAATAGTCCCGATTATTATTATCCATTGAATATGTTAATTTAATATTATTTTGCAGGCAAGAACGAATTCGCGCGTCGCTACCTGAGCAAGGCCAAAGGGCTGGAGGCAGGTGCGGGCTGCGCGTGGCTGGCCTACGGACACTCCTTCGCCGCCGACTCCGAGCACGACCAGGCCATGGCCGCTTACTTCAAGGTACTTCGCACTCTTCAATAAATAAAAATCTAAATATACAGGGTGTTAGGTAAATGGGTATATGAGCCGACACTAGCCCATGTTAACATGGGCATGTAAATGGTATGGTGAAGTCAGAAATTTGATATCTTCATTTTAATTATTTTAATTTTTATACAAATCGGATTTTATAAAATTTATTTTGCATGAAAATTAAAAAAAAATGATGATATAAAATTTCTGACTTCACCATACCATTTATATGCCCATGTTAACATGGGCTAGTGTCGGCTCATATACCCATTTACCTAACTGTATAAAAGAAGAAACTGACTCACTGGCATATCAACGCACAGCCTAAACGGCTAAACGTAGGCACTTGAAATTTGGAAGGGACGTAGCTTAGGTACCGCAGACTCCGCAGAGGTGCACTAAGAAAGGAATTCCCGAAATTCGAACGGGAACGGGAGTTAGCGGGAAAAAACATTTGTATGAAAAAATCTAAACCGCGTAAGATAGATGAAGGGGGTAAAACAGGATCCACGCGTACGAAGTCGCGGGCGGCCGCTGGTAAATAAATAAAATAAAACATTTATTCGCTGCAATCTTAGGGTTACAAATTAGGTGTGGACTTCCTCCATTAAGTACATAAGCACCTGTGTGTGGACAAACCTCAAGAGGATTTAAGACACTATTTAATCAAAGATGTACCGGTTAAATATATTTAATAAATAAATAATAATTACTCACCGACGCGTTACCACCCATTACCACGCGCGTTACCACCCATTACCATCGAGTTACCATCCATTACAACGCGCGTTACCACCCATTACCACGCGCGTTACCACCCATTACCATCGAGTTACCATCCATTACAACGCGCGTTACCACCCATTACCACGCGCGTTTCCACCCATTACCACGCGCGTTACCACCCATTACCACGCGCGTTACCACCCATTACCACGCGCGTTACTACCCATTACCACGTGCGTTACTACCCATTACCACGCGCGTTACCACCATTATCACGCGCTTTACCACCCGTTANCCACGTGCGTAACCCCCCATTACCACGCGCGTTACCACCCATTACCACGCGCGTTACCACCCATTACCACACACGTTACCACCCATTACCATGCGCGTTA
Organism: Ostrinia furnacalis; assembly: GCF_004193835.3. NCBI lineage: Eukaryota > Metazoa > Arthropoda > Insecta > Lepidoptera > Crambidae > Ostrinia > Ostrinia furnacalis. The sequence goes on along the minus strand of NW_021137171.1, from coordinate 369,826 downwards.
CCACCCATTACCACGCGCGTTACCACCCATTACCCCACGGGTTACCACCCATTACTACGCGCGTTACAACCCATTACCACGCACGTTACCATCCATTACCACGCGCGTTACCACCCATTACCACCCGCGTTACCACCCATTACCACGCGCGCTACCATCCATTACCACGTGCGCTACCATCCTTTACCACGCGCGTTACCACCCATTACCACACACGTTACTATTACGCTTGAAGCTTGGTTCACACTAGTCGAGTAATTTAGTCGAGTGAACTGGAACACCAAAAATTTAGTCGGGTCGGTTACTAAATCGTTTAATCAAGCTAATAAATTGTGTTTTAGATTTTAGATTAGAGTGCCATGTTTGCGCGCTAACGGGCTGACATCGTTGTAAGCACTCCAGAATATTAAAGTTAGAAAGAAACCAAACGAATACCCCATATATTCATTGTATTGACATGTGTGTTCGCAGGCAAGTCAGCTGATGGGCGGCTGCCACCTGCCGCCGCTTTACGTTGGCGTAGAATGCTCACTGCTCAACAACTCCGCTATGTGTGAGCGTTTCCTAGCGCGAGCTGCCGCACTGCATAGCAACGCCGAGGTAACTATCCAGTATTACCTATCCACGTATCGCGTTAAACCTGTTTAAATTAATGAGACTATCTTGCTTGTCTGGAAACATCCAGGTGAGTCAGCTGATGCCGTGCCCCTAAGAACTGATGTGACGTGTTGAGAAACATTCCTCGATCGACAATGTTCTTTGGAACGAAAATATTCTCAGTAACTTGATTTGAGTTGACAACATTGCCAATTTGCCACTCACTCAGTGGGTAAATCTCGGGTTTATTCCCGGCACTGGGAATAGTGAACTCGCCTAACCAGTACTTTTATCTTGCTCGAAGGACCAGAATGTGTGTAAAACATGAGTCCAGTGCAAAACGGAATTAAAAAAAAATTCTACTGAATACAGTCAGCAAATTGTGTCACCATTTAGCGCACCACACGCGTATTTTTCTTCTTTCCATTTTTACAATGGGTGAAGAATACGCGTGCATTCGTCTCTTACTGCTCGTTCGTGAATGCCTTGTGAAATAAAGAGGCGGTTCGCATCACGACAGAGACAGGATACCGAGACGCGAGACCGAGACGGAAGACCGCGAACGTTACTTGACTTTAGACAATGTTAGACAAATAAGCGACAGTTCGCAAGCGAGACAGAGACAGACAAGTCTTTGTGTTAGTCACCTTAAGAAGTAGTTGCGAAAACTCTTTTTATTTATTTATTTAAACTTTAGTGCCAAAATAAATTTGTACATAAGGCGAACTTAATGCACTAAAGCATTCTCGACCAGTTTACCTTTTGGCAAATGTAAAGTTTAATTGGCAACTCTGTGTGTTATAGAAATATAGGATGCTGTTTGTTACAAGTTTCCAAATCCACTTACATTTCCAGGCGTCCCTCGACAAGATGGTGGAGCGCTCCGACGGCAAGGCCCACTGGGCGCGCCTCGTGCCGCTGGCGCATGAGCCGCACGTGGCGCACGAGGCGGGCGCCGCCGCCTTCGCCGCGGGGGACTACTCCGCCGCCCACCAGCTGTTCCTGCGCGCCCTACACGCGGCGCAGGGCGGCCGCGAGCCGGCGCAGGTGAGCCTGCTGCAGGAGCCGCGGGAGACTACTCCGCCGCCCACCAGCTGTTCCTGCGCGCCCTACACGCGGCGCAGGGCGGCCGCGAGCCGGCGCAGGTGAGCCTGTTGTTCTGTTGAGCTTCACTACTGCGTGATGAAGTAAGTACACACTTTCTGATTTGTCGATCTCGTCGTTTGGTACTTTTTCCATGTGACCCAGCTCCAGATATTCTGCAATAACATCGGAATAGAGATCCTTGAGATTAGGTGATTTTGATAATCGTCTTTCTTGCATTAAAAATCTGCTTATAGCTATTTCTCGCGAGTTGCCTGATTTACAGTTCGGGTTTTCTTCTTTAAATGGCAGTTTTACAATATAACGTCCAGAAGGGTCTCTTGTGGTCGTTTGTTTGAAAAATTCTTCGCATTTTTGTTCTTCAGGGGTGTGTTGATGTTTATTGAGAAGACACTGATCAGATTCTATTTCCCAAAAGCGTTTAAGATCAAACTCTTCTTCAACAACTTGAGTGTGTAATGTTGTTATAATGTTTCTACAGCTTGGTTCAGTTTTACTACTTTCAGATACTTGACCAGATAATATCCAGCCGAGTCTGGTGTTTTGAGCTATAGGACACCCTATTGGACCCTTAACTAGTCCCTCAGATAATATCTGACAATACACCTCTGCACCTAACAGCAAGTCTATTTTGTTTGGAACATTAAACTTTGGATCAGCCAACTTCATTTCAGGCATGTGTGACCAAAGTTTCAAATCAACCTGTCGTTCAGGAAGAAATGTGGTAAGTTTGGAAAGAACGTGAGCTTTCACCCTAATTGTGAAGTTCGGATCAGTGTCTTGAGGCAACTTAAAAATGTACATTCTGTGTTTTTATTATTATTTAGGCAGTTAAATACTGTACAGTATTTAGTACACCATTTTCTTTATTTTCTTCCATCATACACAAGAATACGCGTGCGTGAGTCAATGTTCGCTCGTATGTGAGGCCTTGTCGAATAGTATCCTGTAGGTGGGCCATCGTGCGTGTTTTGTTTTCGATGTAAACTCGCGGAGATGAACAGGCCAGCTAGACGCGGGGGACTACTCCGCCGCCCACCAGCTGTTCCTGCGAGCCCTACACGCGGCGCAGGGCGGCCGCGAGCCGGCGCAGGTGAGCCTAGCGCGCAGACAGCTGCAGGAGCCGAGGGAGCCGCGGGAGACTACTCCGCCGCCCACCAGCTGTTCCTGCGAGCCCTACACGCGGCGCAGGGCGGCCGCGAGCCGGCGCAGGTGAGCCTAGCGCGCAGACAGCTGCAGGAGCCGAGGGTCTACGCTGAGTCGCTCCCGTGAGAGCCAAAGCACACGATGCGCTGCAACGATGATACGACGTCGAAACGGTATCACTTCGTCGTCTTACGTCTGTGGCGGACAGAAGCGGTGCAATGCCGCGTCACGCGATACTGCGAAATTTTTGAGTTCTAATCGGTCGTCCAATGATCTTGAAAGTATCTGGACGTGGGCAGCGTAAGACTATTCTTCATGGAAATCCTTAGAGGCCTTTGTCCAGTTGTGGACATCCTTTGGTCAGAAAAAAAAATTTTGTGTGACTAAAGTTATTTTTTATTCTTTTTCCAGCTAAGCAGTCGTTGGGCAGCGACTCTAGACGCGCTGGGGCACACGAGCCGGCGCCTGGGCCGCATCGACGACGCTGTAAGCTGGCACGGCCGCGCGCTGGCGCTTNTGGCGCTCCGTCCTGCCCGCAGCGCCTCGCTGGCCAGCCTGGGTGAGTAGCCCAACAGTGGGCTGGCCTGTGGGCAATGCAGCCTTGGGTTCCTTTTTCATCAGGACCGCGAGGGGAAAATCTCTATTAAAAACAACAGAAGTCCCATCGAAGCCGGATAGACTCGCGCGATAACGAGTGATAGGTACGATGCCCATTTAACGGCGCGCGTCGGAGCGCACTTACACGACCGTAAAGAAAATAGTATTTTATTAACAGTTCTTAGAGTCGTAATTGCTTACAACTGATTAACTGACATTTCTGTCATTCATGTTCGTCCGGATTGAAATGTCAGTTAATCAGTTGTAAGCTTAGATTAATAAAACCTAGATGGATAGTCTTCATACAAACGCTTCGTCAAGAGTGAGGCAAAAATCTTATGTCATTAGTGTCAATTTTGTTGGGGAGTGTAGACAGTGAAGGCGATTTTCCCGAAAGTAGGGAAATTTTTAATACGTTTTTAATTATTTTATAACTAACAAAAACAAAACGCATCATGTACTTACTTATTTATTGAATTAAAAGTACCTACCTAATTACAATAAGATAAATCGACTGAAAAGTCTCGATTTCATAAAAAAGGAAGTGTATTTGTACCGCGAACAATTGGGAAATAAATTTTCTTGTTACTGGTATCATTCCCGTATTTAATTTTTGAAAGCCAAATACAAGCAAAATACGCGTCGAATCGTAGTACTTACTTATGAAATGTAACACTGGTCACTTTCTTTAGTTTTTCTGATGTATTTAGACACCCTTTCACAGCACAAACCGTCTTAATTAATTAAAAGTCGTCGGACGTGTTTACCAATTTTTCACTTTGACAGTTTATGTGACGTTTACGAGTAAGCCATTCTGGCTTACTAAAATCTGCCTCACCTTTCGTGCACGACTATCTATCTAGGTTTTATTAATCTAAGGTTGTAAGCAATTACGACTCTAAGAACTGTTAATAAAATACTATTTTCTTTACGACCGTGTAAGTGCGCTCAGTCAGTAGAAGTCAATGGGCATCGTACCATTGTCTAAAACAGAGTTCCGGATGAATGTCCAAGTTGGACGATAGCTCGCGGCTCTATTTCATTGGGCTCCGACAGACACCGTTGGTAAGCCCCCGCCCTTCTGGCTGGGAGAGTCACACAACAAAACTCATAAGCCGTCCTTACTCCCAGTTGGTATGCGCAAAGCATTTCCCTTGTCATTATTATACACTGTAAAACCCTGGTTTTCCTAAATAAATAAAAATAAAATAAAACTGTGGGTGACCTGGATCACTGGGGCACACGAGTCAACTACTGTTTTAACAAGTATGAATTTTGTTAAAAGGCTTTGAGCGCTTCCAATATTTTCACTTACGTATAACCTTAGCATGTAATGTACCTACTGTACTAATAAATAGCCTTTTATCAGAGTAAATACAAATGAGTAGGTCATCTTCATAGAAACGCTATATTTAGCGGGGATTAGCGGGGAGCCAGTCGTGGTTGCGCCGAATTTTGTCAGTGTCTGCATGCGCGCCGCATACGTGTTGGCGCGCTCACATACAAACCGCGCTCGGTGCGTTTCTATGAAGATGACCTACTCATTTGTATTTACTCTGCTTTTATTGATGTCCTATAATTTCCCAGGGCTGGCGCTCGCGCTGCAAGGGCAGGAGATAGACGCGTCGAGCGCGCTGCACGCAGCCCTGGCGAGAGACCCCGACAACGTGGTAGCATTGGCTTTGTTGGATGCTATAGTCGACACGCTCTCTACAGAAAACTTAGGTAAGTGGGGTACTGGTTGTGAGAACTCTATAGTTCTCAGTGGGAGTGAGTGAGATAAAATATACATACAGTGTTCCAAAAACAATGAATAAGCCGTAGGCCAATCGATCGGTACTGTATTTGACCGTCATGTTTGGAGGCGTTCCTACATAAAGGGTGGTAATGTGATTGTAGACTCATAAAATATTAAGGTCATATTTCTGCAAGTTTTGAACGTGCATACACCCTGCTAAATATGCCATACACCCTGTATCATAGGCATACTAAGCGTTTGCGTCAGGGGGTGGAAGGCAGCTTCTCTTAGGAGGGGCATATACGATGATTTTTGACTAGGTTTTGTCTGCGTGAAATTATCTGTATTATTCTTTTACGCAAGGCTATTATTTAAAACGATCTGTCGTAATAAATTATAGCTTTGCGTAAGAGAGTAATAAACATTCATATTCACAAACGCATTTTTATTATTAGCAGGATTTTGAAAACGAAACAAAGCATAATAAATGTAGGTATTACTATTTCCAGATAGCAGCAATCTTCCATGCCTAAGTTATGTTATATGCATGTATGTGTGAAAACAGTATAAAAAGCTCAGTGTGACGCGGACGCGAGCGTAAGTCCGCCCATTTCTTACATTTACACGATAGATTAAATATCGCGTTACATTCATCTGTACCCGGCCTTTACACCTTGTATATGTTTCCAGAGGACGAGATCCAGCAGTTCCCGTTCCCGGCGGTAAACATATCGCTGCCCGCGCCCGCCACGCCCGCGCCCGCGCCCGCAGACGCCACCAACACGTCCGATATGAGCATGAGCTTCGACTAACGCAGGTTATACTCCTCTTACTATCAACGCGAGGCAGTTTGAAGTTTTAGGCCCGAAACCACAGAATAATAAGTACTACCAGGCCTGTTCATCTCCGCGAGTTTACATCGAAAACAAAACACGCACGATGGCCCACCTACAGGTAACTATTCGACAAGGCCTCACATACGAGCGAACATTGACTCACGCACGCGTATTCTTGTGTATGATGGAAGAAAATAAAGAAAATGGTGTATCAAATACTGTGCAGTATTTAACTGCCTAAATAATAATAAAAACACAGAATGTACTTTTTTAAGTTGCCTCAAGACACTGAGAGGTAAATAAGTAGTTAATATGATTCATGATAATTCATGCTAAATCATGTATTTCCTCCGCCATTTTCCGCAGTTTGGCACCTCACGTCACATCATTTTACCGAAGTCAGCCCTATAGCTTCGGCGCAGTGCCGATCACTGACGTTTGTCAACAAAATGGTGCTTGACTCTTGAGACAGACTAAGTTACACCATATTGTTAATGACATTGAGCATACATTTTTTTAAATACCTTCGCGAAGTAAAACTTCTGTACGTAGTACTTATTATTATTCTGTGGTACTACGTACAGAAGTTATACTTCGCGAAGGTATTTAAAAAAAATGTATGCTCAATGTCAAACCGCGCGGGTTCCCGCTTAACACAGTTTCGGGCCTTACACGATAGATTAAATAAATATCGCGTTACATTCGTCTGTCTCCGACCTTTATGCCGCGCCCGCGCCCGCAGACGCCACCAACACGTCCGATATGAGCATGAGCTTCGACTAACGCAGGTTATACTCCTCTTTGTATCAACGTGGGGCAGTTTCAAGAAGTTTTACACCTCTATATCACACAAGGTCACAATCGTGCGTCGATATAGACAGAGTAAATACAAATGAGTAGGTCATCTTCATAGAACGCCCGTGCGCGGTTTGTATGTAAGCGCGCCAATACGTATGCGGCGCGCACGCTGACAAAATTCGGGGCAACTCCCCGCTAATCCCCGCTAAATTTTGTCAGTGTGTGCGTGCGCGCCGCATACGTATTGGCGCGCTCACATACAAACCACGCTCGGTGCGTTTCTATGAAGATGACCTGCTCATTTGTATTTACTCTGTCTATATCGACGCACGATTGTGACCACACCACAAGAAAGGCAGTTTTCAGATGACGCGTTTTTACACGCGCGTTTTGAATCGCGCGATTGTAATTCTTAGGTGAATCGCGCGACTGCATGTGGACAGAATATATGAACGTCTAGTACCTCACTATCGCGCGATTCGAAACTCGCGAGTAAAAACGCGTCAGACAGGCTCAAAACGACACGCATTCTATAAAAGGGCGAGCATTGACCAAGTAACTTTGCCAATACCTCCGATATGAGCATGAGCTTCGACTAACGCAGGTTATACACCTCTTTGTGTCAACGTGAAGCAGTCTCAAGAAGTTTAAGGCTGGTTTTAGTGTCACGCGGACCGTCAGCCGATCTGTATGAACTGCTAGGGAGCGGAGCGGTTCCTCCGGACCGCATTACTCTAAAACGCTCCCTAGAAGTACAGATCGGCTGTGCAGAGCGATCCGCACTGACAGTCCGCGTGACACTAAAACCAGCCTTAGGCCAGGATCGCACTATGCGGTTGGCCGGAGTGCTGTCAGCCGTCCGGTTAACCGCAGTCAAAAGTATGTATTGAAAATTAGTTTTAATGCGCACTTTCATGCGGCTGTTTCAATACATATTTTTAACCGGACGGCTGACCGCATAGTGCGTTCCAGGACTTCCAGGCCTTATACGCCTCTTTCTATCAACTCCCGATCTCCAAGAAGGCGATACAAAGTTTTCCATCGTGAAAACTGCTAACTATGCAAACGGAACAGCTAAGATAACTGAATAGCTATGCAAGCTAAGCTAAAATTATTGTTCTTGGTCTGCAACTCCAACGAAATTGAATCTGACACGAATATTACTTTGTCTAGATTTACCTACTGCCCGATTATTTACATTATAGCCTAAGAAATTGATTACGCCTACTTATGTTTTAGTGTAAATTGTGTAAATATCTACAGTTTGATTGCACTGGATTGCAATATTTTTTGTGTATAAGCAAGTAAATATATTGTAAATAAACTTGATTTTGTTTGAATCTGAAATCTCAACACCTACCGAGTTGAAAGGAAATGGGAATTATCAATTAATAATACGATTACTTTTTATATAATTTATTTTTCCAATAACAGTTTACAATATATTTTAAAATCAAACAAGCTTTGGAGATTAAAATCAACATTTCATGTATTATGAAACCCTAAAATTCTATAAAAATCACCATGATTATACATTTTAAAAGCCCTTTAAAACGTTTAAAAGTATCGCGATGGACAGCCTACGATGGGCTACTAACAGGCACCGTAAAAATCGATTAAAATCACCTAACTAGTACAGGCACATGTAAAATTTATCTATTGAACAACTACGCGGAAGGCGTATGATAATATTCGTATAAAATCGATAAATTGTAATATGCATATTAGGGTGGTCCTTATTCCTACGAAAAAAAAATTTTTTCTTATATTTTGCGGGGCACCACGTAATTTGAATATATACCATATGAAAGTCTTTCATTATTTTTTTTTTAATTTTTAAAAGACATTTAGGGGTCGCTACCAAGGTTTGAATTCTAAGTAAAAACAAAATCTGTATTTGTTAGATTCATTTATTTTTAAAGCCAAAGCCAAATAAAAATATTACAAAATTATTGTTGTTGCTATGAACTAATATATTATGTACAATGTACATATTTGAATCAATTATTTTTAAGATATAAGAGTTTACTTGTTAGTATCTCGACGCGTCGGTACCATGGTCGGTACGGAAGAGGGGTTGAGGGGAGAAGGGGACAAGAAGCGATTGTCTATTCTATCTATGCGATGTTCATTTTGCACGTAAAATGTGATATAAACACTTAAATAAAACATTTATGAAATCATGATTTAAGATTTTCAAAGCTTTTGTAAATATTTTGACAGCTGGTAGCGACCTCTAAATCTTAACTAAAAAAAAAACAAAAAAAGCTAATTTCATATTTAGAGGTATATAATCGAATGAGAAAGTGCCCCGGGGATAATTCAAAAGTCGAAAAATAAGGACCACCCTAATGCATATCATTGATATAGTTATTGATCTACAATATATTAGCAAAAAATAAAGTTACTCCAGTGATTATCGTATACAAAACAAGATTGTGGCGCTACTTCATTAGACTATACATTGGGGTAATGTTCAAAATGGAATGTATAATTAAGACAGCAGCCACGAGTTCATAATCAAAATATTCTAAATAATTTAAATATTGCTCAATATTCTGTCATTGCGCAAAATCACGTCTTTTACAGTCTTTTAGCGTCCCAAATTTTTAACTATAAATATTTGCTTACAGACGTGAAAAGTTATACAAAACAATACTTAAATTTCGCTAACGAAATACAACACTTCACAACGACAGAACATGGCACAACCGTTACCAGCATCGACTGCGAACCTTCAAAGGATTCTGAACTTAAAAACTTATACAGAAGAATTTAAATTATAACTTGGCAGAAAATTACTAAAGCCCGGTCCGTAAGCACGAAGAATTTTGTCTAATGACCCCTAGCTACCCATCCTTATCACTCGCGCGTAATTATATGGCTGTCGCGACTGTGCGACGGGCGCCCGCAGTGAGTGTGCGAGCGCGATATCAACATAATTACGCGCGAGCAATAAGGATGGGTAGCTTGGGGTCATTGGACAAAATTCTACGTGCTCACGAACCAGACTATAGTAAATGTCACGACCAAAGAAGTGTTAGAATTTGGTCAGGTTCGCAGCAGAGGCAGTGACGGCTAAATCAACCTTACGACTAAGCAAATGCTGGAGCGCCCAACTTAATAGCGGCTCGACAACAAATCTCTCGTCTCAACTAGTGGCACTAGTAACTAGCACTAGTGCGACTAGTGGGGACAGCCACTCGGGCAAAATGCCCGTTAAAGTATCACCGTATTGGCGACTATTGAACTAGCAACTAGTCGTTTTGCAGCCATGTGTCGTGCTCAGGTTTTGTAATCAACGAAAGTTTCATTTAGTCTCTTTCTATAGTCTTAGAAAGATATATGTTGACTAGGAAATTCCGGGAAGGCATTCGCTTCGTTGAATATAAAAGCTTAGCATTACAAGTAAACCAAGATTTCATTGTGTGTCAAAATTACGTCAGTAACGGTGCTCGCAAGTGAACAACGTTCGAATGAACGAGAGCACATTCAGTTGTATTTGTGACACTATGAAATCAGAGTGAACACGTTAAAGGATTCCTATACTAGAGATGAAGTAAAGTCGAAAACAAAAAGGCTTGGCATTACACAAGTAAACGAAGATTTCATTGTGTCAAAATTACGTCAGTAACAGTGCTCGCAAGTTAACAACGTTCGAATGAACGAGAGCACATTCAGTTGTATTTATGACACTATGAAATCAGCGTGAACACAAAAAGTGAAGTCCACCAGAATATTTATATTTTCGACTTTACCTCTGCTTCAGGCAAAGTAACCCTTAGCAGTATAAGGCACACGACTGCAGTTCCTAGTTCACGCCCTAACGCTTGCGACTATGCGGTTCTGCAACTAGTGCGGAGGCCAGGCAGCGTCCGTGGAATCTTCTGGAGGCGCGGCGTCTAACTCGCTCGCGCCACTCGTGCCGCTTGTTGCAGGCGATGGGGTTCCTGAAGAAAAAAAGCATTGGTTATATAGTTTATTCGATTTATTTGACCAACTGTTGAATTAATGCCAAATAACTAAAGAAAGCTAGTAAATAATATCTGTGGTTGTAAGATGGGGTCAGTTTTGACCAAGTCACAATGTAAAAACTAAATGGTATGGGTACTAAACAGCTCTTAATTTCAAGGTATAATTTATTTTACAGTTTTGAACATACACTATTATATTTCTGTAAATCATAGCAACATTCAAGTTAAAAACTGTATCTATACTTTTTTTTATTTTTTTTTTATTTGGCTTACAAAACTGGGTACAATCAAATATCATGCAAAAGTAAGTAATGAGTGTAAAATCAATTCATACTGATTTACCCTACTCGATGTAAGCACAGCATGCATATAAAAATAATTAATTAAACCAAACCCATGGACCTATAAAAAAAGTCGGACGGATTCTCATCAACAAAATACTGTGACATTAGGATACACCAGCTTGCCTGTACGTACAGGCCGGCACGCACACATTCCTGATACACCACTTCGAGTGCAAACTTCACACAGTTGACACATTTAAGCAGCGAAAAAACAACACGAATACGACATGTCTTGTGTGATGAAATTGTGTAAAAACCGTTCTGTTCGAACAAACAAAAATTAAGGAATCATACTTCTATACTAATATTATAAAGCTGAAGAGTGTTTGTTTACTTGAACGCACTAATCTCAGGAACTACCGATCCGAATTGAAAAATTCTTTCAGTGTTAGATATCCCATTTATATTATATAGCTATAGGCTATATACCTACCATCACGTTACGAGTAATAGGTGCAGAGCAAAAATGATTTTCACCCGTACGAAGTCGCGGGCACTGCTAGTGTTGTAATTAAGAGCTATTTTGCTACAAATCAGTGAGATTATAAAATTATGTAGAGCTATTTTTGCTACAAAACTAGTGATGTTTTGTAGCATACTGTTTATGTTTAATAAAAAAAACTATTGATACAACTCACCCTCGCTAGGCAGCGCATAGGAGCCGCCGTAGGCAGAGTCGGGCTGGCGCGCGTGGTGTGACGGCGCGGGCGCACGCGGCGCTGCCTTTGAGTTGCGCATCAGCGGCTTGTGCTCGTCGCCCGAGTGCTGCCACACCCAGCACGAGCGGCAGAAGTACCTGCCACAAAGAAAGAAAGAAAAGTTATTTATTTGACAACTAAAAATGAACAAAAACAATGAAGAGAAAAGAAAAAAAAATGTTGCCAAAGAGGTCACCCACTCAGTATAGTTCCAAAATACTGNATAAAAGCATAGCATTACAGAAGTAAACGAAGATTTCATTGTGTGTCAAAATTACGTCAGTAACGGTGCTCGCAAGTGAACAACGTTCGAATGACCGAGAGCACATTCAGTTGTATTTATGGCACACTGAAATCAGCGTGAACACGTTAAAGGATTCCTTTACTCGAGATGAAGTAAAGTCGAGAACAAAAAGTGAAGTCCACCAGAATATTTAGATTTTCGACTTTACCTTTGCTCCAGGCAAAATAACCCTTAGCAGTGCAAGCACAAGACTGCAGTTCCTAGTTCACGCGCTAACGCTTGGGACTAGTGCGTCGGCGCCACTAGTGCGGTTCTGCAACTAGTGCGGAGGCCAGGCAGCGTCCGTGGAATCTTCTGGAGGCGCGGCGTCTAACTCGCTCGCGCCACTCGTGCCGCTTGTTGCAGGCGATGGGGTTCCTGAAGAAAAAAAAAGCATTGTTAAAGAGTCGTATTTATAGCTAGATTTAATTTGGCCAACTGTTGAATGAATGCCAAATTACCAAAGAAAGCTAGTAAATAATATCTGTGGTTGTAAGATGAGGTCAGTTCAGACTGCGTCACATAATGGAAAAACTAAATTATTGGTTTGGTACTTAACAGCTTTGATTTCAAAGTACAAGGCTTGTTGAATAAACTACTTTTACAGTTTTGAACATATACCATATAATAATTATTATCTGTAAATCATAGCAACATATTCAAGCTAAAAACTGTAGCATCTATGTTGTAATATATTTTTTAAAATATTAGCAATTTGTATTGCACAAATTACTAATAGTGTTACGAGTGGGCTCACCACAATAGTCTAGAAGCGGTGGGATTCGAACCCGCGTTCCTCGGATCTCGAGTCGGCCAGTCAGACTCGTGCACCGTTCGGCTATCGTGGCTAATATAAGAGCTATTTTGCAACAAATCAGTGAGATTATAAAATTATGTAGAGCTATTTATGTTTATGATATTAAAAAAAACTATTGATACAATTTTCTCGCTCTCTGAAAAACATCAATCTTTTAAACTGCGATCTCCAAACCGCCTGCCAAGCGTGGGGATGGCAAAACCTCCACTATAGTGGAGGAGGCTCATAGTCCAGCAGTGGACTGTAAAGGGCTGTTGATGATGATGATTGATTTAACTCACCCTCGCTAGGCAGCGCGTAGGAGCCGCCGTAGGCAGAGTCGGGCTGGCGCGCGTGGTGTGACGGCGCGGGCGCACGCGGCGCTGCCTTTGAGTTGCGCATCAGCGGCTTGTGCTCGTCGCCCGAGTGCTGCCACACCCAGCACGAGCGGCAGAAGTATCTGCCACAAAGAAAGAAAAAATATTTATTTGACAACTAAAAAGTACCTACAAAAACAATGAAGAGAAAAGAGAAAAAAAAATGTTGCCAAAGAGGTCACCCACTCAGTATAGTTCCAAAATACTGAACTGTCCTATCCATGACATTGACAGTGGGGCGCCACCGTCAATACCGGATCGCTAGTTCCAATTTTTGCCATGTTGGAAACCATATAGTTGAACGATGGTAGCGCCCCCCTGTCATTGAGTTTGGTGGGACAGTTCAGCGTGGGTCATCTACATCATCTTGACAGTTGACATTTTACTGCCAAGTGCCAAGACACTGGTTTTCAGTGGGTACCTTTTGTACGCAAGAGATTCATTATTAAAAAGCACTTCCACGTCTCGTCAGTTCTCGAATAGCGACCACGGGCCGGGCCTTTGTCTAGCAATGGACGTCATGAGACTGAAACGACTTATTATTACTTTCTGCGGGACAAATGGGTCAATGCTAAGAAAAAACAGCGTAAGAAACTCATTCACTCTTCTATTGCAAAATTGAGACATTAGAAAAGCGGTAGACGACTACCTTTAAAAATGGTTTCCATAAATTAAATAGGAGGAAAGAGTTCAGCAAATTATCAAAAAGTTTAAATTACAATACACGGTAAAATTCTGAAGTATCAAATTTTATGGACATAGTCCGAGCTTGGATCATGTCACTTGCATTACAGCTAATAAAAAAAATATTACAGTAGCTAATTCCAAGTTCTAGACATAAAAGGAATACATAGGTATAGATGACCCACGCTGAACTGTCCCACCAAACTCAATGACAGGGGGCGCTACCATCGTTCAACTATATGGTTTCCATGGCAAAAATCGGAGCCAGCGATCCGGTATTGACGGTGGCGCCCCGCTGTCAATGTCGTGGATAGGACAGTTCAGTATATTGGAACTATAGGTACTAGGATAAGAAAATGTTTTGACGTACCTGAAGCACATGGGCTCTCGGCAGAAGTAGGGCCCCTGCTGCAGGTTGCACACCGAGCACATCGAGTCCTCCAGGTACGGGTCCACTTGCACCTGCAAATCACAAGTTCCACATGTCTAAACAAATACAAATTAATTATTAGTAGCCGGTGAATATTGTCGTAGCGAAAAGATTATGAAACTNTCGGCCGTAAATCAGTAACGTAAGTTACAGACTAAAGGTGCAGGTAAAACAACAGGAACGATTCCTCAAATGTGCTATGATAAGTCTACAAAACAATATGTAAGAGCTTTTTAAAAAGTTTTAAGCTGAACGTCAATCGTCGGTCAATACTAGCTGCATGTATCAAACAAGGTTGTAAGTTTCTTTAATAAAGATAAATAAAATAAATACTGTACACTGTCCGCGCAATGGCGGAAAACATAACCCTCTTGGCGAAGTCGGGAAATAAAAATGTCAATGAGGGTTTTCGCGTATGAAAAATCCGCCAGATGGCAATACGTAGACGCGAGTTCCAAATGCTGCATGATTGGTTATTTTTGACATGACATTGACAGATGTCAAAATCCACCAATCACGCAGCAGTCAGACCCCACATCCACGTCCCGCCATCTAGCGGATCTTTCATTCGCGAAAACCCTCATTGCCAACAATCTTATTATGCAGACGTTCAGATCAAAATATTTAATCTAGCTCTTACAGGAGTGATAAATCTTACCTTCTTAGAGAACTTGTCGGTGAAGATCTCGACGTAGGCAGCAGATATAGCACGCACGTAGGAGCGCACGTTGTTGAACGTCACGCGCCCAGACCCGATCGGGTACTTGTTCTTGTCCGTGTCGATGCCTGTGGAGAATAAGCTTCGTTAAAAGGGCTGAAGATTGGAAGTATTTTGCTGCTATTTCATCTAATACCAGAGGGGAATATTCTTCGATTCTTGTATTGTATTACACGCTTGCAAATGAAGCAATGAATAATATGGATAGGTGCTGTTTATTTTTGAGCGATTGAAAATGCATTTAATCTAGGTATTGATATGAAAGGAGCCTTTCAAGGAAAAAAAATACATTACGTAGTGCGAGTATAAAATTCTAGCAGTACAGCTTATTGATATTATTATTATGTTTGTACGCTTTGGAGCTCACGGGTCAAAAGTGGCCCGGTCCTTTATAAGGCTTGCGTTATTATTATTATTTTCAAAATAATTTTGATCTCGACCGTAGTCGATTGACTGTAAATGCCCGAATCCCAGGTTGCAAGTGGTAAAGAAAAATATCTATAAGGGTACTGTTTTTTTCCTTTTGAGGTACGGAACCCTAAAAATTTTAGATAGGCATAAATCCACATAGGAGAAGAGTTCATAATGGTGGCAAGCGCGGAGATGACCTTACCTTGAAACTGAGCAAACCGTATATGCCAACATTTTTTGAACCAGATTTTGAACTTTAATCTGGTGGCAAAATCTTGACCAGCAGCTAAAGAACAAAACACTACTCACCAGCATAAACAACTCCCGAGAACAGATCATTCCTAATAGTAGCGAGCGCGGAGAAGCTGAGCCAACTTTATATTATACCCAAATGTTCGCCGCCTGATTTAGAATCAGATAGCAAGCAAAGATTTGTTCACTAGTAGCTAAAGAACAAAACACTACTCACCAGCATAAACAACTCCCGAGAACAGGTCGTTCATGATGGTAGCGAGCGCGGACGCACTGAGCATGCCGTGCAGTGCGCCCACGAACACTGTGCGCGCCGGCTCCAGCCGCACTGAGCCGCCCTCCACCCAGTTGGCGTCCGACACCGCCCACGGGATCACCTGCACCTGTACAGAACGCAATTTTAAATTGTAACACCCTTATCTATACCTACTTCTATCAGGCCTCCGTCACTCGCCTATGCCGGCCGAGATAATTACCTACAGCGCGCGACAACTTCAAGTTGCAAATCAGTCAGGACCGCCACGCGCCTGTGAGCACACGCGTATTTCTATACACGCTCGGTCGATCATCGTCACAATCAAGGTTTATTATTCCAACAGCACTGTTATCCTTCTTTAATGTAAAATCGTAGTATTTAGGAATAATAATTAACTGTACTAATTTAAATAATTAAAAAAAACTACACTTTTTAAATAAATTTGAAATACTTATAAAAAAAAACTGTAGCAAAAAAAATATTTTAGCTAATATAAACATTAACTTACTTCACCGTGTCTATTTTCCGACACTACACCTTTTAAAACTATTTGTCCAATTTCGAATTATTGCAACACTGAAGTTTATTAATAGGTACTTTAGAGATGGTACGATTATACAAACACCACTAGATTAAAGATTACCAATCGTAAATACAATAAATGCTTCTTAAAATTAAGTTATTATTTATTTTACTTTGCTTATACAACCCTGACGCTTGAGCTGCGAGGTAGATCAATTCTGAACACAAAAAATTTGCGCTCTTGTGAGCGGAGTAGTAAGGTGCGATTTCGAATGCACCATGTGCGTTGGATATTTTGCATTATTATTATTACCGTTAAAATGTCGGCATCTGATCCTACACAAAGGAGTGCAATTTCTGTTGCTACTATTATCTATTCTGTGCTTCTATACCAATATTATACAGGGTGGAATTTTGTAATGCCACCTGGAGGGAAAGTACTCTTAATATTATAGATATAATTTTTTTCTCAAAGAAAACATTCCTTTATTTTTGAAAAGAAATAAAACTGCATTTAAAGATTTCCAAAAATTTGCTTGCCACACCCGAGAATCGAACCAACTAAAATGTGTTAAAAATTACATCCTGTATTTTTATTACATCGATCGTTAGGGTCAAGTATAAGGATGAAATCTCTAACAAACTTGATAAATCAAATGAAAGGAAAACCATGAAATCTTAAATTATCTTAATTATGTTACAGAAAATTGCATGGTATAATAGTGAATTTTCGAAAAAAATTCGAAAATTCTTTGAATGCAGTTCCCTTTCTTTTCAAAAATAAAGGAATGTTTTCTTTCGGTAAAATTTTCTATCTGCAGTATTAAGAGTACTTTCCCTCCAGGTGGCATTACAAAATTCCACCCTGTATATGCGAAAGTAACTGCCTGTCCGTCTGTCTGCCTGTGTCTCTTTCACGCCTAAACCACTGAACCGATTTTGATGAAATTTGGCATAGAGATAGTTTGACTCCCGGGAAAGGACGTAGGATAGTTTTTATCCCGGTTTTTGAAACGGGGACGCGCGCGATAAAGTTTTTCTGTGACAGACAATTCCACGCGGGCGAAGCTGCGGGCGGAAAGCTAGTTCATAATAATACAAACAGCTTATTTTAACTATTACACTGTTTTATCTCGTTCCTACTTGGCGCTGTCATTTGATAGAAAGTGACAGAACAGTAATAGTTAAAATAGTCTTAATAAGCTGTTTACATTATTATGAATAAGGATGTAATTCTTTATTTATTTATTTATTTAATAGGACAACCAACAAGACATGCTCTAGAAGGTTCTTACGCAACAGACCCGTAACATGAAACCCTGCCATTTTATTGCTTTATCCTAAGCTACAACAATACCAAACTACAGCAGTTATGAAATGTGTAACTTGTCGACACTCAAAACGCTTAATTTTGAACGCCAACTGAAATTAACTTTGATAAAATATCAGTGACAATTAAATGCAGCACACGTAAAAAATTTGGCGCCCAACGTGTTAGGTAAAATTTGGCGCCCAGCGTGTTGGATAAAATTTGGTGCCCAACACGTAACTAATTTGGCGCCCAACATGTAACTAGTTTGGCGCCCAACATGTAACTAATTTGGCGCCCAACATGTAACTAATTTGGCGCACAACGTGTAACTAATTTGGCGCACAACGTGTAACTTTGGCGCTCAACGTTTTGTATAAAATCTCGCGGCCAATGTGTTGTATAAAATTTGGCGACCAACATGTAACTAATTTGGCGCCCAACGCGCTGCTAATTTGGCGCCTAATTTGCAACTAATTTGGTACCCAGTGTAACTTGCGAACTACAAGTTTTGCACCCAACGTGGAACTTGGTTAATCTTACAATCTGAATCGTACAATTGTTTATTATCTTTAATAAAATAAATAAATAGTCTATGCGCAATGTTTTGCTCAGACCATATACAGGGTGATTTTTGTATCAGTATCCAAATTTTCAGGATCGACTCAGAATCAGTAACTTAATTGATTTACGTAAAGAAAACAAAACTTTTTTCTCCATATTTAATTATTTTCATCCGCTGCGCGCGGTTTCCAAATTGACTCACGTGGAAAATTTGCTTCATTCATGGAAAAAATGTAGACAGTTACTGCAAAGCTTAATAGACATAATGGTGAGCGAAAATAAGCAATAACCTTTAAAACTTAAGATATGGGCACCCGCGTATTAGACTTTCAATATTTTTTTTGTGAAAAATACCACAATTAAAAATAATTACGATAAAGTTGTATTGTCAAATTGTTCTAACGAGCTTATTAAAAAAAAATTGGATATTGATAACAAAGTCACCCTGTATAGGTTAGCGATGTTTCGAGTTAAGTTTGACATTTTATAACGTCAAGCCTACTTACATCTTTGGCCCGGAACTTGCGCGAGACGACGCGATAGTACCAGTCCTTGCCCTCGCGGCGCGATGCCTCCAATAACGCGCGCACGCGGCGCTCACTCTCCAGCGTGACGTAGGCGAAGCCCCGGGGCGAGCCGCCGCCTGCGCCGCCGCCCGACCCGCCGCCCTCGCGCCCTGGCCACTCCACCCTGGAATAAAAGATTGGAGAGTAAAAAACTAGTAAAATATTAGCAGAAATAAAGGCTCTTATTTTTAAATCGATACTTATAATTAATCTGTAGAGGTCAATTCAAAATAACTATCAGGGGGTGACTAGTGATCGATACTGATGCCAAAAATGCAATCAGTAAAATTTTTGTCTGTCTGTATGTTCCTTATAGAAACAAACTACTCGACGGATTTTAACGAAACTTGGTACAATTATTCTTCATACTCCTGGGCAGGTTTTAGTATACTTAGGAATTCCCACGGGAACAGGAATTAGCGGGAAAATCCCTTTGTATGAAAAATCTAAACCGCTTAAGTTAGGACTTGAAATTTGGCATGAAGGTACCTTAGTAAACTTAAAGCTTAGTTACAACAGGATATTGCAAAATTCCCACGGGAACAAACATTTGTATGAAAAAATCTAAACCGCGTAAGATAGATGAAGGGCGTAAAACGGGATCCACGCGTACAAAGTCGCGGGCGGCCGCTAGTCAGAAATAAAGGCTCTTATTTTGAAATGAAACCTAAAAATTTTTTGACCATTAGATTTGCTAAGGAATTGCGTAATCTGATCCCCGCTGCTACTATCGTGGTGGTGGTACTCTTAACAAGCATAATATTTAGCTAACCATGTACGTATGTATTTACAAATTACTAATATTCTTTAAAAATCTAGCTACAACTAAGAATTAGGCACATCTACAAAGACCAACGTATCCAGACATTTGTGTAAAACTGCTTGACCCTATTGGAGCAGAATAAGAATAAGAAATTTATTCATAATGTTCATTACATGTCAAATTTTCAATTTTCAAAGAAACGCACATGTCCAAATAAATTAATAATACAAATAGAATTAATGTCAATTAAATGTCAAAATAAATAGTGGGTAACAGTGTCAATAATAATTAAATTCCTAACAGTTCGTCAATTTTATAGAACGCCTGCTCGATCAACCACTTTTTTAAATAAAATAAAACGGGAATGAGGCTAATAGTCGTGCAAGGCCCGGTTTCCTGAACCGAAGCTTAGCGGAGAGGTGTTATGGAAAAGCCGAAATCTGGTTATTCAGTTTCTCCGCTTTGGTGGAACCCGGGCTATAGACGAGTAAAATGTGAACTCACCTGACGGGATGGAACTGCCTCAGCGCGTACATGAGCGCGTGCTCAGTGATGTCGTAGGGCAGCCCGCCCAGGAACACCTTGGGCGAGAAACCGGCGCTGGGGTCGGTGCAGCGCGCCGGCAGCCGGCCCGCCCAGCGCGCCGCCTTGCCTCCGCCGGTGGCGCCGCCCAGCTCGCCGCCGGAGCCGCCTAACACGCCGCCTGACCAAGAAAGTAGATTATGGCTTCATAATCAAACAAGTCCGGTCCAATGACCAATGAATTTCGTCCAATGACCCCAAGCTACCCATCCATATCGCTCGCGCGTAATTATATTGCTGTCGCGACTGTGCGACGGGCGCCCGCAGTGTGTGTGCGAGCGCAACAGCAACATAATTACGCGCGAGCGATAAGGATGGGTAGCTTGGGGTCATTGGACGAAATTCTATCTGCTCGGCAACCGGACTTTAGTATCATGAATAGAAATAGTTTCTGCTAACCAAGTCCTTTGCTACATCCCTTGTGCGCCAAAGAGGATTGTAAGACGTCCTCAGAGCAAGGAAGTAACACAGAGACCTTTACCTAATATTACTGTTAGGATGCAAGTAAATCCTAGGCGACGTATGGGCAGGCCACCCACTAGGTGGTCCGACGATCTGGTGAAGGTCGCGGGAAGTGCCTGAATGCGGGCAGCGCACGACCGGTCTTTATGGAAATCTTTGGGGGAGGCCTTTGCCCAGCAGTGGACGTCATTTAGCTAAAACGAACGTTAGAATTGGTAGCGGCCTGCGTCCAGCGCTTCCCTGCTACCTTTACGATGTCGTCGGTCCACCTTGTAGGTGCAGGCCGCTACCAATCTATCAACATGGAAAGCATTGGGGGAGGCCTATGCCAGTGGACGTCCTATGGCTGAAATGATGATGATGATGAACGTTAGGATCCTAAACTACTGGTAATGGTGTAACATTCCTAAATCATTCAACTAAAGAAAAAAAAGCTCACAGAAAGAGGCGCGTCTGGGCAGGTTTCTCTCGTTGCGCGAGGCGGGCGCGCGCGGCGGCCACGGCGGGTCCACCTGCAACAATACGACTCTTAGGGCAATTTCAGCAGTGCATCCAGTGCCGATGTCTTACAATGGATACTAACTTAATGGTGCAATTAAAAACAAAAGTAAACTCCTTCACGTCCCTTAGAATTTTGACTGTTGCTTCGAGAATGTGAGATGGGGGATACACTTCAAGTAGCCAAAATTTCGAATGTCTTCATCCCTCTCGCGTGAAGCGAGGAGCGAGAGAGACGCACTGAACTATTGAAGAGGGTTAGCCAAGGAGTTTCAGATTTTACCTAAAACAAAGTATGAAAACAAGACAAAAACATACTTTTTATCCACAACGAGGAAACTCTTGGCCTGTATCTCACCTGATGGTCATGTGATGATCAGTAGGCCTAAGATGCGCGCCGCGATAAGCGGTTATCACGCCATTTTATCGATTTTGCCCATACATTTTAACGTCGTNGCCGCCCTCGCGCCCTGGCCACTCCACCCTGGAATAAAAGATTGGAGAGTAAAAAACTAGTAAAATATTAGCAGAAATAAAGGCTCTTATTTTTAAATCGATACTTATAATAAATCTGTAGAGAGGTCAATTCTGTACATGAAATTATTTTCAAAATAACTATCAGGGGGTGACTAGTGATCGATACTGATGCCAAAAATGCAATCAGTAAAATTTTTGTCTGTATGTTCCTTATAGAAACAAAAACTACTCGACGGATTTTAACGAAACTTGGTACAATTATTCTTTATACTTCTGGGCAGGTTATAGTATACTTAGGAATTCCCAGGGGAACAGGAATTAGCGGGAAAATCCTTTTGTATGAACGTATCCAGATAGTTGTGTAAAACTGCTTGACCCTAAGGAATGAGACTAAATAATAATAATAAATTTATTTATTTCGACCTCATACAGATCATAGTGTAAGTAAATAAGTACTTAAAAAATTTAGGTTAGTAAGAGACGTACATTTGGTTTGATTTTAAATTTGAAAATTGGCATCAGCGGTCTGCCAGTACCTACATGAATTTTTGAGCAATGATTCGGGTTCCGACAATCAAGCCTCGACGCAAACATAAATAGTCATGCAAGGCCCGGTTTTCCAAACCGAAGCTGAGGGGAGAGGTTTTGGAAAAGCCGAAATCTGGTTAGTTTCTCATCTTTGGTAGAAACCGGGCCATAGACGAGCAAAATGTGGCACTCACCTGACGGGATGGAACTGCCTCAGCGCGTACATGAGCGCGTGCTCGGTGATGTCGTAGGGCAGCCCGCCCAGGAACACCTTTGGCGAGAAGCCGGCGCTGGGATCGGTGCAGCGCGCCGGCAGCCGGCCCGCCCAGCGCGCCGCTTTGCCGCTGCCGGTGGCGCCGCCCAGCTCGCCGCCGGAGCCGCCTAACACGCCGCCTGACCAAGAAAGTAGATTATGGCTTCATAATCAAACAAGTCCGGTCCAGTGACCAATGAATTTCGTCCAATGACCCCAAGCTACCCATCCATATCGCTCGCGCGTAATTATATTGCTGTCGCGACTGTGCGACGAGCGCCCGCAGTGTGTGTGCGAGCGCAACAGCAACATAATTACGCGCGAGCGATAAGGATGGGTAGCTTGGGGTCATTGGACAAAATTCTACGTGCTCAGAGACCGGGCTTTAGATATCCTTATCTCTCGCGCGTTATAATTATATGGCTGTCGCGCTCGCACACTCACTGCGGCCGCTCGTCGCGACAGCAATTTACGCGCAAGTGATAAGGATGGGTAGCTTGGTGTCATTGGACGAAATTCTATCTGCTCGACTTTAGTTCTTGACTTTAGTATCATGAATAATAGAAATGGTTTCTGCTAACCAAGTCCTTTGCTACATCCCTTGTGCGCCAAAGAGAATTGTAAGACGTCCTCAGAGCAAGGAATATGTAACACAGAGCCCTTCAGAAATGTTACTGTTGGGATGTAAGTAGGCGACGTTGTGTGGGCAGGCCACACACTAGGTGGTCCGACGATTTGGTGAAGGTCGCGGGAAGTGCCTGGATGCGGGCAGCGCAGGACCGGTCTTTATGGAAATCTTTGGGGGAGGCCTTTGTCCAGCAGTGGATGTCATTTAGCTGAAACGAACGTTACGATCCTAAGCTACTGGTAATGGTGTAAATTACTTTTTTTTATGCTAGACAAGGCAGGTATTTGACCGCAATCGCACCTGGTGTTAAGTGAGATGCAGTCTTCAGTCTATATACATTCCTAAATCATTCAACTAAAGAAAAAAAATGCTCACAGAAAGAGGCGCGCCTTGGCAGGTTTCTCTCGTTGCGCGAGGCAGGCGCGCGCGGCGGCCACGGCGGGTCCACCTGCAATAATTCGACTCTTAGGGCAATTTCAGCAGTGCATCCAGTGCCGACGTCTTACAATGGATACTAACTTAATGGTGCAATTAAAAACAAAGTAAACTCCTTCACGTCCCTTAGAATTTTGACTGTTGCTTCGAGAATGTGAGATGGGGGATACACTTCAAGTAGCCAAAATTTCGAATGTCTTCATCCCTCTCGCGTGAAGCGAGGAGCGAGAGAGACGCACTGAACTATTGAAGGGGGTTAGCCAAGGAGTTTCAGATTTTACCTAAAACAAAGTATGAAAACAAGACAAAAACATCCTTGTACTTGTAAAACATCAAACTTGTACGTGTTTAGGCTAAGTTTTTATACAGTAATAAATTTATTCTTATTCTTATTCTTATCCTTTTTATCCACAACGAGGAAACTCTTGGCATGTATCTCACCTGATGGTCATGTGATGATCAGTAGGCCTAAGATGCGCACCGCGATAAGCGGTTATCACGCCATTTTATCGATTTTGCCCATACATTTTAACGTCGATAAAAGTTATTACGGCGCGCATCTTAGGCCTACTGGCCGAAGATGGAAAGCGAGCTTCACCATACATCTTAAAAACAAGTTTGATTAAATCCCTGAATAGTTTAAGCGCTATAAGATTGTTGAAAATAAATTCTTACCGTGTTGTCGAGGGCGTCGTAGCCGATCGCGGTGTGCGGCGGCACCGAACGCTCGCTGCTGGTCGGCATCGCCATGGCCTTCTGAAACAAACACGAAATTATGTTCCCACTTGTAAAAAAAACTATTTTTCCACCACAACATTACTTGTCCACTAGACTTGTGGTTCAGGAAAAAAAAACATTACCGAAAACAAGATTCTATCGATAGGATATTTATTATGTAAACGTACTAGGCCCAGTTTCTACTAAAGCAGAGAAGAGAGGCGTTTGAATAAACAATCAGATTTTTGAACCGAAGCCGAGTGGAGAAGTGATGTGGAAATAACGAAAGTTATTCAAACATATCTTTCCCACTTTGATGGAAACCGAGCTTTAGACACCCATGTCGGATCAGTCTGTTAAAAACTTATATTGGGGATATGCCATTATTTCCAGATGCATTCATCTAGGCTTAGAAAATCTGACAAGACGCACTTATTGCTTTTACAGTTTAATTCCAAAGTACATGAAACCTGAAATTTTGCAGCAATACATGTGATAGACGGCTATTTCTCGATAATAAATAGTCTAGTAAACTTCTCCGATACACTACCTGTAAAACTGCCACCTATCGAACAAAACGATTCTGACAAATCACCTAACTGAAGAATTTTTATATCAACCCGAAGTTATGGTTTTCAATTTGCTCATTAAATTTAAACAAAAATGCGACTTACCAAAGAGGTGGCAAGGTCCATAATGACTTGTCCGGAGTCCTCCCAGCCGCCGGGCCGCGCGTTCTCGCTGCAAGTAGAGGCATCGGTAAATCTCGAACGTCTGCGTCCACAGTGGCAAGACAGAAGAGGGTTTACATATTAGAAGTTGGCACATGCATAGGTGATATGATTAATGATGACGATAGGCGAGGCAATAAACAATGTTAATGAAAGAAACATTAAAGACAGTTAAACTTTATCAAATCCATCTTTTATTCAGTACTTAGGTACTTTTCAGAGTGCTTATACACGTCCCAAATACAGCTTGCCCTACCACCAAATCGAAACAAGATATGGGCTGGTGCTGAGAAGTGGCGAAAGAAACTCGGTAACTTATCTTTTGGTAGCTGAACTGTTACAAATGGGAATAAGTCTCAATATTTTACGATTCTTCTAGGGCAGTGCTTAAAAAGCTGGAATATTGGTAATTTGAATCATAAGTACACTGAATTCTTTAGTAAGGATATTATAGGTTTGAAAAATGGTTCAAAAATAACAGTTTCTACGAGTATTTTAATACTAAAGTGAACTTACAAGGAACAAGTTACGCTCTAATAAAGATTGTCAATGTTCCTCTAGATTGGAATAAGAAAAGTGTTATGATCGTCTCATTTGAGTTTTAGAAAAAAGTAATAAAACCATCGATTTAGACATGGCCCGCTCTCGCGCGTGCTTTCAACTAGGCTTTACGTTAACAGCGCATTAACGTACACGGCCCGCTACTTAGGCAAAAGGTGCGCCACTTTTCTACAGGCTTTTAATGTTAACTTAATTATGCTACGTGATTACGCTAGGCAATTTAGACGCTCTTTAGAGAAAAACTAGACAAGTGAAGCTTTTAGGCCAGGACAAATGCAATGTAACTAATTTTAATAACGTGTGTTTAGTAAAATATAAAAGTTATAAAACATTTCATAATTAAATAAATGATTAATTGATAACTAAAAGGTTTCCAAGGAATCAGAAAGTTATCTTCAAATCCTACTAATCCTACTAATATTATAAATGCGAAAGTTTGGATGTCAGGATGTCTGGATGTTTGTTACTCTTTCACGCAAAAACTACTGAACTGATTTTCATGAAACTTTAAAGTATTATTGTTTATAACCCAGAATAACATAGGCTATAATTTATGACGATCTGTGACAAACGCAATTTCACGCGGGTGAAGTCGCGGGCAAAAGCTTAGTATCTTAATGTAGGTAGGTAGGTAGGAAGATAAGATTTCGGAACGGATCACCTACCAAAATTATTGTAATACAGGTTTTTGATCGAATTTATTAAAATTAAGAAAAAGAATACGAGCATTCACTCGTTTTATAGCTCTTGTGAAATATTCCGACGCCGTAAAATAGAACTGGCAGGTTCTTATTGAAAAATAGCGCGTCCCGATTTGATGATCAAGCTAAATGGCTATCGTTTAGCGCGAAACGCGAATTCAATCTGAAGTAAAAGTTCCTAGAATAACAGTCTTTCGACAGTGGAGTAATAAACTTTTTAAATATTTTGTATCCAAGTATAATAAAAGTTAAAACAGTGAAACTGAAGAAATCTCTTGCTTATGAGACGTAGGTACAAGCCCAGATAGTGTTTTCTTATTCTTATCGTACAAGACTTTTTAATGTGACCAAAAGTTAAGGATGATAAAACATTCATCATGAAAATTACATATCTTGAAAAGGATATGACCGATCCGATCATGTGTTGTGGACTATCCACAAACACTGAGGCATACAAAGGGTTCACCAATTTTGATAAACAAACTTAGGTATTTAAAATGTTCGAAATGTTGGCTAGAACGCAAACAATTACGAGAAATACAATGAGAAACAACGATATCTAACCACCTAATTTCTAACGCCCTTATTAGCGATCTTCCACAAAAATTTTTGACCAAGGCCCGATTCGACCAAACTTATCCGAGAATAACTCCTGGTATAACTGGCACATTGACCGTTTCAGTATCGGAAATATTATGTCAAAATGTCGAATAACTGACGATTTATTCTGAGATTAATATTTACTCTTATTTGGTCGAATCCACCCTAAGAGCGCTTTCACATTTAGGCGATTTAGCAGCGCGACAAACGCGCGACAGACGCGCTGCCGAAAATTTCGTACTATGTGACAGCGGATGCCTGCCTTCACATTATAAAAACGCCGCTGCCGCGCTGCTGTCGCGCTTCTAACCCTCTAATGTGAAAGAGCTCTTAGTATTTTAAGAAAACTAAGTTTATAGACTTAACTTTTATAGACATTACTTTTTAGAGCTAGTGAACGGTAGACCTACGTCATTTTATAAAAGCTGAAAGTTTGTCAGCGTATGCTCCCAATATAGGATTATAATGTTGGTGAATTATGAAGTTTGGTTCATCGTGGCTTTGGCAGCTACCCTAAAAAAACTATGTGACAAGGAGTTGGAACTGTTAAAACTGTCTGGCTGATGGGGAAACTACTTCTAATTATTATTGCCCAAATACGATTTTTAAAAATCAGCTTTTATGGTATAACGTAAGTCTAACTTTTACGGTGGTAAGTACTTTCAGCTTTTATAAAATGACGTAAGTCTGGAGTTCACTAGCTCTTAGGCCCAGAACAGACCGTGAAACGCAACTGCAACGAAACTGCAACTTTCTGACGATTCTGATGAAACTGAAACAAAGTTTCAAACTGGTCGCGTCATGTGTGGTCTGATGGTCTCTCAACGGACGCTATGGCAGAAACTTAGATGCAACTCAAAAGTAACAACTAGCAGTTGCAGTTTCGTTGCAGTTGCGTTTCACCGTCTGTTCTGGGCCTTAGTCTATTAGCTTACCTATAGCTGGCGAAGGCGCGGGGGTGCCTTGGGGGGAAGCACGCGGCGGGCACGAAGGAGCGCGGCGTGTGCGCGGCCGCGGGGCTGCCCGGCTCCTCCCAGCGCCACTCGCTGTCCGACGCGCCATCCTGCGGACAAACCAATATTAACGAACATTATTCTAAAGTACGGCCAACAAGAAGCGATACAAAAGGTCGATTCGACTTTCGAATTGACAATCTATTCTGTCTCTTCCCATCTTGTGTATTTGTCGTAATGTCTCGTTCTCCCGCCAAAATAGTAGTAGTAATAGTAGTGCAACCAGCCTAAGGGTTTGACTCTGACAGAGTCAAACCCTTAGGCTGGTTGCACCATCTTACTTTAACTTTGACAAACGTCAAAAATCAGTCAAATTCCATACAAAAAGCACCGGTTATCGTCATATTTACCGTTAAAGATAGGTGGTGCAACCCACCCCTACTATTCCGAATGACTGACATTGGGTTTGTTTACATTTGGTATCGCTTCTCGTTGGCCGTACTTTACACTAATATTATAAAGAGGAAAGATTTTATTTGTTTTTATTGAATAGGCTCCGAAACTACTCGACCGTATTGAAAAATTCTTTCAGTTATCTTATGGTGCGTTCAGACTGGGCGCACGGGCTCGTGCGGCAAACTCAACATCCTGCTCACTCAAGAGCAGGATAAGTAAGGACGCACCATTAGAATTCTGCATTATCCCTGATGAACATAGGCTATAGAATATGGATGGGTTAAGACATTCTGCGACAGATCGAGATTGACGCGGGCGAAACCGCGGGAAAAACAAGTACTTTATAAAACTAAAGTTTGAACGCGCTAATCTCAGGAACTACTGGTCCGATCAAAAAAATCTGATAGCATAGCTATTTTTAAGGCTATTATAGGCTTTATTATACCATCAACGACCAATAGGACCAGATCATCAATAAAAAATGATCATCAGCAAAAAATATTTCAAGGTTTACGTGTAAACAAGTCGCGAGCACAGCTAGTAATTTAAATATCGAATAAAACCGAGAAATAAAACTACCGAAACATTAAAACTACAATTATTATTAAAATAAATAAACAGCTAAATTATCCGATGCTAAAGACGTGGTCAACGTTATAATTTACAATAGCAAGAGCTGGCGCCCAACATGGCTTCCAAATTTAAGAGACGTAGACCAAAATTGGCAACAAACGCGTTTACCACAATTGGTAACTCGTGAAGATCGTAGATCCAAAATATGAAAATTAAGTGAATAATTTTTGACGGATAAACGTTAAAAATTCAATACATAAATTGGCGCCCAACGTGTAGCACATTCTTTCACTACAATACGTTTTATTTACCAAGTTACTGCTACCTGGAATTACAGAAATAATAACCAGGATATCGAGAGCAAATGTGCGTATCCAGAAAGTGCAGTAAAATAGAAAAAAACTTCACTCACTTTTAAAACGTCCCGTTTAAAAGTATCAATTTTTGATTTGGCAACGTGCGCCGCGAGCCAACGGCAGATAATCGAGCCTTCAAACATATCGCGCTCACACGAGCCGAGCGGAGCCTATGCGAAAGCCAAGAGGCATGAAAATCACGCCAAGTTTGCGTTTGACATGACCACGATACAGGTTCCGTACAGCGATGCCGCTTGGCATACTTTGCATGGTCAAGTTAGTGTAGGAAATGAAAATGTCGGTAAAAAACTAAATGGAATAGACTTTTGGTAGAGTGGTAGACGACAGGGTTAGTAGTAAGCAGAATTGTCAAAATTTTTGTGAAGTCTTATAGTTTTATTAATAAAAATTAATGCAATTTAATAAAAGTTAAATAACAGAAGGTCTCGACTTCAGGGGTTTAAAACTTTATATAAGGAACTGTTTAAAGATTAATGTTAGTCGAGCAAGAGTTGCAAGTTAATCCACGGGCCCCCAAAAATCCGCATCTGTATCCAAGATAGTTTTCCAGCTCGCGGGACGGCGCGATTAAGCCAGACAGTACAAGCAGCCTTGGCATGAGCCTACACAAATAATATTAAATTGCCAGGCCGATGCCAATAGCCGGCAATACGCGGCCAGACGCCTGCCAAGTGTGCGATTGCATACTTATTCTATACAATGTTAGGGATTTCAGACATCTCCCGATTTTAAGGGTCGCTTGGCAAGAAAAGAGTCGTCGACTTTATTTATTACAGCTATTAATATGGCAATATTCTTTAAAGTTAATTCGAGAGAGATTTATTTGAGGGGCGAAGATTTTTCGAGACAACTTTTGTTATGCATTTGCTATTAAACCAGTATAAAAACGGCGACAAAGTGCACATTTATCTGCAGATTTATTGAATTAAACCAAGTGAACTTGGTGTTTTAGGTAAAAATATTAACAAAATACTCTTTAACGTGAAGCGTGTTAGAACATCCTATTACGTCCGTATAAAAAAATACGTATAAAAGTTACGTCCACAACGTCACAAACGACAGTGAATGGGAGTTAGAGCACGTGCAGAGCTTGGGCGCGTGGAATAAATACTTTCTGCGCGGGAAAAAACGGTGAACGCAGTAGGGTGAAGACAAGATAGGAAAATACAACCAAAGATGGAAAAGAGCAATTTACTATGCAATTTTTACTGAAACAATCTAGTTATTTTACTTTTAATTTGTGGAAAAAAACGAACTTTAAATGCATTGGCAACGCTTTCTAGCACTTTTCAAAGTGCTAAACCGATAATAAAGTTATATTATATCTAGTGCTATTTGTATCGTCAAGCATAAAATTAGCGTGACGATACACAACTTAGCGCTATAGAACGCAGGGTTGAGCGCTTGGTCGCGCGGTAAGACATTCAGTTTCAAACCTCTAACATAAAAAATTTAGTTAATCTAGCCAAATAGTCAAAAGTCGGGCTAACTGGTAGACCGTTAAACTAACATTCCCATGCAGGCCGAGCGCGGCTAATGCAAAAGCAGTGGAGCGACAATAGTGGGCAGTATTTGGCACGCCGCGCGTATTACGGGCGCTGTTGGCACCCACACCGCCCATCAAACCGGATGTCGTATGCTACGTTATGAACGGACAATAAAACCTTACAACGTGCTTAAGTTTTGATTTACATTCTCAAACATTTTTTCCATTGAGAAAGCAGCGAAGAAAAGTTGGCGCCCAACATGTAGCGAAATAAAAATTGCACTTGAAAAATGTGTCTACCCGCATTGACGTATGCTGTACAAGCAGAAAATTAGGAACGCAGAATATCCCAATTTTTAATTTCATAAATGTTTACAAAAGTTTGATAAGCAATTTTTACAAATGCATGGAACATGACTACGAAACATCGTCAAAGAAGCAGACTAAACTATCCAATAGAAAACTAAATTAAATTACCCCGAGTACTACAAATTCAAGAGCCAGTGGAGTAGAGACAAATATAGTTAATCTTAATGGAATGGGGATTTTCTTAGGAATGCAGCCAATAGTTGCGGGCAATGTTAAACAATTGAATGCGGAAAGCAGCACTCATGGTATTACAATTTATCAAGTAAGCAGTCTAGGAAAATATCTTTAAATGCTTTTTAGAGTGCAGAATAATGGCGCCCAACATGTTATCGTGGTCATTTAAATGTCCATTTTTCTAATAAAAAAGATGGTAACGGACAGGAATGTAATTTACGACCATATTTGTCTTGGTCCAGCACTTACAGATTTCATAAGAAAATTTCAAAAAAATCGTTAGACTTCGACAATCCACGATTTAAAAACTCAACTACCTACATAAAACATCAAAGTAAAATAACTTTGCGTAGATCATGTGGTTTCTAAAAATATCCTACCTACCTACAAGTTCCTATAACAAAACTTTTTAAAATGGGAAGTTTACTCACGTTTGGCCGGTGGTTGGTCCCGACGGGCGGCGCGGGCTCGGCCTGATGAGAGGTCAGCCCCAGGAAGTCCTCGAGCAAACGCCGGTTCTCACCGGAGCCGCCGCCTCCGCGGCAATTGTCCTGGGAAATAGGTAGTGTGAGCAATATTGCACAAATGTGGGTAGGCTGAGAAAACTGTAGGTAGACATCTAAAATGTTGTATTGATAACCGGTGATATGATTTTAAACGCGACAGAATCACGACCTTCAATTGCATCCGATTTATGTATTCCTGATAAGAGTCCAAATTAATCAATTACCTCCAGAAAAAAACAGACAAGGAGGTTTATTACGTTAAGTTTTAATGAGGGTATTAGTTTTATATAAATTCGATCCTAAGACCGTCGCGATATTAATATTGCAAAATATAACATGTAAAGCACGATTAAAGTACCCCAGTGGCGCGAACTTCTCATAATATGAACACTGCAGTATCGAAAAAAAAGTTCGACAAAAATGTATAGGCTACGTAACGTTATGATGTAAAACTACCATAAAGTCAATAATAGGTTCCAAAATCCACGTCTCACGCGAAGAGGGTAGTTCACAAAATAAAATAAGCAACGCGCGATTTACAAAACAGGCAGTACGACAAAAATAGAAGGATCAAAAGAAAAAATGTACCAGCTACTTACCATCATGATCTAAAACTACCATAAAACAGAGGCCCCAATATATCCACTTCTCACACGCGAAGAGGGTAGTTTACAAAATAAAATAACCAGCAACGAGCGATAGATTCGAAAACAAAAGGATCAAAAGAAAAAAGTTACTGGCTACGTTCAGTCATGATCTAGATCTATCCTAAAGTCGATAAAAATAGTAGTTCCCAAAATATTCAATTCTCAAACACGAAAAGGGTACTTAGTTCAAAAAATAAATTACAATCAACGAGCTATAAATTAGGAAAAACAAAAGCAGTAGGTATGACAAAAATAAAAGGATCAAAAGAAAAAAGTTACTGGCTAAATACCGACGTGATCTAAAACTACCCCAAAGTCGATAAAAGGTCCCAAGATACCCACTTCTCACACGCGAAGAGGGTAGTTCAAAAAATAAAATAACGGGCAACGCGCGATAGATTATCAAATAGAAAAAAGTAGTAAACAAAATAGAAGGATCAAAAGAAAAAAAAGTTACTGGCTACGTACCGTCATGATCTAAATCTAAAACTACCATAAAGCAGAAAGCATAAAGTTAATAGGAGGTCTCAATATATCCACTTCTCACAGGCAGAGGGTAGTTCACAAAATAAAATAACGGACAACGCGCGACCAATTAGCAAAATCAAAAAAGCAGTAAGAAAAACCTAGAAGGAACAAAGAAAAATGATATTGGTAGAAAAAAATATAAATTTCACTCACCTGATGCAAAAGCGGCATAAGTGCCGCAAAAGTTTCAAAGTTTCGTTCGTAGTCTCGACGCTCGGGCAGAGTAACTGCTTGACTGTTCGCGCGGCGACGGCGCACAAACGACTGAGAACGACACTGCGCGCCACGCCGCACGAAGCCGAGCCTGCCCCCACCTTCGCTACCCTCCCCCGCCACCCACCGGAACTGCCGTAGTCAAATCACTACTTTTAAATTTAGAATTATTTTGTTTCGAACTTTTCCGTCTGATTTTTGATTTTAAATTAATTTTGACTTTATTTTTTGATTTTACTATATTAAAATTTAGTTTTTCGTTAAAAATAAATTTAATGAAAATAGTTTTAAACTTTTATACAAATGTGGGAAACACGTGGTTTCCGACAGCGCTTGCGTGGTTGAAACAGAACCGGAAGGAGGGTTTAAAAATATTTTTACTTTGCATTTATCCGAGTAAATACATTTTCCAGTGTGTATAAATAAAACATCAATTTTTTTTTTGTTTTAAAATTTATTTATTTGCATAGTTCACATTTTAATATAAACAACAAAAAACTGTAAATCATATCGGTGAAATAATCTTTGACTCATGCATTATTGCTATTCATGCGTAATTTATTTTTAACTTATAATTCTAAGATATGAATGTTGAATAAAATAAGGTATGGAGCAAGAATAATTATTCTTCTCTAGATTATAATCTAACGCCTGGATATATTTAACACTTATGCTCGATGTTATGTTCTCTTTTTTCCTACACCTCAAGAGATGAAATTACCGAGAGTATACTTAAAAATACAGGTGGAATAAGCGCGACAAAACGTGAGCGAGATACGACGTTTTCACACGATGTAAATATTTATTATGTAACTAGAATATACCAAACTTTATGAACATCACACTACACATAATAGCTAGCCAATGGACTATTAAACAATAGAATCATTTCAAATACATTAAAGCATCTGTATATATTTTTACAATGTATAAAAACATTTCATCTATGACCTCTTGCAGTAAATATGATATGATATTGGTAAAAACAATTATTTTCGAAACATTCATTGTAAAAATTGTGTAAACTGTAAGGCAAACATATTAGGAAGCATACAGCCTCTAGGATTTATAATATTATTGCTATATCGTATCACTATAACTAAAGCTATTGTTTGTTTATAAACAAATCAAACACACTTCATACTATAAGTTGTTTCCGAAAATTCTCATGGATTCGCATTACTTATACAATTCAAATTACTTCTTAAATTTTCATTAAGCGTTACATACCGATTCGTTTGCTATAAATACATTTTAACAGATAGATAAATAGACGTTTTCGTTGTGTCAGAATAATTTACAATGCTTATTTCGTACAGAAGTTTTTAGAAAGAAAGAAAGATACATTTATTACAATGGACATCATACAAATACAGGCAATTACATAGACATGACAGTGGCACATAATAATGGAAGAAAAAAATAAAAACAAGAGTAAACTGAGCAGTGCCACCCATCCACCAGCAAGTTGCCCACTGCAACGGGACCCCACTCAGCATATGCCGTGGCCCACGGTGACGAAGGCCACGGCGCTGGTTTTCACTCTTAGCTTAGGCGCAGACCACTCTAAACACAAGGGCTGCCTCAATAGATCAAACCTGGTCGAGCTGGCGCAAATGAAGGCCCAAAACCAATAATAATAATAGGCGCAGACCACCGACTTTTAGTTGGCCGATAGTTGAGTCGGGCTGTTAATCAGTATGGACATGTATGAAAGAGCGCACAATACACCGATTTGGTATCGGCCGATTCTTCATACAAATTAAAATCGGGCCCAACTATCGGCAACTAAAAATCGGTGGTCTGCGTCTAGGCTAAGAGTGAAGGATGTTGAAATTCGGGCTTAATAGGTAACTAATTAAATAAGAAAAAAATTTAGAAAGAATGGTTTTTCTAGAAGTTTCTACTGATGATGATTTTTTAAATACAATGAAACAGTTCATGTAACCCTGTTATTACACTTTACATTGTTAACAGATTTGTACTCTGTAGGAGCAGACTCTCACAAATTTACCAGAGGCAAATGGAGGATTCAGCCTTCACTCCCTATGCTAGCACAGAAACACCAGCCCTCCCTAACCCAGACATTTCATCTGCAAAAAATACACATACAAACTCTTATAATATTGCTTCTTTTTTGTCTTTTGCGACTTGCGACTTTTAAATCATATCTTACAACACTAGTACAATAAACATGCCACATTTCTAATGTAAGCAACATTTATTTACTTAACAAGGCTATGCATTGGCAGTGTACAATCAATTCCTTTATCCTCAATTTTATCACCATCAAAAGGTGCGATTTGCATAAAAAAAAATCTACTCTGATAATAATCATGACAGATGATGAGAAAATACTTCTACGTTACATAAGAGACTAGCATTTGCCCGCGGCTTAACCCGCGTCATATTTATTTTGTCACAAAGCGTCATAAATTATAGCCTATATGTTATTCCGAGTTTTAAACAATAAAACTGTAAAGTTTCATCAAAATCCGTTCTGTAGTTTTTGCGTGAAAGAGTAACAAACATGTTGACATCCAGACATCCATACAAACTTTCACATTTTTAATATTAGTAGGATAACAGTCAGTCTGGCTGAAGATTCTAGCCTTTGGTGCAGTGTTGGCTCGTTCCCAGATGGATAGGAGATGGAGTAAGAACCGAAGAGGTCATATTCGAAGCGACAAGTCTACTGGTGATGGTGTCGGACTTGTTGAATCGAAATCCGAGGAACGCGGGTTCAAGCCCCGCCATCGCTGGATTATAGTGGTGGACCCACTCGTAATACAAGCATTATTATAGCTTATGGTACTTTAGGGCTATCGGGACCTATTAATTTCTCGACTGGCACGTGATCGTGCGCGCTAGCAAAAAATACACCCCACTCTTAGACCAGATAGTATAGGTAGTTTTTTTTTATGCATAACAAGATAGATTTACTCGTCTCTCTCTTAGTCCAAACAGCGGAGGCATTGCAGTATTGGGAACGAGAACGTGTAGTCTACACGTCCCACTATCAAGTGGGAACGAAACAGGCTTCACGTCCCACTGTTAGTCCAAATAGGGAAGCTCTTTTGACCCTACGCGCCATTCTAACTTCAAAAAAGAGGATTCTTGTAGCCGTCAGTCTTGCAACCTGAACAGCGGAGTCTTGATGTAGTTTACGCTCCATTCTCAGTCCAAATAGAGGAGCTCTACCGTATCCCTCAGTTTTGCAGCCCGATGTAGCCTACGCCCCATTCATGTCCGAAAAGAGTCTTGTAGTTCCTGTGAAGCCTGGTCCGTGAGCACGTAGAATCCCGTCCAATGACTCCAAGCTACCCATCCTTATCGCTCGCGCGTAATTATATTGCTGTCGCGACTGTGCGACGCGCGCCCGCAGCGAGTGTGCGAGCGCGACAGCAACATAATTACGTGCGAGCGACAAGGATGGGCAGCTTGGGGTCATTGGACAAAATTCTACGTGCTCACGGACCAGGCCTTAGTTCTCCTCAGTCCTGCAGTCCAAACAGCGGAGCCCTGATATACCCGGCGCGGTCCCTCGGCAGCAGCCCGCGCTCGTCGCAGAAGGCGCAGCACCTAGTAGGCAAACGCCGACAGCTTGATGGCGGGCGCGCAGTGGTGGGACTGAGAAAGGCTATAAGTCCCACTAGTAAGTTAGTGGTGGAAACGAAAGAGGCTACGTCCTACTATCAAGTGCCAAATCCAATGCTGGCAACGTCAGAAGCATCACGTCCTACTGTCAATCCAAAAAGAGGAGTCTTGTACTCCTTAGCTTCTCGCAACCTGAATAGTGGAGCCCTGATGTAGCTTACGCCCCATTCATGTCCGAAAATCTTGTAGTCTTGTAGTTCCCGTAGTTCTCAGTCCTGCAGCCCGAACAGCGGAGCCCTGATATACCCGGCGCGGTCCCTCGGCAGCAGCCCGCGCTCGTCGCAGAAAGCGTAACTGTTTACATTATGACGTCGCTGCTGTAATCATTGCTGTCACGAGCAATGTGTTGTTTTTGGGCATATTGCTGCGACACCGGCCCCGCCCCTTTGTCACATCTCCCTTTAGTTTCTGTGATCTGTGGGTGGGACCGAGAACAGCTATACGTTCCAATTTCCATTTGTAGTGGTGGGAACGAGAGAGGCTACGTCCTATCACGTTTCAATGCCAGCAACGGCAGAAGCTTCAAGTCCTACTGTCAATCCAAAAAGAGGAGTCTGGTACTCCTTAGTCTTGCAACCTGAATATTGGAGCCCTGACGTACCCTACGCCCCATTCTGTGTCCGGATAAAGGATTCTCGTAGTCTTGTAGTCCTTAGTCCTGCAGCCCAAACAGCGGAGCCCTGATATAGCCGGCGCGGTCCCTCGGCAGCAGCCCGCGCTCGTCGCAGAAGGCGCGCGGCAGGCGCAGCACCCAGTACGCCGACGCCGACAGCTTGATGGCGGGAGCGCCCACCGGCTGCGGGATGAAGATCGGCCCGCCCGGCACTGGCTGTATCTGGAATTGAGAATTGTTACCGGTAAGATAAGGTTTGGTACGTTCACGTGGGCCGAATTTGAGTAATATTAATTTGTAGTACATAAATTAGTAACATTCCCGTTAGCTTTTTTTGCCAAACTAAATGTTATGCTTATAGTTAAGTTAAATTATATTGTAATTGCTTCCCAAAAATAAATAAATAATTCATTAAAATAGCCTAGTGGTCGACGAAGATCAAGTTAGTGACCCCGGTAGTTCGATGCAGACACCGTCGGATTGGTGTCGTTTTGATCAATTGAGATGCAGGGCAATTGAATTGAATTTATTGAGATGCAAGTCGCAGATATGTCGCCGATGTGTTGTCATAAGACGCCGAGCGACACGTGTGGGTACAATTTGCTGACATGATTTTATTGACCTGGTTTGGTGTGTACGTTGCTTAAATATAATGTTCCGCACCTTGGGGTCGAGCGTGACGTGCACAGGTGCCTTGGGCATGACGACGGGCACGCGGCCGCCAGTTGATTCATCATCATCATCATCATCATTTCAGCCATAGGACGTCCATTGCTGAACATAGGCCTCCCCCAATGCTTTCCACGTTGATCGATCGGTAGTGGCCTGCGTCCAGCGCTTCCCTGCTACTTTTACGATGTCGCCGGTCCACCTTGTAGGTGGACGTCCCACGCTGCGTTTTCCGGTACGCGGCCTCCATTCCAGAACCTTGCTGCCCCAGTTGATTGTGGCGTCAAATGGTCTACATTGTCATAGGAACTGAAACCTTATCATCGCACCTTAGGGTCGAGCGTAACGTGCACGGGCGCCTTGGGCGTGACGACGAGCACGGGCACGCGGCCGCCAATTGATTGGTGGCGTCAAACGGTCTATTAGTGCGCCTTCACATTACGTCGCAAGCAGTGCGGCAGCAGCGCGGCAGCGGCGTTTTTATAATGTGAAGGCAGGCATCCGCTGTCACATAGTATGAAATTATCGGCAGCGCGTCTGTCGCGCTGCTATAGTCGCGTTGCTGCCGCACTACTTGCGACGTAATGTGGAGGCGCTCTTGCATTGTCATTGGAATTGAAACTTTATCAACGCACCTTAGGGTCGAGCGTGACCTGTACAGGCCTTGGGCGTGACACGGGCACGCGGCCGCCAACCGGTGGTGGCGTCAAACGGTCTACTACATTGTCATAGGAACTGAAACTTTATCAACGCACCTTAGGGTCAAGCGTGACGTGCACGGGCGCCTTGGGCGTGACGACGTGCACGCGCGCCAGCTGGGCGGGCGCCACGTGCGGCGCGCGGCACGGGCACGCGGCGGCCAGCGGCATGTCTGCGGCGTCTGATGGTCTACTACATTGTCATTGGAATAAGGGCTATCGTTTTTATACTTAACAGTTGGCACCCCTGGCGATTGGCAGGACCTTACTCTACAGTGGCGCCATCTTGATGAGTGCAAATGCGATAATCCTCCTACCACTTTAGCGCTCACTAGCCGGCGCCACTGTCTTCGCTACTAGCAAGTGACAGGACCTTACTCTACAGTGGCGCCATCTTGATGAGTGCAAATGCGTCCTCCTACCACTTTAGCGCTCACCAGCCGGCGCCACTGTCTTCGCTATTAGCAAGTGACAGGACCTTACTCTACAGTGGCGCCATCTTGATGAGTGCAAATGCGTCCTCCTACCACTTTAGCGCTCACCAGTCGGCGCCACTGTCTTCGCTATTAGCAAGTGACAGGACCTTACTCTACAGTGGCGCCAACTGGCGAGCACTAAAACGATAGCCCTTATTGAAACCTTATCAACGCACCTTAGGGTGGAGCGTGACGTGCACGGGCGCCTTGGGCGTGACGACGTGCACGCGCGCCAGCTGGGCAGGCACGCGG
The DNA here is from genome assembly GCF_004193835.3 of Ostrinia furnacalis. Classification (NCBI taxonomy): domain Eukaryota; kingdom Metazoa; phylum Arthropoda; class Insecta; order Lepidoptera; family Crambidae; genus Ostrinia; species Ostrinia furnacalis. The sequence continues at coordinate 330,243 of NW_021137171.1, read as the reverse complement.
CCGCCAGTAGATTCTCCTTATTCGTTACGCTCTTGGCAGAGCGGTCGTGGTCACGTTGAGGCGTTGTTTACATCGTTTGTAGAGGCGGATACAACTCTCCGCACGATCTCCCGCCATCTCTCTCTATTGGCAGACTGTCTGGTGCAGTCAAATACGCCTTCTCCCACTGCTGATTTGTGGCGTCGCCAGTTGATTTTGTGGCATCAAATTGCCTGTTACATTGTCATAGGAACTGAAACCTTATCAACGCACCTTAGGGTCAAGCGTGACGTGCACGGGCGCCTTGGGCGTGACGACGTGCACGCGCGCCAGCTGGGCGGGCGCCACGTGCGGCGCGCGGCACGGGCACGCGGCGGCCAGCGGCATGTCTGCGGCCGCCAGCCGCGCGCCCGCCGCGCCCGCTTCACGTGTCGCCGCCGTGCCGCCGCCGCTTACGACGGTGTCGGGGGACGACATCATGAACCTGGAACGCGACGACCGGACGATCAGTATGTTTGTGAGGTGAAGAGCTGAGTCATAAAGTTGTTTTGAAAATCAAAAACAGAAGTAAAACTCAAACACCCGTATTCAACAATATTACTATGAAATCTCAGTGTGCAGGATAGATGCACAAGGTCCCAAAAACCTATTCAAAGACAATACCTACTTGAGTGGCGAAGTGACACACACGAACCAATCACAGAGCTCTATTCAACGCTGTGCGTTCGACTGCACATAGCGTTGCTGCTTCATTTAAGCAAGCACCAATTATTGTTATAATTACGGTTAAAGTAAGGTGGTGAAGAAGAGGTAAAGCAACTCAACCCAATAAAATAATATACAGAAATAGCAACCTCTACCAGCCGTAGCTATTCAGTCATCCCTCTCCCGCTTTACAATATAGAGAAATTGATATTACACTTCAAACTCCCCCTATACTGTATTTGGCTACTACTCCACCTTCGCTGGCTGGATTTCAGTTCCAACTAAGTTATGGTACAGCAGCTAAACAAGAATTGCAAACCAAAGGTGGGAATAGTTTCATTTATTTGTCTCGTTTCAAATACAAAACTCATTTTGAACCGCGCTATATAATTTTAAAGGAAGCAAGGGGGCAACACATAAAATCAGGGGCGTAGCTACCGCCGTATCTGCCGTATCAATTATACGGGGCCCCCGGCCTACGGCCCCCAAGGTGCATAAGCAAAAATTAATAAAAACTTCCCAAATTTTTTTCCAGAGTAAAGCAACACAAACATTTTTTTTTTTGAGAAATCTTTACCCTTCTTAAGGGCCGCCTAACAAATTTTGATAGGGGGCCCCGCCAAGGTACGCTACGCTTCTGCATAAAATACATACCAGAACTTAGAAAATCAGATCAAAAAGGAAAGAAAAAAACAAAGGACACGTACCTATGTCCCCTCGGGCACTCGTACTCGAAGCCGATGAAGATCTTGACGGTGAGGTGGTGCGGCGCCGTCCGGCCCCGCCCGCGCGCGCCGCCCGCCCCGCGCGGGCCCAGGCCCAAACCGCCCTCTATCCTGGTAGCGGACAACGGACAAACTAGTTCATAATCTTTTATTTCAAGAAAAATTGTCGCTGCTTGCACACGAGCGTGTCTCTCGTCTCGCTTACAACATTACGAATGGGGTATACATTTGAGTTGTTACAGGGTTATTTTTGTAACGGGAAGTTATTGGTAATTAATAAATGGGTGCTGACGCAGAACGTCATTTCGCAAAATATCATTATAGTCACTTTCTCAAAAAGTCTCGAGCGATATGACGAGTACTGGCCGCAAACGAACTTAAGTCGCTGACATGGCCGAACGGATTAGCAAGCTGAACGACGACATTATAAAGGTAGCAGGAAGGCGCTGGACCAATCGATCAACATGGAAATCATTGGGGCCTATGTTCAGCAGTGGACGTCCTATGGCTGAAATTATGATGGTGATGATGAAAATCAAGTGGCAGTGGGCAGGACGCATAGCTCGTAGAGACGATGGCCGTTGGGGCAGAAAAGTTCTCGAGTGGCGACCACGGGTCGGAAGACGTAACGTGGGCAGGCCTCCCGCTAGGTGGACCTATGATCTGGTGAAGGTCACGGGAAGAACCTGGATGCGGGCAGCGCAGGGCCGGTCGTTATGGAAAGCCTAGGGGCCTGGCCGGGCGGCTGTGCTGTGGCTGGACGATGATGATGATGATGAGCTGTACCGACCGCGCGAGCGCGTCCCAGGGCAGCAGGTGGTTGGTGTGCGGCAGCAGGCCGGGCTGCAGCGCCTCGGGCAGGCCGGCGCTGTGCGAGTACAGCGAGGAAGGCCCGAGGCACACGAGGCTGAAGGACGGGAAGGCGGGCAGCAGGCCGGCCGGGCTGCCTGTGTGGAGCATGCCGGGAAGGTACTCGGTTGTGGACGGCTGCCGGGTCATCACTTTATCTGGAATGTGGAAATTTAAAGGGTAAAATGTGGAGCACCCTGGAAAGCTAAAGAAATATTGTTATCACATCTTTACTTGCATTTACAAAGTAAGCCATTTGAATTCGAAATAAATCTGGGTAGAATCGGACATGACACCAGTGTGTTTACCATGAGATTACGTTACAAATTACAAACTGTACGGCGCCCCTAGCGGCTACTTTCCAGAACTACAATCTTCATAATTTTTCTTATGTAAATTCATTCATAGTAAGCATAGTTATTTAATTTTTATCGTTAAGAGTTGCATCTCAAACTAATTTGAAAAAATCGATCTGCCTAATGATGGTAAGCACATCATCATCATCATGTCCACTGCTGAAAATAGGCCTACCCCAATGACTTCTACAATGACCGGTATGGTAAACATACTGAGCTTTTACCTGAAGTGGAGTCTCCTCTAACCGGCACCACGTATTTGTCGGAAGCTGGCGAGGCGTCGTCGTCGTCCCGCGCCGAGCCCGGCGACAGCGCGTCGGCCACGGACCACGCGCCGTCCCCGTCCCCGTCGCCGTCTCCGTCCCCGTCCCCTTGGGAACGCGCGGCTGGCTCGCCCGCTTCCTGAGACGATGCGCCTTTCACTGACGCCGCTCTGAAGTAGTATTGTTGTTTTTGTTAGAAAAGTAAAATGATAAGATTCCGAATCATATTATTATAGGGATAGGAAGATTTCGTAAACCCATAATAATAATGGACCTGTAATAATACTCAAAGCGGGAAAATCGATAGCTTGTAGCTTAAGAAACACGCCGCACTTTTTAACCATCTACAGTGGATCTGTCTTATTACTGTAAACTGATCTACGGGACTGAAGATTTAACACCTATATCATGGGAGTTACCTGTAAGTAGGAGTGGATGGCACGACAGGGATAGGGAAGTCAATGGCCTGCAGAGTAGGACACACGCCGCATTCCTAAGCCGCTTGCTAGTAGAACGTGTAGTTAGCGCGTTTCACGGAGTACAGGTTTCACGCTAGCACTTGATGCAGACTTTACAAACCTAAAGGGTAGGCTGTAGAAAGAGTACGTAAGTAGTAATTTACCTATAAGTAGGAGTGGATGGCTGAAAGAAGGGGAAGTCAATGGCTTGCAGGGTGGGACACACGCCGCATTCTTCAGCCGCCTGCTGGTAGAACGTGTGGTTAGCCCGTTTCACCGAGTACGAGTCCTCGCGCGAGCACTTGGTGTAGATTACATGGCTCCCTATAGAAGGATTATGTAAGAAGTAACTTACCTATAAGTAGGAGTGGATGGCTGGAATACGGGGAAGTCAATGGCCTGCAGAGTAGGACACACGCCGCATTCTTCAGCCGGCTGCTGGTAGAAGGTATAGTTAGCCCGTTTCACAGAGTACGGGTCCTCGCGCGAGCACTTGGTGCAGATTTCACACACCAGAATCATGCCTCCCTGTAGCAACTGATCCTAAAATGAGTAACTTATCTATAAGAAGGCTCTTACTTATAAGTAGGAGTGGATGGCTGAAAGACGGGGAAGTCAATGGCTTGCAGGGTGGGACACACGCCGCACTCTTCAGCAGCTTGCTGGTAGAAGGTGTAGTTAGCCCGTTTCNGGTATGGTAAGCACACTGAGCTTTTACCTGAAGTGGAGTCTCCTCTAACCGGCACCACGTATTTGTCGGAAGCCGGCGAGGCGTCGTCATCGTCCCGCGCCGAGCCCGGCGACAGCGCGTCGGCCACGGACCACGCGCCGTCCCCGTCCCCGTCGCCGTCTCCGTCCCCGTCCCCTTGGGAACGCGCGGCCGGCTCGCCCGCTTCCTGAGACGATGCGCCTTTTACTGACGCCGCTCTGAAGTAAAGTTATATTGTTTTTTTTTTTAGAAAAGTAAAATCTGAAGTAGTATTGTTGTTTTTGTTAGAAAATTAAAATGACGATAAGGTTCCGAATCATATTATTATAGGGATAAGAAGATTTCGTAAGACCTGTAATAGTACTCCAAGCCTGGAAGACGGGAAAATCGATAGCTTGTAGCTTGAGAAACACGCCGCACTTTTTAACCATCTACAATGGAACTGTCTTTTATTTACTGTAAACTGATATACGGGACTGAAGATTTAACACCTATATCATGGGAGTTACCTGTAAGTAGGAGTGGATGGCACGACAGGGAAGTCAATGGCCTGCAGAGTAGGACACACGCCGCACTCCTCAGCCGCTTGCTAGTAGAACATAAGTGCCACTTGTGGTCTAAACTGAATAAAATATTTTTGATTTGATTTGATTGATTTGATTAGAACGTGTAGTTAGCGCGTTTCACCGAGTACGGGTAGGCTGTAGAAAAAGTACGTAAGTCGTATCTTACCTATAAGTGGGAGTGAATGGCTGAAAGACGGGGAAATCAATGGCCTGCAGAGTGGGACACACGCCGCACTCTTCAGCTGCCTGCTGGTAGAACGTGTAGTTAGCCCGTTTCACGGAGTACGGGTCCTCCCGCGAGCACTTGATGCAGATTTTACAAACCTAAGGGTACTACCAAAGGGTAGGCTGTAGAAAGAGTATATAAGTAGTAATTTACCTATAAGTAGGAGTGGATGGCTGAAAGACGGGGAAATCAATGGCTTGTAGGGTGGGACACACGGCGCACTCTTCAGCCGCCTGTTGGTAGAAGGTATAGTTGGCGCGTTTCACGAAGTACGGGTCCTCACGCTAGCACTTGATGCAGATTTAACACGCCAAAATCATGCCTTCCAATCATGTAACTCAATCAATGCAAGTGATCCTAAAACTTATCTATAAGAAGGCTCTTACCTATAAGTAGGAGTGGATGGCTGGAAGACGGGGAAGTCGATGGCTTGCAAGGTGGGACACACGCCGCACTCTTCAGCAGCTTGCTGGTAGAAGGTATAGTTGGCGCGTTTCACCGAGTACGGGTCCTAACGCTAGCACTTGACGCAGACTTTACACACCTATATGGTTCCATGTAAATATAGTAAATATGATAGAAGGATTATGTAAAAGTAACTTACCTATAAGTAGGCGTAGAAGGCTGAAAAACAGGGAAGTCAATGGCCTGCAGAGTAGGATACACGCCGCATTCTTCAGCCGGCTGCTGGTAGAAGGTATAGTTAGTCCGTTTCACCGAGTACGGGTCCTCGCGCGAGCACTTGATGCAGACTTTACAATCCTAAAGGGTAGGCTGTAGAAAGAGTATATAAGTAGTAATTTACCTATAAGTAGGAGTGGATGGCTGGAAAACAGGGAAGTCAATGGCTTGCAGAGTAGGACACACGCCGCACTCTTCAGCAGCTTGCTAGTAGAACGTGTAGTTAGCCCGTTTCACCGAGTACGGGTCCTCGCGCGAGCACTTGGTGTATATTACATGGCTCCCTATAGAAGGAATATGTAAGAAGTAACTTACCTATAAGTAGGAGTAGAAGGCTGAAAAACGGGGTAATCAATGGCTTGTAGGGTGGGACACACGGCGCACTCTTCAGCCGCCTGTTGGTAGAAGGTATAGTTGGCGCGTTTCACGGAGTACGGATCCTCACGCTACTAGCACTTGATGCAGATTTAACACGGCAAAATCATGCCTTCCAATCATGTAACTCAATCAATGCAAGTGATCCTAAAACTTATCTATAAGAAGGCTCTTACCTATAAGTAGGAGTGGATGGCTGAAAGACGGGGAAGTCGATGGCTTGCAGGGTGGGACACACGCCGCACTCTTCAGCTGCCTGCTGGTAGAACGTGTAGTTAGCCCGTTTCACGGAGTACGGGTCCTCGCGAGAACACTTGGTGCGGCCGCAGTTGCAAGCGCTGATGTAACGCACGCCAGATGAATGCTCTTTGGAGTTATCGCTGGAAGGAAATACAAGATTTATGATTTAGGTTAAACAATGTGTAACTGTATGTGTAAATAAATAAATGAACATGATGGTAAGGTGACAATNCCAAACTGCGAAAAATGGCGGAGGAAATACATGTTTTAGCATGAATTATCATGAATAATCATCATCATCATCAACAGCCCTTTACAGTCCACTGCTGGACTATGAGCCTCCTCCACTATAGTGGAGGGTTTTGCCATAATCTCCACGCTTGGCAGGCGAGTTGGAGATCGCAGTTTAAAAGATTGATGTTTTTCAGAGAGCGCTGCTGCCCATTCTCTGTTTGATGTGTAGTCCCTAAGTCCCCTCTTACGACACCCGCGGGAAGAGTAGGGGTTGGTGACAAATGTATTCTACTCTGCCGTCACCACACGGCTTCATGAATAATATTAACTACTTATTTACCTCTCAGTGTCTTGAGGCTACTTAAAAAAGTACATTCTGTGTTTTTATTATTATTTAGGCAGTTAAATACTGCACAGTATTTAGTACACCATTTTCTTTATTTTCTTCCATCATACACAAGAATACGCGTGCGTGAGTCAATGTTCGCTCGTATGTGAGGCCTTGTTGAATAGTATCCTGTAGGTGGGCCATCGTGCGTATTTTGTTTTCGATGTAAACTCGCGGAGATGAACAGGCCTGGTTTCACCGAGTACGGGTCCTCCCGGGAGCACTTGATGCAGACTATACAAACCTAAACCATGCCTCCCTGTAGCAAGTGATCCTAAGGAGTAACTTATCTATAAGAAGGCGCTCACCTATAAGTAGGAGTAGATGGCTGGAACACGGGGAAGTCAATGGCTTGCAGGGTGGGACACACGCCGCACTCTTCAGCCGCCTGTTGGTAGAAGGTGTAGTTAGCCCGTTTCACGGAGTACGGGTCCTCGCGCGAGTACTTGGTGCAGATTTAACACACCAAAATCATGCCTTCCTGTAGCAAGTGATCCTAAAACTTATCTATAAGAAGGCTCTTACCTATAAGTAGGAGTAGAAGGCTGAAAAACAGGGAAGTCAATGGCTTGCAGCGTGGGACACACGCCGCATTCTTCAGCCGCTTGCTGGTAGAAGGTATAGTTGGCGCGTTTCACCGAGTACGGATCCTCACGCTAGCACTTGGTGCAGATTTCACACACCAAAATCATGCCTCCCTGTAGCAAGTGATCCTAAAACTTATCTATAAGAAGGCTCTTACCTATAAGTAGGAGTAGAAGGCTGAAAAACGGGGAAGTCGATGGCTTGCAGGGTGGGACACACGCCGCACTCTTCAGCAGCTTGCTGGTAGAACGTGTAGTTAGCCCGTTTCACGGAGTACGGGTCCTCGCGAGAACACTTGGTGCGGCCGCAGTTGCATGCGCTGATGTAGCGCACGCCAGATGAATGCTCTTTGGAGTTGTCGCTGCAAGAAAATACAAGATTTATGAATCAAATTAAATTGTATAACTGTATGACTTTGCTAGATAATAAATAAATGAACATGATGGCAAGGTGACAATATGGTAACATTCATCAGCCTAGGGCGGTCCATTGCTGGACGTAAATCTCTCCCAATGCCACATAACCCGATTTCTCGCTTTATTCATGATGCTGGCCAATCTGAAAAGTAAATTAAGTAAGAAGCTCTCCTACTTTTCCTGTGGATGTCGTATAAGACGGTTAAGAACAACTATGCGAACATCGAGCTTCCCTAAACCGTTTTACCAGCGACAGGAGTGTAGTAAATAAGAGAGGATTGTGCTCATGCAGTGAAAACCTAACTATTAGCTTCATTTTACAGGGGAATTGAGTCGATTAAAGCGGTCGCATTTGTTCACCTAGGAATTAATTCACCCAAGTGAAAAGATGCGAAAACCTGGATGACTTAAGGCCGGGTAGCAGAGAAAATGGCGAAAATGAGGTTTTCATTTTTCATTTTTGAGGTACTAAACAGTAAAATTAAAGGCTAAGATTTTTATTGGGCATAGTTGAGGATATTTTCTAGGGCTATTAACGGATGGAAACACGATTTGATGAAGTTGACTCGATAGAATATATTCCCAAAGTTACCTCNTTGGCTGATTTTTTTTTTGTAGTTTTCTAATACTCTGTACAAGGTTTTTACGGAAAAAAATATAAAGAAAATCTCTACGCTAAGGCGGTACGAAGTTCGCCGGGTCAGCTAGTTTTTAATAAATGTAAAAATGCGTAGTTTTGCCAATACGTTTTTTTTCATAAAGCTAAGTCAGGTACCTAGTTTTGAAGATATTTCTAAACGACAAAATCTCGGGCGTCGTATATGTTGCCGATGCATAAAACCTCCGTAGAGGTTTTTCTCTTAGGTTTGATTTTATTAAAAAACTTGGTTTGATGTCTGTGTCAGTTGAAAAGTATTCCGTGCAAAAGCTGGTGGTTTACAATCTTCGAGCCGGATGAAAATGCTGGCACGGTACACATGTTGGCCGCTGCACTTAGAGACATTGCAGCTACCTCTGCTGCAAACACCAACAACGGTAACCTCTTAAGCCGTATATGCACGNACGGTAGATTTACGTCATTTTATAAAAGCTGAAAGTTTGTCAGCGTATGCTCCCAATATAGGATTATAATGTTGGTGAATTATGAAGTTTGGTTCATCGTGGCTTTGGCAGCTACCCTAAAAAAACTATGTGACAAGGAGTTGGAACTGTTAAAACTGTCTGGCTGATGGGGAAACTACTTCTAATTATTATTGCCCAAATACGATTTTTAAAAATCTGCTTTTATGGTATAACGTAAGTCTAACTTTTACGGTGGTAAGTACTTTCAGCTTTTATAAAATGACGTAGGTCTGGAGTTCACTAGCTCTTAGGCCCAGAACAGACCGTGAAACGCAACTGCAACGAAACTGCAACTTTCTGACGATTCTGATGAATGAAACTGAAACAAAGTTTCAAACTGGTCGCGTCATGTGTGGTCTGATGGTCTCAACGGACGCTATGGCAGAAACTTAGATGCAACTCAAAAGTAACAACTAGCAGTTGCAGTTTCGTTGCAGTTGCGTTTCACCGTCTGTTCTGGGCCTTAGTCTATTAGCTTACCTATAGCTGGCGAAGGCGCGGGGGTGCCTCGGGGGGAAGCAGGCGGCGGGCACGAAGGAGCGCGGCGTGTGCGCGGCCGCGGGGCTGCCCGGCTCCTCCCAGCGCCACTCGCTGTCCGACGCGCCATCCTGGGGACAAACCAATATTAGTTTCAATGAACATTTAATCTACACTAATACTAACAAAATGTTGATACTAACAAAACCTAACTCCAAATATATTTATGTTGCAATATTTGTCACATGTTTTGTAGGCCTAAGATGCGCGCCGTGATAACTTATCGACATTAAAATGTATGGGCAAAATCGATACGCGCACATCTTAGGCCTACTGGTAAATAAAAATATCTTTATTTTTAATATTATAAAGAGGAAAGATTTTATTTGATTGTAATGAATAGGCTCTGAAACTACTGGACCGTATTGAAAAATTATTTCAGTTAAAATTATGCTCGATCCCTGATGAACATCTATAGGTACTAATATTATAAATGCGAAAGTAACTCTCGTCTTGCTGTCACGCCTAAACCACTGAACCGATTTTGATGAAATTTGGCATAGAGATAGTCCCAGGAAAGGACAGGATAGTTTTTATTTGGGTATCCCGGTTTTTTGAAACAGGGACAGATTAAGGCGGGCGAAACCGCGGGAAAAAAATACTTTGTAAAATTAAAGTTTGTTTAAACGCACTAATCTCAGAACTGCTAGCCCGATCAAAAAATCTGATAGCATAGGTACCCATTTTTAAGGCTATTTTAGGCTTTATACCATCACGCGATCAATAGGAGCAGATCATTAATAAAAATACTGCGAAAATCGCAAAAAATATTTAAAGTGTAAACAAGTCGCGAGCACAGCTAGTAATTTTACATCTCGAATAAAACCGAAAAGAAAACTACCAAAACATTAAAACTACAATTATTAAAATAAATAAACAGCTAAATTATCCGATACTAAAGACGTGGTCAACGTTATAATTTACAATAGCAAGAGCTGGCGCCCAACATGGCTTCCAAATTTAAGAGACGTAGACCAAAATTGGCAACAAACGCGTTTACCACAATTGGTAACTCGTGAAGATCGTAGATCCAAAATATTAAAATTAAGTGAATAATTTTATGCCAGACAAATAACACGTTAAAAATTCGATACATAAAGTGGCGCCCAACATGTAGCACATTCTTTCACTACAATACGTTTTATTTACTAAGTTACTACTACCTGGAATTACAGAAATAATAACCAGAATATGGAGAGGAAATGTGCGTATCCCGGAAGTGCAGTAAAATAGAAAAATCTTCACCCACTTTAAAACGTCCCGTTTATAAGTATCAATTTTTGATTTGGCAACGTGCGCCGCGAGCCAACGGCAGATAATCGAGCCTTCAAACATATCGCGCTCACACGAGCCGAGCGGAGCCTATGCGAAAGCCAAGAGGCATGAAAATCACGCCAAGTTTGCGTTTGACATGACCACGATACAGGTTCCGTACAGCGATGCCGCTTGGCATACCTACTTTGCATGGTCAAGTTTAGGATAGGAAATGAAAATGTCGGTTAAATACAACATGGAATAGACTTTTGGTAGAATGGTAGACAACAGTATGTTAGTAGCAAACAGAAATGACAATTTTTTTGTGAAAAATAATGTCTTTAATAAAAATGAATGAAATTTAATAAAAGTTAATTTAAAAAGATTGGCTCGACTTAAAGGGTTAATACTATATACGGAACTATTTAGATTTAAAATGTTAGTCGAGCAAGAGTTGCAAGTTAATCCACGGGCCCCCAAAAATCCGCATCTGTATCCAAGATAGTTTTCCAGCTCGCGGGACGGCGCGATTAAGCCAGACAGTACAAGCAGCCTTGGCATGGGCCTACACAAATAATATTAAATTGCCAGGCCGATGCCAATAGCCGGCAATACGCGGCCAGACGCCTGCCAAGTGTGCGATTGCATACTTATTCTATACAATGTTAGGGATTTCAGACATCTCCCGATTTTAAGGGTCGCTTGGCAAGAAAAGAGTCGTCGACTTTATTTATTACAGCTATTAATATGGCAATATTCTTTAAAGTTAATTCGAGAGAGATTTATTAGAGGGGCGAAGATTTTTCGAGACAACTTTTGTTATGCATTTGCTATTAAACCAGTATAAAAACGGCGACAAAGTGCACATTTATCTACAGACCTTATTAATCAAACCAAAATAACTGTTTTAGGTAAAACCATACTCTTTAACGTGAAGAGCGTTAGAACATCCTATTAAAAGTTACGTCCACGACGTCACAAAAGACAGTGAATGGGAGTTAGAACACGTGCCGAGCTTGGGCGCGTGGAATAAATACTTTCTGCGCGGGAAAAAAACAGTGAACTCAGTGGGGCGAAGACGTTCGCGACTTCACTGATAGGAAAATATAGCCAAAGATGGAAAAGAGCAATTTACTATGCAATTGCTACTGAAACAATTTAGTTTTTATATTTTACTTTTAATATGTGAAAAATAAAAAATACTAAGATGCTTTGACCACGCTTTCCTAGCACACATCAAAGTGCTAAATCGATATATTCCATCACCGTGTTATAGTGCTATTATATCGTCAAACGATAGCGTAGAAGTAGCGTCACGATACACAACTTAGCGCTATTGAGAGCTTTCGTCGCGCGGTATAACATTCAGTTTTGAAAAATGCTATAATCAATCCGAAATCTGTCAACAAATTCTTTTGATTTTGTGGAAAAAGTCCGTTTTTACTACCCTACCCTTGTGCTCAAGTTTTGTCTCATGTGCGATATTATAGCTGGACCATAATCGCAATGCAAATATATCCGACGTCATTGAAAGGAAATCTTGCTCAAACCTCTAACATAAAAAATTTAGTTAATCTAGCCAAATAGTCAAAAGTCGGGCTAACTGGTAGACCGTTCCCACATTCCCATGCAGGCAGAGCGCGGCTAATGCAAAAGCAGTGGAGCGACAATAGTGGGCAGTATTTGGCACGCCGCGCGTATTACGGGCGCTGTTGGCACCCACACCGCCCATCAAACCGGATGTCGTATGCTACGTTATGAACGGACAATAAAACCTTACAACGTGCTTAAGTTTTGATTTACATTCTCAAACATTTTTTCCATTGAGAAAGCAGCGAAGAAAAGTTGGCGCCCAACTTGTAGCGAAATAAAAATTGCACTTGAAAAATGTGTCTGCTGGCATCAACGTCTGCTATACAAGCAGAAAATTAGGAACGCAGAATAACCTATTTTTAAAGACAATGTTTACAAACGTTAGACAAGCAATTTTTACAAATGCAAGAAACAGCAATACGAAAGATCGTCAAAGCAGACGATACTATCCAATCCCAACTAATATTATAAATGCGAAAGTAACTCTGTCTGTCTGTCTGTCTGTTACGCTTTCCCGCTTAAACCTCGCAACCGATTTTGATGAAATTTGGCATAGAGATAGTTTGAGTCCCGGGAAAGAACATAGGATAGTTTTTATCCCGGTTTTTGAAACAGGGACGCGCGCGATAAAGTTTTTCTGTGACAGACAAAATTCCACGCGGGCGAAGCCGCGGGCGGTAAGCTAGTAGAAAACTAAATTAAATTACCCTGAATACTACAAATTCAAAAGCCAGTGGAGTAGAGACAAATATAGTTAATCTTAATGGAATGGGGATTTTCTTAGGAATGCAGCCAATAGTTGCGGGCAACGTTAAACAATTGAATGCGGAAAGCAGCACTCATGGTATTACAATTTATCAAGAAAGCAGTCTAGGAAAATATCTTTAAATTTAAATGCTTTTTAGAGTGCAGAATAATGGCGCCCAACATGTTATCGTGGCTATTTAAATGTCCATTTTCCTAATAAAAAAGATGGTAACGGACAGGATTGTAATTTACGACCATATTTTTTCATAAGATTTTCAAAAAATCCTTAGACTACCACAGTACACAATCCAAGATTTAAAAGCTCAACTACAACAACCTACACAAAAACATCAAAGTAAAACAATTTTGCGTAGATCATCATGATCATCCCCTTAATTAAATGAAATAATAATAATAATAAATAAATGATTCTTTATTCAAGTAACCAGGACTCAGTTTGTTAGTAACAATTGCACTTAAAAACTATGTTAGTTGAAACAAGATGTAAAATAAATTGAATTTAGATTTAGAATTGAAATAAGTATCATAGTAAATTATACTCATTTCAATTCCAAACCCACAATTAAGTGCGAGGTTATGCATACATGAGTCATCCCCGCTTCACTCCATAGGCTGTGTCACAGCAATGCCTCATGTACACACAATCCAACCTGCTCGCAATCATGGTCAGGATGCTGTTGCCACTACTCCGGACCCTGCGCACCAGGGATGCACATTTTTTGCGCAGAAATAAAAATAAATCTCTGCCAATAAACCTTGTTTCTAAAAAAATTTTACCTACCTGCATGTTCCGATAAAACATTTTAAAATGGGTAAGTTTACTCACGTTTGGCCGGTGGTTGGTCCCGACGGGCGGCGCGGGCTCGGCCTGATGAGAGGTCAGCCCCAGGAAGTCCTCGAGCAAACGCCGGTTCTCACCGGAGCCGCCGCCTCCGCGGCAATTATCCTGGGAAATAGGTGGTGTAAGATATTTTGCAAAAATATGTGGGTAGGACCAGATTAGTTTAACTAATACTGGTAAAATTTTTACTGCAACTGATTTTAACACTGGCTAGTTCAATTCATTCGAAATTGACTCTCCCAGATTGTTAGGATACGTACGAAAGCAAAGGATACGTACGAAAGCAATTCAAGACGGCTCACCACCAACAACAAAAAAAAAACCCTCAAAAAAAAAAAGTCCAACAAAAATCGGTTTAAAAATTGCGTTACTTTTAGATATTAATTTCGCGAAATACGGCTTCTAAAGTATGATAAAAGTACCCCAGTGGCGCGAAGTTATACGAACACAGAATCAACGTTCCACAAAAGTCGAAAAATAGTAGGTCCCAAAATATCCAGTTCTCAAACGAAAAGGGTAGTTTAAAAATGAAATAACAGTCAACGAGCGATAGATTAGGACACGCAAAAAAGGTAGTGGGTATGACAAAAATAAAAGGATCAAAACAAAACAATTACTGGCTACGTACCGTCATGATCTAAAACTACCCTAGTCGATAAAAAATAGTAGGTCCCAAAATACTCAATTCTCAAACACGAAAAGGGTAGTTCTAAAAATAAATTACAATCGACGAGCTATAAATTAGGAAAAACAAAAGCAGTAGGTATGACAAAAATAAAAGGATCAAAAGAAAAAAGTTACTGGCTAAGTACCGAAGTGATCTAAAACTACCCCAAAGTCGATAAAAGGCCCCAAGATATCCACTTCTCACACGCGAAGAGGGTAGTTCAAACATTAAAATAACGGGCAACGCGCGATAGATTAGCAAATAGAAAAAAGTAGTAAACAAAATAGAAGGATCAAGAAAAAAAAGTTACTGGCTACGTACCGTCATAAAATCTAAAACTACCATAAAGCAGAAAGCATAAAGATAATAGGAGGCCTCAATATATCCACTTCTCACAGGCAGAGGGTAGTTCACAAAATAAAATAACGGACAACGCGCGACCAATTAGCAATATCAAAAAAGCAGTAAGAAAAACCTAGAAGGAACAAAGAAAAATGATATTGGTAGAAAAAAATAAAAATTTCACTCACCTGATGCAAAAGCGGCATAAGTGCCGCAAAAGTTTCAAAGTTTCGTTCGTAGTCTCGACGCTCGGGCAGAGTAACTGCTTGACTGTTCGCGCGGCGACGGCGCACAAACGACTGAGAACGAGACTGCGCGCCACGCCGCACGAAGCCGAGCCTGCCCCCACCTCCGCTGCCCTCCCACGCCACCCACCGGAACTGCCGTAGTCAAATCACTACTTTTAAATTTAGAATTATTTTGTTTCGAACTTTTCCGTCTGATTTTTGATATTAAATTAATTTTGACTTTATTTTTTGATTTTACTATATTAAAATTTAGTTTTTCGTTAAAAATAAATTTAATGAAAATAGTTTTAAACTTTTATAAAAATGTGGGAAACACGTGGTTTCCGACAGCGCTTGCGTGGTTGAAACAGAACCGGAAGGAGGGTTTAAAAATATTTTTACTTTGCATATCCGAGTAAATACATTTTCCAGTGTGTATAAATAAAACATCAATTGGTTTTTTGTTTTAAAATTCATTTATTTGCATAGTTCACATTTTAATATAAACAACAAAAAACTGTAAATCATATCGGTGAAATAATCTTTGACTCTTATGCATTATTGCTTTTATGTAATTTATTTTTAACTTATAAATCTAAGATATGAATGTTGAATAAAATAACGTATGGAGCAAGAATAATCTAACGCCCGTATTTATTTAACACTTATGCTTGATCCTCATTTTTCCTACACCTCAAGAGATGAAATTACCGAGAGTATACTTAAAAATACAGCTGAAATAAGCGCACAAAACGTGACCGAGATACGACATTTTCACACGATGTAAAAATTTATTAGTTAACTAGAATATACCAAACTTTATTAACATCACACTACACATAATAGCTAGCCAATGGACTATTAAACAATAGAATCATTTCAAATACATTAAAGCATCTGTATATATTTTTACAATCTATAAAAACATTTCATCTATGACCTCTTGCAGTAAATATGATATGATATTGGTAAAAACAATTATTTTCGTAACATTCATTGTAAAAATTGTGTAAACTGTAAGGCAAACATATTAGGAAGCATACAGCCTCTAGGATTTATAATAATATTGCTATATCGTATCACTATAACTAAAGCTATTGTTTGTTTATAAACAAATCAAACACACTTCATATGTACTTTAGGTTGTTTCCGAAGATTCTCATTCCCATTTTATTACTTATACAATTCAAATTACTTCTTAAATTTTCATTAAGCGTTACATACAAATTCGTTTGTTATAATAAATTTTAACAGATAGATAAATGTTTTCGTTGTGTCAGAATAATTTACAATGCTTATTTCGTACAGAAGTTTAAGAGTGAAGAATGTCGAAATTCGGGCTTAATAGGTAATCAATGAAATTAGAAAAAAATAGAAAGATAGTAGTTTTGCTAGAAGGTTTCACTGTTTTTTTTAATACATTGTAACAGTTTTTGTAACACCGTATATTGGTAACAGCTTTATGTACTCTGTAGGAGCAGACTCTCACAAATTTACCAGAGGCAAATGGAGGATTTAGCCTTCACTCCCTATGCTAGCAAAGGAACACCAGACCTTCCTTACCCAGACATTCCATCTGCAAAAAATACACATACAAACTCTTATAATATTGCTTCTTTTTTGTCTTTTGCGACTTGCGACTTTTAAATCAAATCTTACAACACTTACACAATAAACATGTCACATTTCTAATTTATGCAACATTAACTTACTTAACAAGGCTTTACATTGGCAGTGTACAATCAATTCCTTTATTCTCAATTTAATCATCATCAAAAGGTGCAATTTGCATCAAAAAAATTCTACTCTGTTAATAATTCTGTCATGATGAGAAAATACTTCTACGTTACATAAGAGACTAGCATTTGCCTGTGGCTTCACCGGCGTGATATTTATTTTGTCACAGAGCGTCATAAATTATAGCCTTTATGTTATTCTGGATTATAAACAATAAAACTGTAAAGTTTCATCAAAATCCGTTCTGTAGTTTTTGCGTGAAAGAGTAACAAACATGTTGACATCCAGACATCCATACAAACTTTCACATTTTTAATATTAGTAGGATAACAGCCAGTCTGGCTGAAGATTCTAGCTTTTGCTGCAGTGTTGGCTCGTTCCCAGATGTATAGAATATGGAATTGGAACCGAAGAGGTCATATTCGAAGCAACAAGTCTACTGGTGACGGTGTCGGAATTATTGAATCGAAATCCGAGGAACGCGGGTTCAAGCCCCGCCACCGCTGGATTATAGTGGTGGACCCACTCGTAATACAAGCATTATTATAGCTAATGGTACTTTAGGGTTACCTGGAGCTAAA
The DNA here is from genome assembly GCF_004193835.3 of Ostrinia furnacalis. Taxonomy (NCBI): domain Eukaryota; kingdom Metazoa; phylum Arthropoda; class Insecta; order Lepidoptera; family Crambidae; genus Ostrinia; species Ostrinia furnacalis. The sequence goes on along the minus strand of NW_021137171.1, from coordinate 312,819 downwards.
AAATACACCTCACTCTTAGACCAGATTGTTGCAGTGATAGGAATAGGAGTCTACTCGCCTCTCTCTCTCTCGCAGTCCACCAGAGGCATTGCAGTGATGGGACCGAGAGTAATTACACGTCCCACTGTCAAGTGGGAACGAAAGAAGCTTCACGTCCCACTGTCAGTCCAAATAGTGGAGCTCTTTTGTTCCTACGGGCCATTGTAAGTTCGAATATAGGATTCTTGTAGCTCCCAGTCTTGCAACTTGAACAGCGGAGCTTTGATGTAAGAATGCTGTCCCCCTTATCACATCTCCTTTTAGTTTCTGTGATCTGTGGGTGGGACCGAGAAAGGCTATACTTTCCAATTGCAAGTTGCAGTGGTGGGAACGAGAGACTACACGTCCATCCAACTAACAAGTTGCAATGGCAGAAGCTTCACGTCCCACTGTCAATCCAAAAAGAGGAGTCTTGTACTCCTTAGCTTCTCGCAACCTGAATAGTGGAGCCCTGATGTAGCCTAGGCCCCATTCTGTGTCCGAAAAGAGGATTCTTATATTCAGAGAGTCGTATCTCCTCAGTGTTGCAACCTGATCAGCGGAGCCCTGATGTAGTTTACGCTCCATTCTCAGTCCGAATAGAGGAGCTCTACTGTATCCCTCAGTTTTGTAGCCCGATGTAGCCTACGTCCCATTCATGTCCGAAAAGAATCTTGTAGTTTTGTAGTTTCCGTAGTTCTCGTCAGTCCTGCAGCCCGAACAGCGGAGCCCTGATTGTCACAGAAGGCGCGCGGCAGGCGCAGCACCCAGTAGGCCGACGCCGACAACTTGATGGCGGGAGCGCAGTGGTGGGACCGAGTAAGTTGCAGTGGTGGGAACGAGAGGCTGAGAAGTTACACGTCCCACTAACAAGTTCCAATGGTAAGTTTTCATGTCCCACTGTCAGTCCGAAAAGAGGACTTGTACCCCTGTCTTGCAACGTAGTAATGTCCCATTCATGTCCGAAGAGGGTTCTTGTAGTCTAGTAGTCTTGTAGCCCTCAGTCCTGCAGCCCGAACAGCGGAGCCCTGATATACCCGGCGCGGTCCCTCTGCAGCAGCCCGCGCTCGTCGCAGAAGGCGCAGCACCTAGTAGGCAAACGCCGACAGCTTGATGGCGGGCGCGCAGTGGTGGGACTGAGAAAGGCTATAAGTCCCACTAGTAAGTTAGTGGTGGAAACGAGAGAGGCTACGTCCTACTATCAAGTGCCAAATCCAATGCTGGCAACGTCAGAAGCTTCACTTCCTACTGTCAATCCAAAAAGAGGAGTCTTGTACTCTTTAGTCTTGCAACCTGAATAGTGGAGCCCTGATGTAGCTTACGCCCCATTCATGTCCGAAAATCTTGTAGTCTTGTAGTTCCCGTAGTTCTCAGTCCTGCAGCCCGAACAGCGGAGCCCTGATATAGCCGGCGCGGTCCCTCGGCAGCAGCCCGCGCTCGTCGCAGAAGGCGCGCGGCAGGCGCAGCACCCAGTACGCCGACGCCGACAGCTTGATGGCGGGAGCGCCCACCGGCTGCGGGATGAAGATCGGCCCGCCTGGCACTGGCTGTATCTGGAATTGAGATTTGTTACCGGTAAGATAAGGTTTGGTACGTTCACGTGGACCGAATTTGAGTATTAGTAATTTGTAGTGCATAAATTAGTAACGTTCTCGTTAGCTCAAATGTTATGCTTATACTTAATTAAGTTAAATTATATTGTAATTGCTTCCCAAAAATAAATAAATAATTCATTACAATAGCCTAGTGGTTGACGAAGATCAAGTTAGTGACCCCGGCAGTTCGATGCAGACACCGTCGGACTGGTGTCGTTTCGATTGATTGAGATGCAGGGCAATTAAAAGTGTAATTTCATTAGTTCAACGTAGAAGGTACATGCCACTTGTAGGGGTGACTTTTGCTACAATTTCTAAATTAGTTTATACACTAAGCTTGCCAACATAAGTCGTCGACTTTTTTGTCGGCGGATCGGATAACATACTTCTCCTTCCAAGTAGTAACAGTCGGCGGTTATTTGAGCTCAATACACAAGTCGGCGAACGACATGCGTGGATACGAGTTGCTGACATGTTTCTATTGTCCTAGTTTTGTGTGTAGAGTACTTAAATGTAATGGTACGCACCTTAGGGTCCAGCGTGACGTGCACGGGCGCCTTGGGCGTGACCACGTGCACGGGCACGCGGCCGCCAGATGATTCGTGACGTCAAATGGTCTACTACATTGTCATAGGAACTGAAACCTTATCAACGCACCTTAGGATCGAACGTGACGTGCACGGGCGCCTTAGACGTGACGACGTGCACGCGGCCGCCAGTTGATTGGTGGAGTCAAATGGCCTATTACATTGTCATAGGATTTTTTTTAATCGAGGAAACTGTTGGCCTGTATCTCACCTGATGGTAAGTGATGATCAGCCCGAAGGTGGAAGCGAACTTCATCCGGAATCCTCAACCACGGAGGAACTGACTATCTTACCTCTAACTGCCGGAACACAACAATGCTGTTAACATTGTTGTTATGGCGACAGACTTAGGTAAGATGGTGGTAGCCAGACAGGCGTGACGACGAGCACGGGCACGCGGCCGCCAATTGATTGGTGGCGTCAAACGGTCTATTAGTGCGCCTTCACATTACGTCGCAAACAGTGCGGCGGCAGCGGCGTTTTTATAATGTGAAGGCAGGCATCCGCTGTCACATAGTATGAAATTATCGGCAGCGCGTCTGTCGCGCTGCTATAGTCACGCTACTTGCGACGTAATGTGAAGGCGCTCTTGCATTGTCATTGGAATTGAAACCTTATCAACGCACCTTAGGGTCCAGCGTGACGTGCACGGGCGCCTTGGGCGTGACGACGTGCACGCGCGCCAGCTGGGCGGGCGCCACGTGCGGCGCGCGGCANGATGACTTAATTCTTAAGTGAATAAAGGTATCTGCTTTAATCGAATCAATTCATCTGGGTGATAGTTTGTTCCGGCGTTTCTTCTCAGCACTTGCCATATGTTTGTCTCGAAGCGCTAGTAGGGCCCAAAAGATAAGGAGACATGTAAAGTGCCCCATAAGGATTACCTTTCTTTTTTTTTATTATTTACTATATTTTGACGTTCATAAGTGCCACTTGTGGTCTAAACTGAATAAATATTTTTGATTTTAATTTTTGATATCAACTGTGTGAACAAAGTGGAATAATCCCTCTTGTCTTTAGGGGTCTCGTCAGGGGTGTGCACTGTGCAGTGAGCGAAGGAGCCTCGCATAGCGAGCGCGCGCGGTGCGTTTCTGCGCAGGCGGCCTGCGGACGCCATAGAGTCTAACATTCCTACGCTACACTCACCTAGGTAATGATCATCATTTTAACCTCAAGACGTCCACTGTTGAACATAGCCCCCCCCCCTAATGATTTCCATCTCAGTTGGTTGGTAGCAGCCTGCATCCAGCACCTTCCTTCCACTTTATTGTGAGTACATCTCACGCTACGTTTTCCGATACGTGGTCTCCACTCCAGAACCTTGCTGTCCCATCGACTCAGTCTGTCATTATAGTCAGTATGTCAGTCAATACTCACTGGTTGGGCAGGATGCAGGGGTGCGCAGTGAGCGAGGGAACCTGCAAGCCAGCGCGGGCGCCATAGAGTCCAGCACGCCTAGCGCCACGCTCACCTAGTTGATGTTACAGCATTGGTCCCCAAACTTATTTGAGACGCGCCTCCTTTCAACCATACAAAAAATTCCGCGCCCCCCCCTCCTCCAGTCAAGATTATTTATTGGTCGTATCGAGCAGTCTGGACTCTGGAATGCATTCTCTCAGCGGTCGCAGGTTTTCTATACTTAAGTACACAGATGGCCCGCGCCCCCTTTGAAAGGCTTTTGCGCCTCCCCTGAGGGACGAACCAATGTGTTACAGCTTGTCACATACTGAGCGGTACTCACTGGTCGGGCAGGATGCAGGGGTGCGCAGTGAGCGAGGGAGCCTGCAAGCGAGCGCGGGCGCCATAGAGTCCAACACGCCTAGCGCCACGCTCACCTAGGAGATGTTACAGCTTGTCGCACGCTGAGCGGTACTCACTGGTCGGGCAGGACTCACTGACTACCTTGTTTAATATNCAATGGCTCCCGAGCGAATGCTAGGCGCCCGCGGTCGCCGCCGTCTCTTATATTAGCTCGGTCCGTGCGGCGTGCGGCAGCGCAGCGTTGTCAAAATCTCTGCGCTCGGTGCTAGGGCTGTCGATGCGTCGCGGGGCGCGTCACATCCTCCCTTGTTTTGGAGATTTTTACCTGGAAAAATCACAAGTCTGGTACATAAATGTTCTTTAAGAACAACTAAAGGTCATGATAATAATAAGTTATTTCTGGGTAACTTCGTGGCGAGTAAAAATTAAAATGTAAAACATGATTGAACTTGTACTTAATCGTTAGCCCAATAATAACTCCTTATTTAAAACATGACAGTACATTTATTTACTTATAACAATATTAGCTAACTTGATCTTGAAACAATGTTATTAAGGTACCCTTAATTTTTTTTTTTTTTGCTTACAATGAACTAATTAAGCGCTAATTTTAGCTAACTTAGTTTTGAAACAATATTATTAAGATACCTTTAATTTTTTTTTTTTGCTTACAATGAACTAATTAACCGCTAATTTTAGTTAACTTAGTTTTGAAACAATGTTATTAAAATACCTTTAATTTTTTTGCTTACAATGAACCAAACCAATGAACTAATTAAACGAGTTGTTTACTTTGTTATTACGAGTATTCAATTATTACTTGAAATATATTATTTTTTTATACAAAAATAGTATGCATGGCACTTGTTATTATTATTTCTAGTTTACTAGTTTAATTATTTAAATTAGCATACTCAGAACAGGCATCTAATTAATGTTATTAATTTCTACANTAACTTATCAAAAAATACTCTACACGTATTTTTCACTTTTTCAAACTAATGAAAATTTAAAGAGATAAAGCGCCCCAAAGTTCATAAGAAGAGGCCCGTGACGTCAACGCTTGCTTAAAAATGCCGCACGTTGTGACGTCGTGCGCAACTTCAACGCACCATAACTATGTAATTATTTGTTAGATTGACAAATAAAAATATACGTGTCCAATATTTTTTGATATTAAACATTACGGACTAAAAAAATTTTTTTAGGCAACTAGCCTAATCAGCCTAGGGCAGCCCATTGCTGGACATAAATCTTTCCCAATGCCACATAACCCGATTTCTCGCTTTATTCATGATGCTGGCCAATCTGAAAAGTAAATTAATTAAGTTAGGACCTCTCATATTCTTCCTGTAGATGTCGTATAAGACAAGAACAACTATGCGAACACCATTTTACCAGCGACAGGAGTGTAGTAAATAAGAGAGGATTGTGCTCATGCAGTGTAAACTAGTACCTTAACTATTAGCTTTATTTTCCAAGTGAATTGAGTCGATTAAAGCGGTCGCATTTGTTCACCTAGGAATTAATTCACCCAAGTGAAAAGATGCGAAAACCTGGATGACTTAATTCTTAAGTGAATAAAGGTATCTGCTTTAATCGAATCAATTCATCTGGGTGATAGTTTGTTCCGGCGTTTCTTCTCAGCACTTGCCATAATATGTTTGTCTCGAAGCGCTGGTAGGGCCCAAAAGATAAGGAGACATGTAAAGTGCCCCATAAGGATTACCTTTCCTTTTTTTATTATTTACTATATTTTGACGTTCATAAGTGCCACTTGTGGTCTAAACTGAATAAATATTTTTGATTTTAATTTTTGATATCAACAGTGTGAACAAAGTGGAATAATCCCTCTTGTCTTTAGGGGTCTCGTCAGGGGTGTGCACTGTGCAGTGAGCGAAGGAGCCTCGCACAGCGAGGGAGCGCGGTGCGCTTCTGCGCAGGCGGCCTGGGGGCGCCATAGAGTCTAACATTCCTACGTTACACTCACCTAGGTAATGATCATCATTTTAACCTCAAGACGTCCACTGTTAAACATAGCTCCCCCCCCTGATGATTTCCATCTCAGTTGGTTGGTAGCAGTCTACATCCAGCACCTTCCTTCCACCTTATTGTGAGTACATCTCACGCTACGTTTTCCGATACGTGATCTCCACTCCAGAACTTTGCTGTCCCATAGTCTCACTTAAGTCTATCACTATACGCAGTATGGCAGTCATGACTCACTGGTCGATCAGGATGCATGTGTGTGCAGTGAGCGAGGGAGCCTCGCATAGCGAGCGCGCGCGGTGCGCTTCTGCGCAGGCGGCCTGGGGGCGCCATAGAGTCTAACATTCCTACGCTACGACTACTCAACTCCAGAACCTTGCTGTCCCTTCACTTTCACTTAGTCTGTCACTATGCTTAGTATGTCAGTCGGTACTCACTGGTCGGGCAGGATGCAGGGGTGCGCAGTGAGCGAGGGAGCCTCGCACAGCGAGCGAGCGCGGTGCGCGGCGGCGCAGGCGGCTTGCAAGCGAGCGCGCGCGCCGCCGGCCAGCGGGCCGCGCGCCATGGACTCCAGCACGCCTAGCGCCACGCTCACCTATATTTTAATAAATAAATAAATCTTTGGACAATTTCACACAGCCTCAGCTAGCCCCAAAGTAAGCAACTTAATGCTTGTGTTATGGGTGCTAGCTTAACGGATATACTACTTATATACTTTTTTTTTTAATACATAAATATTATACATAGTCACACCCAGACCCGTCACAGAAATTAAAATTCATCATTTCAATTTCTGCCCNATAAATATTATACATAGTCACACCTAGACCCGTCACAGAAATTAAAATTCATCATTTCAATTTCTGCCCGGCCGGGAATCGAACCCGGGACCTCTCGGCATAGTAGTCCGTTCTGAACCACTACACCAAACGGCCGACCCTATAGGTAATATTATAACCGAACCTATAGGTAATATTATAACCATAAAGAAGTGACTACTTTATACCTATGAATAAAGACCATTTAATGCCAAGATCACAAAAGGAACGAGTGGATTAGAAAAAAGAGGGGGGTCAGCGACGTGGTGGAAGAGATTGAGAGCCGCAAATGGAGATGGGCAGGGCACATTGCTCGGATGAATCAAGATCGCTGGGCCAGAAAGACCCTGGAGTGGAAACCCCACAACAACACTCGCGGCAGGGGAAGACCGCCTAAGCGGTGAACAGACGACGCCCTTAGGCCGCTAATGCCCGTTTTCACCATCAAACCCTAATTTTAAGTGACCCCTATGGTAACACATAATAAGAAATTTTGTTCTAATAGGGTTCACTTAAAAATTAGGGATTAATGGTGAAAACGGGCATAAGCCACTCAGAATTTGTCTAATCTCAACGATTTAAATTAAGTATCGATACAGCACGTAATGTCACCTATTGAATAAGAGGCTGATACGCTGGTTATCATGGTCACTGTACACACATTGGCGTGTCATTATTTTTTATTGTGGCATGATAAAATAAAAACCTAATCAGATAAAAAAAATTAAAGCTTTATTAAATACATGTTTAAAAAATAAAACACCAACCTTATGAGCATGATGCTGTGTAGAATAATGTGATGGAAGACCTTCGGCGTACGATGCTTGCGCTATCGGTAGTACCTAAAAACAATAAAAAAATAAACAATGTTAATAACTTGCCCGTTTGGGAAATCTATCGCAAAAGGATAAAGACACCAAAGTGGAGACAAAGCGAGATGTACGGAGCTCTCATCAACCGTTTCCACTGAAGCTAAGCAGAGACGAGATGTGTAAATAACGAGAATCCTGTTGGTTGCTATAACTCATCATTCTCTATAACTATAACTCTTTCGTCTCGTAGAGCAAATATGGCAAAGCAATAAGGGGCTTAGGGCCTATTCACCTTAGCACACCTAGCCTGCGCTATAAAAACATGTCACATCCCCTAATTTCTAATGAGGAACCTATACCAAAGCAATAGGAGCCTATTTACCTTAGCACACCTTGCCTGCGCTATAAAAACATGTCACATCCCCTAATTTCTAATGAGGAATCTATACCAAAGCAATAGGAGCCTATTTACCTTAGCACACCTAGCCTGCGCTATAAAAACATGTCACATCCCCTAATTTCTAATAAGGAACCTATACCAAAGTCATAAGAGCCTATTTACCTTGGCACACCTCGCCTGCGAGAACCTGACATCAGTGGCGAGCGCATCAAAGAGCGCGCTGCCTGCGTCTTGGTCGCCGTCTTCCTCCAGGTATAGGGGAGTCAGCGCCTGCGCCGCGGACCGCCAGGCAGACGCGCTTGGCAGCTGAAACCAAAGGACAGTTGACACCATTATCAAACAGACCCAAGACATAAATTCTCTAAAAGAACATTTGATGACAAACGAAGATAATGACGTTTGATTGACGCCATATTGAATAAGGGTTTTCGCGAATGAAAAATAATAGACGCGAGGTCCAAATGCTGCATGATTGGTTATTTTTGACATGACATTGACAGATATGTCAAAATCCACCAATCACGCAGCAGTCAGACCCCACATCCACGTCCCGCCATCTAGCGGATCTTTCATTCGCGAAAACCCTCATTGTGATTGTATGTAAGACTTGATGGTGATGATGATTCATCCGATCGATTTAAGCCATGGCGAACACTTCGACTCCTAACTACGCTAGCTTACGTAGCCGATTTTCGCGGCTAACCCCCTCGCACATTGAGGGCATCTGAGCACCAACTACTGGCCGAATCGCGGGAGGTGTGCGCGGAATTGCGGCTACCTACGGCAGATTGCACTCCACCGCGCCACACTTCTTGACTCCCTACAAGTTATTTTTCTTTGTCCCTATAGTACAGTTTTCCCCCTTCTGGGGCTGAAAATCACTCCACGGATGACACCCTCTGGTGCCGTGCAGCGCTAGCGGTCCTCCTATGCCAGCCGAACGCGAATTCTCGTCACGCTAAGTCAAGTCAAAAGTCATTGATAACTCACCTCAAAGAAAGAAGTGCTCATCGCGTACTTCCCCACATTGTCATCGAAGCCCTCACTAAAGGCCAAATCAATATGCCCTTGCAGGAACTGCCTGAAACTGGGCCGCTCCGCCGGCGGCTCGGGCTCCGCGCCCGCGCACAGCTCGACGAGCCCGCGCACGAGCGAGCTGACGTCACGCGCGCAGCCCGGGTCGTCAGCGTTTATGTAAACAAACTCTTCGTTTTTGGGGATGGCGAACAGCGATTTGGCACTGGTGGAAAGATTAGTCAGAATTAAAAAAAAAAGTGCATAATCTAAATAAAATCTGTGTCTAACAAAAAACTATAGCTTGTGTTGCTGGCAGTTTGGCCACAGAATAATAATAAGTACTGTTTGGCCAGCAATCGTTTTTTGATATTGTTTATGGTTTTATACTTTTTTTTTAACATTGTTTTTGGATTTTTGAAGTTGCTTTTCTACGCTCGTGTTCTGTTCATGTTTTGTGCAATATACCTACTGTTTTGGCCCTTTTTTGGAATTTCCTTGCTTCTTGCATATTAATATCACCACCGGCAGGCCTATCTCTATAATACAGTCCACTCCATCGTTTTTAACAGCTTGCTTTGAAAAATCATAAAAATATATTAAGAATTTAAGTGGTTATATTATCTTTTTTTTTAAATAAAATACCTGTTTGAATATAATTTATTTAAAATTATTGTAACATTGAGGTTTGCAAAAATAGTTTTAGGAAGATGCAGTAAAGTAATATTAGTCTTGTGAATGTTTTGGCAGAAAGAAGAAGATGGAGGACTGTTGTGGACGCCCTCTGCCCCATCTAGGGGATATAGGACCTTAAGTCAAGTAAGTCATGAAGCTCACATGTGGAGCATTCTGCATCAAAATCTATGTTAAGAACAGAGCAATTTAGTCTGCCCCACAAAATAACTTACCAAACATTAGTAATAATGCGAGCCTTCCTCAAAATGAAATAAAGCTGATCCTCCACAGCATGCTCAAGCCTCTTTAATCCTGCTGGCACCCTCCTGAGGGGGGTGGGGGCTCTCCTGAAGTGGAACAGCAGCCGGGGACAACATGTCCGGCCGTGGGTCTCCCAGGCCCCACCCAGACCAAGGTCTGCAAATGCTGCAGTTGTTTTTGGGGCCAACTCTGTCCTGAAATCAGTGTTAAACAATGTATTAGTCATATTCATAGTCATTTGTTCACTTCGCAAAATGATTCAAGTGATTTGAAAATTTAAACATTATGGCTATACAGTTTTCTTCTTTGATAAATCATAAATGTTTAAATAAATAAATCTTCATCGTAACTTTATTTTTCTTTTGAAATGTTACTACTAAAGTTTCCGACAAAATGTGATTATCATGTGTAGACTCCATACATATTGGGAGAATTGGGACAATTCCATATTAAAAAATAAGGCATGTAAAAGATGTCTTATCATAAACCAATAACTTAATTGGATGCAGTATTGTTAAAACAAATATTTTCTTACCTAAAAGCATCAATAGCCTTAAACAGTTGGATATATCCCAGATCAAAGACATGGGTAGGCGACGAGAGCACCACTATATGGCACAAGTGGAACAGTAGCGCGATGGCGCGGCAGGACTCGGCTGCCAGCTCCCCTGAGGCCACCAGCCAGTGGGCGGCGTCGGCGTCCTTGTCAGTGCTCTTGGAGTTCTCATCGAGGGTCGCAGCCAGCTCCGCCAGCCGCTTTGTGTCTAGATACGTGACTGCGTGGAGAATGAGCACGCCACGGCGCTCGTCCCAGTGGCATTCGATGCCATTCTAGTTAGGTTAGACATTAGTGTTAAATATTTGGGTTCTAGGGTGAAAACTAATATGATTTCAAAGTAATTTAACGAATCAAACCTCATCCGTAGATACGTTCGGCAAAAGTGGGGTTGTTTTGTTGGGATACCGGTACGGCGACTTCCCAATAACACCTACTACAACTATTCGCTCCTTTTTAGAAAACTCCGGGATATCATTGATAGTAAATACTTTCATGATTATTGTATTTGACAATGTGAATATTTTTGGAAAACATTTAATTTATTTACAAAGCAAGCACACACACATCAGCTGTTTATTGACAACTTTGACAGATTTGTAGTAAGTTGTAAAGTGTTTACGAAGGTAGCTACATAGCTAGCTAAACCACTTACTATATTAAAATAGTAATTAAATTATAAATTAATTATATGATAATGAAGGTTTTATTATTACTTATTTAACATAAAATAATTTGGTAATTAAGAATTGTCGTTCTATAAACAATAAAGTGGACACTCGTGAATGGAAATTNTATCTGTGGTTTCCCAACTGTCATGTAATTTCACATTCACTTGTCAAAAACTCAAAATATCAGCTGGTTTTGCGTAGCGTAAACTTGCTAACCTTTCGAAATCAAGGTTTGCCGCTTGCTTAGAGATTGGAGAAAATGAAATAGGTAGTTATCAAGCGCAAATTCGCAGTATCGCACGTGGCTACGACGCCAACGCCGCAATAAATCCGCCCGATAAGTTATCAGTGCAAAGTTTGTGCCTGTGGTGTGCAGCAGTGTAAAATAACTTTCTGTCGCAATGTCTTCAGCTGTTGAAGATATTTGCGAACTATTAGATAGTTATAATGGTAGAGATAAGGTAAGTATGCGGAAGCCATACGGCCTTGTAATATTGTAAAATTTTACAACTGGTCTGTCCTGTCCCATAGGCATAACTGGTAGATCATTATGTTTGAAAGTTCCGTAAACTTGCAAAGGTATTTGATTAAAATCTTACAAATTTATCAGCTTTAATTGTGTGAATATTATGCATTATTGGTAAAGAGCTAATGATTTTTTTAAATATTTTCAAACAATTTAAATCCACTGAGCAATTCATACCTTTTGTTAAAAGTGTAATTATATTTTACAGGTCGTGCGACTAGCGTGCTATGCCTTCAAGCTGTATGGCTGCATTCACAATGACAAGGCCTGGCAGACGGCGGGCTCCCGCCTCTCCGGCGCCCGGCTCATACTGCGGCTCTTTGACGACATCCCTATGATCAGGCACACATACTCATACGGATTAGGACGACATGTACGTAGCTTTGTTAAATTAAAAATTTGATTTTATTAAGAGATCATCATTTAAAAAAAAAATTACTTTTACTTCTCAGCTCATGAAACTATTCATTTTCATTGTAAAATAGCACTTGTTGCAACTACATTAAGATGTTACAATGTTTAACTTGATTTGTAGTTGTCTTTACTTAGATGTATTCTTCACTTGACATAATAATTCATAATACTTTATTGCTTCATTTGGTGAGAAGGTCTTAAGCTAATACATACGTATACATCCTCAAATGAACCCTGACAGGGTATTACAACATAATTCAATATCTGGTTATTATAGGAGTCTTCAACAACAGCAGCAATCCTTGGAGTTCTTGCCAACACAGTGGACCAGGCTTTTCTGCCGGTGGAGAAAGCCTGCTGGCTCCACGAAGTCGGCATCCTCAAGCTTCAGCCCAACACCGCTTATGTGCTCGAGACCGTCAGCACAGCGCTCTGGGCAGCCAGCCTTTACATATCACTGATACAGTAAGTGATTGAAATATTATAATTAACATTCATTCAAAAAATATTTTACTGAAAAGAAACCCCTAAAAAAACATTACCACTAGGCATAAACAAGATTTTACTTTTAATTTAAAAAAATGACAGGTTCCATGAATTTATTAATGTTACTTCTTCCAATACACATAACATACTCACCATATTTTGTCAAGATAAATACTACACATTACAACATAAATCAAAAGTATATCTCTAACATGACAACACTAAATCTTTTATTATGATTAAGTGTATGTAATTTGCTTCTATTGACTACAAACTGACAGTAACAAATTGCACAGGACTGGGCGGTCGATAAGACAGCTGTGGTGGAGCCGCGATTGCCTGCAGAACTCCTCAGAAGATGGTGGAGCTGATGCGAGAAGGAACCTAGACGTCAGACTGGTCTTACAGGCCATTACAGCTGGGAAACTTTGTCTCGACATCACGCATGCCGTCAGCTGCCTCCCTGAAGGCTGGTTATGGGGAGAAAAGATCGGTGCCACAAAGGTCGCCGCGATAGCCACGACATCCTCTGTGATCGGTATTGCCATGTACTTTGCCAGAAAACGACTTCTAAAGTAACATTTTGCTCTCTAGTGGCAAACTTTTGAATTATTTGAAGCCAAAAGTTGGGAATGATGGATAGAAAAACATGAAATACTGAAGATTACTTTGTGAATACGATGTGGTTGTGTTTTGGTACAACACTTGAAGAGGTGTATAGATGATTAATTAAAAATAGTCTTCCAATATAATTACAAACCAATTTGTAAATAGAACAAGTTTTACCGACAAATGTTTGCATTTTATGTATGTTGACTTAGAACTAGTCAATCTCAATGAATGTGTTGAAATTATTATTTTTTTCAAAGATGTATTTTTTTATACAAAAATTGATATTAGTTATAATAATCTGAAATGTATTTCATCAATATAATTCCAAATTAGTTAAATACTAATTAAGTATGTATTTGTTTTTCTTACGAAAATGTGCTCGGTTCATAAGGTTAGACAAGTCAATTACCTTACTGGTTACATTAGGTACTTACCTGTACGATTCGCAATAATTTTTAAACTGGTTTCAATTTAAAATCTAATTAGAAAATGTTTACTGTTTAAAATATTTCGCAATACAAGTGATTTAAAATTACCTAACTATTTACGTAATTAATTAAATATGTAATTACACTCTATTATTAGTGACAAAGTACCTGCTGCTGTATTTATATCTGAAGCTATTTGTTAAATATATGTAAATATTGTTTTATATCTACCTATGTGTTTGTTTCTAACATTGTCCTACCTGTTCGGAAACTACCAACCTCAACTTCTACAAATATCGCGTACGTAATCAAGAAATTGTACGTCACAACTTTTCATAACACCTTTTGTTACACCCTGATAATCGCATACGTTAAATTCTAGTGATAGATATCCTTTTAGACCTAATATACATATGTCTTTCGGTTAGTCTAGAATTCTAGATCTTTAGTGTTAGCAATATAAGAAGCACAAGCAGCGTGACGTCACACAGGGCTTTTTATCGCAGGGCGCTGGGTTCGCACTCTACGAGTGAATGAATGCCAATTTTCATTAATTGTTANTTTACCTCAATACCTGGTATAAAGAAGGCCATACTTGCTTTGGAATAATCATGCATTTAAAATTAACTGAATTTATTTAAATACTGTATTGGTTATCTCTATTGTAACAAACATTTGCGAATTTATGTTCGATGCATCTGTATTATTGTATACTGTAGCAATATAAAATTGCACTGTAGTGTAGGTAGCATTTGCATTTTTTATTTTTTGCGTAGTTACACATTATTTAGCAGATGCAGTGCTTTTCTTTAAGTGATGGGGCACTTATACATGTAATTTTGGTTATGTATTTTAAATTTTAATAGTGTACTTATTGTTGAAAAGCCAAAATAAATAAATAAATAAATAAATAAATAAATGTGTTTGTTTCTAACATTGTCCTACCTGTTCGGAAACTATACCAACCTCAACTTCTACAAATATCGCGTACGTAATGAAGAAATTGTACGTCACAACTTTTCATAACGCCTTTTGTTACACCCTGATAATCGCATACGTTAAATTCTATAGTGATAGATATCCTTTTAGACTTAATATACATATGTCTTTCGGTTAGTCTAGAATTCTAGAACTTTAGTGTTAGCAACATAAGTAGCACAGGCAGCGTGACGTGAGTCACACAGGGCTTTTTATCGCAGGGCGCTGGGTTCGCACTCTACGAGTGAATGAATGCCAATTTTCATTAATTATTATATTTCTTAATTACCATTATAATTGTAATTTAAGTATCAAGTCAGTTTTATTGATAACACAGATTGGCGAAACTATTAAAAAATCGTGTCTCATAAGTCATAAATATTTCTTTGTTATTACAGAGGCTCTATAAAAAGAGCTGTTTAATTTGTACCTTAGCACACTGGAAGGCCTTTGTATTGTCACGGAGGAAAAATCTTGAAAAGAAACATTGTCCATCATTTAGACACCTATCGGAGAGTACAAAACGATTGTTATTGCAAATATTTTAATACAAAAATCATCTGGTAGTGTAAAAAATTCGTAATCTATATGATAATGATAAAAGGTGTTTTTATCTTTGTGATATAACACTGGTAGACATTCACGGTTATACTGTGAATAGTATTTATTAGGATAGATAGTGTGGCAGAGGTAAATAAACCTTTGCTAATTAAATAAACGCGATGGAGTTNATGGATTTAGTGAATGAACTTTGTGACTTGCTGCAGACTCACACCAACCGTGATAAGGTATGTTGCTGGTTTCAGTTTTGTGAATTATTTATTTGCGACACCATATTTTAGGTTTAACCCTTTATTTAACTTTAGAGAATAGCCAACAGGCTGTGTAAACAAGTTAAATCAAGGTGTAAACTAAAGGTTTCAAGTAAAATTATAACCGTATGCATTATAAAAGATCATGAAGGTCGACTGGGAGAGAAAACTATCAATGATGCGGAAGTGGAAACCAATCGGTTAGGAAAGAAAAAACCTGTTGATCACATCATGTGATAATTGGTGCACTATAAAACCCATTTTGCCTGCGATATTTCGGAACCACATAAGCTCGACGCCCGCGTGCATCAAGCTGGTGTACGGGCTTGGAAAACCTTCCGCGCCCTTATGTTACAAAACAAGAGAAATTATTCGGCGTGCCTCTTTTAATCCGGTCATCAAATTTTTCTCATATAATAACCTTTTACTTATTTTGCAAGTATACGCTTTTAAAAACCGCTTTTACTCGCGTCCGTGTCGTGANTGTCGTGACGTGACTACTTTTACCTTTCGGCCGGATCGTTCAGACCTACAATAATGACTTTACTCAACCAAGAAAGGTCAGGTTTTACTAAAGATTTTAACGACTCCTCCAGGTAGTGAATCTAGCGAGCTACGCGTTAAAGCTATGGGGTTCCACCGCAGACAGCAAGGCTCTCATGACGGCGAGCGGTCGCCTGGCGGCCGCGCGCGCCACTCTTCGCATGTTCGACGACGCTGCTGCCTTGAAAGCCGCGTTAGCTTACGGGCTTGGACAGAATGTAAGTTATTTCTATTGTTTTTAGAAGATATCTAACGTATATCGTTAGAGTCACATGCTAACGCTATAGACAGCACTATGATTGATGGCAAACGGCGACTTTAGAGATGATAACGTTAAAATATTTTTAAATAAGATACTATGTATGAATATTTATTTACATTTACTATTTAGGTAACTACGATTCTTGTTAAAGAACGAATAGAACCAGTCGTTAGTGTAAATTAAATTCTTTGGCAAAACCTTGTCCAGGAGTGGACGACTTGGACGACGACGACGAAAGACTTTTTTACCAATTAACAATGCATGGATGTCTGGGTCGTCCTCATAGCATTTTACATTTACTGTCCGCGGGATTCAGATCCCTGAC
Source organism: Ostrinia furnacalis (assembly GCF_004193835.3). Lineage (NCBI taxonomy): Eukaryota > Metazoa > Arthropoda > Insecta > Lepidoptera > Crambidae > Ostrinia > Ostrinia furnacalis. The sequence goes on along the minus strand of NW_021137171.1, from coordinate 296,276 downwards.
CGCAGCTGGCGATGTAAACCGTACAGTACAATGCTTGAGTTAGAATCGAGCTTCGTCTTCATAACAAAGTTAAAGTATCGTCCTATCTCTTTAACCTTAACAATGATTTAATTCAATATCATTGATCCAGGACGGTCCCTTCTGGGGTTCCTTAGGCGTGCTGGGCAGCACGTTCACGCTGGCATACCTCCAAGCGGAGAAAGCACAGTTCCTCGTCGACACCGGAGTGCTGGTGGTCTCCAAGGACACCGAGTTCCAGATACGCACCGCCCACAAGCTTTTCTGGTCGCTGTACGCATTCGTCGGGTTTGTCAGGTAAAACGAAAAAAGAAGCAGCGCAAGAAAATAGTGACTGGGTTTCTTGCGCTGCTTCTACTTGGCCCATTTATTGTCCTGAAGCAGTGGGAGGGTTAATACTGGGACGTGTAAAACTGCTTTTAAAAGCCTATTTGCATAAATAAATAAGTTTAAGTTTTTTTTAGTTTTAAAACACTTGTTATCTATTAGTTTGTTGCTAAAACGTATTTACAGTCATGACGTAGGTAGTGTCCCTATTTAAACGATAAATACCGCATTGGCACGATCATAATGTATTTTTAAATTGACATAGAGTCGTGGTAATAAGAAAACACAAGTAGATTTTATGTGTGTTATCAATTACCTAACTGAGATGAGATAATATTTGTCAGTTACTTCATTGAAAAGTGAGAATTAGAAGAATACATAAATACCTATTATTGAAGTTGGCGAATTCGCTAATAATGATATGAACTGACTAGTAGCACTAAGACCGGTAGCTTCTAAATACTAATAAGTTATTGTAATAGTAATCGACATAAAATATGACATGCATCCAAACTGAAATAAACTAAATTACTTACTTGGTTACTTGAACAATAGGTACGAGAGCAATTTCTACTGATCAAATACTAAAAGCAAGTCATCATTATACGCATCTAAACTAATTACTCGGCTACAATAACCACCTTTTCACTTTCCCACCTTTCTAGGTCGCTCAGATCGCTCCACGCGACCGCGCTTGCTCTGAAATCGCCTCAGCGGACCAAGTGTGCTCCGGCGCGGTACCGGCAAGCGGCGCTGACCACCACCAAGCTGCTTCTTGATACAGTGCATGCTGTGAGCTGGTTACCTCCTGGCTGGCTGTGGGGCAGCCGGCTGTCCGTCCCACAAGCGAGTGGGATCGCCACGACGGCGGCGGTGCTAGGGCTTGTCATACATTTTAATGGGAAGCGGCTGGTGTCTTCGCGGTAGATGATTCTTTGATAAGCAACATGACGACGTTTAAAAGTTTAAAGAAGACCCATTCATTTGCCTGTAGGCTTAGTTATTTATTTCAATTTTGGACTCTAGATTTGTCTTTATTAGAGACCGCTCTTAACATTTATGGTCGCATTGTCGCTAAAATAAATACAATAGTAAGGAAGAATCAATAAAGCGGCGCGGCACTAACAGGCGGCGCTGACCACCACAAAGCTGTTACTCGATACAGTGCATGCTGTGAGCTGGTTACCTCCTGGCTGGCTGTGGGGCAGCCGGCTGTCCGTCCCACAAGCTAGTGGGATTGCCACGACGGCGGCGGTGCTAAGGTTTGTCATACATTTTAATGGGAAGCGGCTGGTGTCTTCGCGGTAGATTTGATAAGTAAGATGATGACCGCGGTTAAAAATAAGAAGTTATGTATTTCAATTTTGGACCAAGATGTCTTAAAAAAATTCGTGGAGTGAAAACGTTAAAGCTGAAATTGACTTTTGATTAAGTAATATTTGTTATTTATATTTTGTTACGTTTGTATTATTATTGTGAAGTTTATGCACACTTTCACGATAAAAATAATTAAAATAATGATCATTTACGTATTTAATTATTCGGCAATCTTAAACTTAAGTAGGTAGGTATGTTATAGTACTATGTATAGTAGATTAAGCATTTTAAAATAAAACGAAAATTTAAAATAAATTGGATGTTTTATTATTTTGATTTGTCATAGAACAGTTATAGAACACCAAGTAATTATTGTTAAAACAAATGGAAATACAAAGAATTAATGTACCTACTCCAATTAACAGTATTTTTAATATATTAATACGAAATTTTTGCCTAAGCCATTGATGACATCAACTATTCTACACCCGTTCTAATTCGAGGAAATACGAGTGGATACTTTAACAAAACCACTTATTATATTTGCGTCATAATAAAAAACCTAACAAATAAACAATAATATCACATGCAACAATCAAAGAAACTAATAATTAATAGATATTATAACTAACTGACTTCAAACTAAATAGTAATATACTCAGACTATTATCTTACTAAACTAGTCGACGAAATAAAGACCTATCACGTGATGTGTTGATACGTTTCGACAATTTGAATATACCTTGTCGCCGAATAACATTTTTAGGAACAAAATAATATCTATCTAACAAAACTCCCTAACGATTTCACGTTTTGAGTCAGCTCCAATGCTTTTACATATTATTATGAGATGAATTGATGGCTATCATAATAATATATCAAATACTGTGAAATGTCCACGTGCCACAATCATGCCCGCATGCATACTTTTCTAAACAAAACAAATACAAGATAAACAAATATAATGTATTGTAAAAATATACATTTGTTAGATACTTAATAAAGACATAATTGATACACTAACGGCCAAATACTGAAACGNCGTCTCATCTCAACTTAACAATGATTTAATTCAATATCATTGCTCCAGGACGGTCCCTTCTGGGGTTCCTTAGGCGTGCTGGGCAGCACGTTCACGCTGGCATACCTCCAAGCGGAGAAAGCACAGTTCCTCGTCGACACCGGAGTGCTGGTGGTCTCCAAGGACACCGAGTTCCAGATACGCACCGCCCACAAGCTTTTCTGGTCGCTGTACGCATTCGTCGGGTTTGTCAGGTAAAACGAAAAAAGAAGCAGCGCAAGAAAATAGTGACTGAGTTTCTTGCGCTGCTTCTACTTGGCCCATTTATTGTCCTGAAGCAGTGGGAGGGTTAATACTGGGACGTGTAAAAATGCTTTTAAAAGCCTACTTGCATAAATAAATGAGTTTTATAAGTTTTTTTTAGTTTTAAAACACTTGTTACCTATTAAATAGTTTGTTGCTAAAACGTATTTACAGTCATGACGTAGGTAGTGTCCCTATTTAAACGACAAATACCGCACTGGCACGATCATGATGTATTTTTAAATCGACATAGAGTCGTGGTAATAAGAAAACACAAGTAGATTTTATGTGTGTAATCAATTACCTAACTGAGATGAGATAATATTTGTCAGTTACTTCATTGAAAAGTGAGAATTAGAAGAATACCTAAATACCTATTTCTAAAGTTGGTGAATTCGCTAATAATGATATGAAGTGGCTAGTAGCACTAGTAGTAGTAAAACCGGTAGCTTCTAAATACTAATTAAGTTATTCTACTAAGTAATCGACATAAAATATGTTTTACGCATCTAAACTGAAATAAACTAAACTACGACTTGGCTATTTACACAATACGAGAGCAATTTCTACTGATCGAATACTAAAATTTGCAAATCATCATTCTACTAAAAACTAATTACTTGGCTACAATAACCCTTTCACTTTCCCACCTTTCTAGGTCGCTCAGATCGCTCCACGCAACCGCGTTGGCTCTGAAATCGCCTCAGCGGACCAAGTGCGCTCCGGCGCGGTACCGGCAAGCGGCGCTGACCACCACCAAGCTGCTTCTTGATACAGTGCATGCTGTGAGCTGGCTACCTCCTGGCTGGCTGTGGGGCAGCCGGCTGTCCGTCCCACAAGCTAGTGGGATCGCCACGACGGCGGCGGTGCTAGGGCTTGTCATACATTTTAATGGGAAGCGGCTGGTGTCTTCGCGGTAGATTCTTTTTATAAGCAACATGACCGCGTTTAAAAGTTTAAAGAAGACCCATTCATTTGCCTGTAGGCTTAGTTATTTATTTCAATTTTGGATTCTAGATTGGTCTTTATTAGAGAGCGCTCTTTTCAATATTCATGGGCACATTATCACAAGTTGAAAATCAATAAATGTATTAAGAAGAATAAACCGGCGCGGTATTGGCAGGCGGTTCTGACCACCACCAAGCTGCTTCTTGATACAGTACATGCTGTGAGCTGGTTACCTCCTGGCTGGCTGTGGGGCAGCCGGCTGTCAGTCCCACAAGCTAGTGGGATCGCCACGACGGCGGCGGTGCTAGGGCTTGTCATACATTTTAATGGGAAGCGGCTGGTGTCTTCGCGGTAGATTCTTTTTATAAGTAAGATGATTACCGCGGTTAAAAGTAAGAAGTTATGTATTTCAATTTTGGACCAAGATGTCTTAAGAAAATTCGTGGAGTGAAAACGTTAAAGCTGAAATTGACTTTTGATTAAGTAATATTTGTTATTTATATTTGTTACGTTTGTATTTGATCGAGTATTGTGAAGTTTTTACACACTTTCACGATGAAAATAATTAATATAATGATCATTTACGTATTTAATTATTCGGTAATCTTAAACTTAAGTAGGTAGGTATGTTATAGTACTATGTATAGTAGATTAAGCATTTTAAAATAAAACGAAAATTTAAAATAAATTGGATGTTTTATTATTTCGATTTATCATAGAACAGTTATAGAACACCAAGTAATTATTGATAAAACAAATGGAAATACAAAGAATTAATGTACCTACTCCAATTAACAGTATTTTTAAAATATTTTAATACGAAATTTTTGCCCAAGCCATTGATGACATCAACTATTCTACACCCGTTCTAATTCGAGAAAAACGAGTGGATACTTTAACAAAACCACTTATTATATTTGAGTCATAATAAAAGACCTAACAAATAAACAGTAATATCACATGCAACAATAAAAGAAATTAATAATTACTGGTCATAGTGGTCATCACAAAAATCGGCCCACCTACTTACGTTTTACAGGAAAACTCGTTTCTACTGACACAATAATGGTGCCCCAACAATATTGGTTTTATTTGAAAGCCCTATAAATATCCTCAAAGAAAAACACATTTTATTTCTTAATTAACGATTTAAACGATTAACATATACAATAAATGTGAATTGTAAAAAGACCTCACTTTGGGCTCACCCCTGGGATCAATTAGACCAATTTTTATGGTTATAAAACCAAATAATGATCTCACGTGTCCTGTTTAACAGATTGATAGCGATTAATCCCAACTTAACAGTTTTATAGCCATAAAAGTTGGCTCAAGCGTAACTACCTATTTTTTGAAGAAGTGACTCTGATATCTTCTACAGACACATTTTTGGGGTAAAAACCTTTCCTTTAATGAAATGAAGTTTAGAACTAGGCTTTTAAATGGTGCCAATATTAGTGGGAAGTGGGGATGCATACGTTTGAAAGTGCTTGTCGCGGGAGGGTCGATTTTTGTGATGACCAGTGTAGTTATTATAACTAACAGACTTCAAACTAAATATTAATATACTCAGACTATTATCTTACTAAACTAGTCAACGAAATAAAGACCTATCACGTGATGTGTTGATACGCTTCGACAAGTAGAATAATACCTTGTCGCCGAATAATTTTTTTAGGAACAAAATAATATCTATCTAACAAAACTCCCCAACGATTTCACGTTTTGAGTCAGCTCCAATGCTTTTACATATTATTATGAGATAAATTGGTGGCTATCATAATAATATATCAAATATACTGTGAAATGTCCACGTGCCACAATCATGCCCGCATGCCTATTTTTCTAAACAAAACAAATACAAGATAAACAAATATAATGTATTGTAAAAATATACATTTATTAGATACTTAATAAAGACAGACATAATTAATACACTAAGCAGTCTTTATGTAAACATGTAAATATAGATATATCATGTAGATTTTTTGCAAAGTAATTTGAGTAATATAAGTACCTAACATATCTAACATTCCGATTACCTTCAAGTAACAACGCTGTTCACGTAATAAAGTCAAGTCTTCTTATCTATAACTGATCACAATTTAAAGCTCCCTTGAAATGGCGATATAAAGCGCGACGCTGCCGTAAAAGTGTACTCCGAAAATCACTTTTTGATATGAGTTCTTTTTTGTAATGAGAGCTGCCCCAAAATTTGGCGAAGAGTTTTTTGGTATTTTCGTTTATCATTGACTAGACAACAAAACTCTTGCGCAGAAAACTAGACAACATTATGACTTAGTCTTTTGACGGAACTTTTAAAAGGTCATTCACAAGTTTCATTGACTCTTGATTTAAGCCCCCACTTAAATCTCCAATGTCCAGCATTAGGTTAAATAACCACATCGTCTGCCCAGATATAACCATGACTATAAGTTTGCTCATTCATATTTTCCGCTCGCATAAAACCATGGAATAATAAATTTTACCTTCAAGTGTTTTCTTCGGGCACCATATCCAGTTCTTCTCTGAAGTACTTCTCGTGATTGGGGTACAGTCTCATAGCCAATCTTGGCAGCCTCTTGGGATGTGGGGCGCGGCCCCAGCTGGCCACGTCGGGCCCCAAACCTTGGACCGCTCCGCAAGCCGCTTCGAACGCGCGCGCCTCGCCGGTTGCCGTGGGAGAGAGCACGCACAACGCGAATAGAGAGAGGAGACGATGCCTAAAAGGAAGAAATAAAATAATTTATAATATTGTCGGTACTTATTATTACCATCATCCTAGACTGCATCTCACTTAACACCAGGTGCGATTGCGGTCAAATACCTTGCATAAAATAAAAAGAAAATACACCTAGAAAATAGGATGTTCTCTAAAGGTTGGGTAGAAAGTAGCGACCAAGAACCGAAAAACATAATATATGCAGGCTTCACACTTGGTGGACTTGCGATCTATGGGCGTACCTACTTTGACTGAAATGGATTAAGGTACCTTACCCGAGCACAATGGTCTGGGCTTCTTCAAAGTGAGAGTGAATAGACATTTACTAGGTATGTAAGTATCACCCTGGAACAGTCCAGTAGATTCAGATCTATTTGTATTTTACTTTATTCGGAAAACAAACAGTGTTAATTGACTTATTAACTATCTGAGTATAAAGCTGTACACCAATTATATGTTTTCGCTTACAATAACTGAGATAATGTTTACTAATATACTTAAATTATTATTATCTACACTTAACATTCACTGAGCGCGGGGTCTTGGCGGGCGAGGCCTTTTAAACACGAAAAAAAGTTTTAATAAAAATAAATAACACTTACGACTGAATGACTGAGACTGACTGATGCTACTAATCTACTACTAAAGAGGACTCACGCCTGAGTAGGGCTGCCATTGGACGCCTGCAGCGACACAAGTTGCAGTAACCGAGGCGCAGATCCATACTGCAACTATACTACTAAAGAGGACTCACGCCTGAGTAGGGCTGCCTTTGGACGCCTGCAGCGACACAAGTTGCAGTAACGAGCGCCGCGGCTTGCGCTTCGCCCTCGGCGGCCTCGAAGCTTAGCTCACGTACGAGCCGGCAGACGACGCAGATCCATACTGCAACTATACTACTAAAGAGGACTCACGACTGAGTAGGGCTGCCTTTGGAGGCCTACAGCGACACCGCTCGCGCTTCGCCCTCGGCGGCCTCGAAGCTCAGCTCACGTACGAGCCGGCAGACGACGCAGATCTATACTGCAACTATACTACTAAACTACTACTAAAGAGGACTCACGACTGAGTAGGGCTGCCTTTGGACGCCTGCAGCGACACAAGTTGCAGTAGCGAGCGGCGCAGCGCGTCAGCAGCGCGTGCGCCGCGGCCCGCGCTTCGCTCTCGAAGCTTAGCTCTCGCACGAGCCGGCAGACGACGCAGATCCATACTGCAACTATACTACTAAAGAGGACTCACGACTGAGTAGGGCTGCCTTTGGACGCCTGCAGCGACACAAGTTGCAGTAGCGAGCGGCGCAGCGCGTCAGCAGCGCGTGCGCCGCGGCCCGCGCTTCGCTCTCGAAGCTTAGCTCTCGCACGAGCCGGCAGACGACGCAGATCCATACTGCAACTATACTACTAAAGAGGACTCACGATTGAGTAGGGCTGCCTTTGGAGGCCTGCAGCGACACCGCTCGCGCTTCGCCCTCGGCGGCCTCGAAGCTTAGCTCTCGCACGAGCCGGCACGTGGCGCAGATCCATACTGCAACTATACTACTAAACTACTACTAAAGAGGACTCACGACTGAGTAGAGCTGCCTTTGGACGCCTGCAGCGACACAAGTTGAAGTAACCGAGGTGCAGATCCATACTGCAACTATACTATTAAAGAGGACTCACGACTGAGTAGGGCTGCCTTTGGACGCCTGCAGCGACACAAGTTGCAGTAACGAGCGGCGCAGCGCGTGCGCCGCGGCTCGCGCTTCGCCCTCGAAGCCTAGCTCTCGCACGAGCCGGCAGACGACGCAGATCCATACTGCAACTATACTACAAAAGAGGACTCACGCCTGAGTAGGGCTGCCTTTGGAGGCCTGCAGCGACACAAGTTGCAGTAACGAGCGTGTGCCGAGGCTCGCGCTTCGCCCTCGGCGGCCTCGAAGCTCAGCTCACTTACGAGCCGGCACGCGGCGCAGATCTATACTGCAACTATACTACTAAACTACTACTAAAGAGGACTCACGACTGAGTAGGGCTGCCTTTGGACGCCTGCAGCGACACAAGTTGCAGTAACGAGCGGCGCAGCGGCTCGCGCTTCGCCCTCGAAGCTTAGCTCTCGCACGAGCCGGCAGACGATGCAGATCCATACTGCTGCTATACTACTAAAGAGGACTCACGCTTGAGTAGGGCTGCCTTTGGACGCCTGCAGTGACACAAGTTGCAGTAACGAGCGCCGCGGCTTGCGCTTCGCCCTCGGCGGCCTCGAAGCTTAGCTCACGTACGAGCCGGCAGACGACGCAGGTCTATACTGCAACTATACTACTAAACTGCTACTAAAGAGGACTCACGCCTGAGTAGGGCTGCCTTTGGACGCCTGCAGCGACACAAGTTGCAGTAGCGAGCGGCGCGGCGGCTCGGCACAGCGCGTCAGCAGCGCGTGCGCCGCGGCCCGCGCTTCGCCCTCGGCGGCCTCGAAGCTCAGCTCACGCACGAGCCGGCACGCGGCGCAGATCCATACGGCTACGATGACTTCGTGTTCGATGCTGAAACATTTTGATTTTTTAACCGATAAGCAAAAACTAGTGGTAGTAGCACATAAGAAGACTGCTTGAATGTGATTGGCGGATAAGTTCTGCGCGAACGCATGGGCGTGTTTTTACACCAGTGTTAGCAAGCTCATCATAACGAATATTGACTAGTAGGACTTGTTGAAACATTAAACTATCGGAATTTTAACGGATGTTTCTTGTTTCCACGAATGCAAATCTTAGCCTAAATCTATAATTTGACCTACACAAACCCTGAAGAGCGGCGACGCGTTGTGCTATATCCGCACGCTACAATAAGGCTATGGACGACCAGTTAGGACGTATTTCTAACACGAGTCATTATGCTGTAGTATACTATGTTACTTACAAGTCTACTTCAGCAGCGAGTAGCGCCAATAGCGCGGCGCGTATAGCGCTGGGGGCGTGGTCGTGCGCCGCGAGCGTGACGTAGGCGGCGTGCAGGCGTGCGCGGGCGCACAGTGACGCGTCGCCAGTATCCGAACGCTACAATGAGGCTATGGACGACCAGCTAAGACGTATAACACGAGTCATTATCCTGTAATATACTATATTACTTACAAGTCTACTTCAGCAGCAAGTAGCGCCAATAGCGCGGCGCGTATAGCGCTGGGGGCGTGGTCGTGCGCCGCGAGTGTGACGTAGGCGGCGTGCAGACGTACACGGACGCACAGCGGCGACCCGTCGCGCTAGTATCCGCACGCCACAATGAGGCTATGGACACCAGCTAGGACGTATAACACGAGTCATTATCCTGTAATATACTATATTACTTACAAGTCTACTTCAGCAGCGAGTAGCGCCAATAGCGCGGCGCGTATAGCGCTGAGGGCGTGGTCGTGCGCCGCGAGCGTGACGTAGGCGGCGTGCAGGCGTGCGCGGGCGCACAGTGACGCGTCGCCAGTATCCGCACGCCACAATGAGGCTATGGACGACCAGCTAGGACGTATAACACGAGTCATTATCCTGTAATATACCTACTATGTTACTCACAAGTCTACTTCAGCAGCAAGTAGCGCCAATAGCGCGGCGCGTATAGCGCTGGGGGCGTGGTCGTGCGCCGCGAGCGTGACGTAGGCGGCGTGCAGGCGTGCGCGGGCGCACAGCGGGGATGCATCGCGCCAGTGCCCGCCTCGCCATAGCACGGCTATGGACGACCAGCCTGAGCACTCTGTTCGATACAAAAAATACAATCTAGTTGAGAACTCCTTTTTGTAGCAGGTCAAAAAGTGAATTAGGGTCTTGACTGACGCTATTCAAAGCTTAAACGCGTCTCAAAACTTCAGATCAGGAATAGTTTGATCACAAAAAAGGAAAGCACAATAGAGAATCGGACAACTGATAAGGATAGAATGAGCTGACAAAACGCTGATTTCCCTTAGATTTTGAAGGAATTTGTCCACCATTTAATTTGACATACTCAAGTCAGAAAATGAAGAAATTTAAAATCATTGCCACCGCATTGTAACTCAAGATACCGCCATCTAAGTTTCCAAACAGAGAACCTTATTCCACAACAACTACAAACTCACCAGGACTGCTAAAGTATGCGCGCACGCAGGCGTCAGCGAGCGACGCATACGGTTCGTAGGCGGTCAGCGTGTGCACACAGTATACAACGGCGCGAGATAAAAGAGGCGGCGCCGTCTGCACCCACTGCTCCCACACCTGGACACACGGTTACTATGACAAAACATCTGACAAACGTAAATGTCATCATTCTTCTTCTTTTTTGATGATGTTGGCAATACACGTCGAGGTCGACTTGATTTGTGCCATTTTCAAGTATATAAGTGATACAAGTTACAAAATGAGATCAAGTAATGATATTATGAAGGATGATAGATGATACCCCTTCCCACCCTTTGAGTCTCAGTAAAGTAGTGGTGCTTTACTGAGACTTCCTATGGACAACTTGAGAGAACCAGAAGAATCACGATGCACTGTTTTGCTTCACTTGCCCACACTCATGCACGTTCACGAACACTCAATGGTTAATAATCCACCATTATTACACATTAATAGTCGCCCACACACGAATTTGAGGAAATAAAACAAAACCGCTAACATGACGCTTCAGATTCCCGCCAAGAAGTCCAAATGTCATCATTGCTTTAAAATAGAAATACCTGCCTTGTTCTGCATGAAAAAATCTTTAATATTGTTATAGTATGTTACAATAACTATAGATATACCGCTTAAAATGCATTGATCGCCATCACTGCACGCCGGCTGATCACGTTGGTTTGGTTGAACCTTAACTGAGTCAGCATGAGGTATAAAAAAGGGCATGGGAGGGTGTTTTTAAGACTATCAAACTTCAACGAGACTTAAGACTTCTTTCAGATTTGTATGCTCTGTCACTTATAATACGTATACGTATAATACTCAGTTAAGGGCAGGCCTCCCACTAGGTGGACCGACGATCTGGTGAAGGTCGCGGGAGGTGCCTGGATGCGAGCGGCGCAGGAACGGTCTTTCGTGGAAATCCTTGGGGGAAGCCTTTGTCCAGCAGTGGACGTCTTTCGGCTGAAACGAACGAAGCGCTATACTCGTCTCAAAAAGCAATGTTCGAATGCGTAAAACCCATGAAAAGAAACTCACTGATAGCGCGGCGGTGGCGGCAGACTCGATGCACATGATAACCATTGCACGACTCAGCAGCTCTTCCACTTCGCCCTCAGATCTTGTCAAGTGAGGCGCTGGAACATCAGACATTGGAATTTAAACCTTATTACAATATACGAGATGCGATTTCTCGCTGCCTACTGATATCTTTCCCGAACGAACCCTTTCATCCGGGTTTCTTCAAGGCGAGAATAAATGGTTTTACTTAGTGTAAGTACCACCCTAGATTGCATCTGACTTAAAATCAGGATTACCAGGCTGAAGTGGCAATGGACAGGGCACATATTATAGTACGCAGAACTGACGGCCGATGGGACAGCTAGGTTCTGGAGTGGAGGCCGCGTACCGGAAAACGCAGCGTGAAGGTGGACTGACGACTTCATAAAGAGTAGGCCTGCATCGGCCTGCCTGCCTGAACCACATGATGTGGAAATCATTGGGGGAGGCCTATGTTCAGCAGTGGACGTCCTGTGGCTGAAATGATGATGAAGATAACATCAGGAGTGATCGCTGCTAGCCATGGAGGTGTGGAGCCACAGACCTGCCACGCTGATGACCCCCAGCAGCGCGCCCGTGTGGGGGGCCACGTGGGGGGCCAGCACCCACGTGGACACGAGCCGGCCGCGCTTCTGTCGGCTGCAGCCGCTGATACTAATGAAGCTGTGTGGAGCCACTGACCTGCCACGCTGATGGCCCCCAGCAGCGCGCGCGTGTGGGGGGCCACGTGGGGGGCCAGCGGGGGCGCACTGGCACTGCGCACCCACGTGGACACGAGCCGGCCGCGCTTCTGTCGGCTGCAGCCGCTGACGCTGACGCTGCCGAGGCTCTCTGGCGGCCAGCGGAGCTCCGCCGCGTAAAGCAATACCCTGCGGTAAACAATAGAACACGATACAGTTACGCTGAGTTGCACCATCTAACTTTAACCGTAACTAAAACGATGACCGGTGTTTTTGTATGGAGTTTGACAGATCAGTGATGTTTGTTAAAGTTAAAGTAAGATGGTGCAACCCAGCCTTGCATGGAAAGGCGGCAATTCACAGAGACAAGCGACCGAGACTGGAGACTACGAACCTTCACTTGACTTATTAAAATTATTTAAAAGTTACTTGACTTAGTTCTCTGTCTATTGTCTCTGTCTCCCTCGCGAACCGATACTTAGGCGCGGTTTCCACCAAGGCGGAGCGGAGAAGTGTTTGATTAACCAATCAGATTTCCTGGTTTCCTGAATAATGAAATCTGATTGGTTATTCGATAGAAACCGGACAACAAGAAGGCACACAAAACACTACAATATTTTATCGTTATTGAGTCACTGTCATTAGAACTATGCACAACTCAATGAAATAGAGTCTATTTAATAGACAAATAGCTGATTTTCCTTATATTACCTGAACTGTGGCAGCTCATGGTAGGGCACGGCCAGGCTGTAGTGCTGCGCGAAGAAGCGCTCCAGCGCCTCCTCCAGCGCGGGCTCCGGCAGCCGCTGCCACGGCAGGCGCGTCGCCTCTTCCAGCACCTACCCGCAGAGGAAAACAAAATAAGTGGAATTCCCTGCATGTGTGAATAGGCTTAGTAAATCAAAGCCACACACCGCAGGTATAAGGAAAACTAGCTTTCGTCCGCGTGGAATTTTGTATGTCACAGAAAAACTTTAATCGCGCGCGTCCCTGTTTCAAAAACCGGGATAAAAACTATCCAATGTCCTTTCCCGGGATTCAAACTATATCTATGCCAAATTTCATCAAAATCGGTTCAGTGGTTAGGCGTGAAAGAGAGACAGATAGACAGACCTTTACTTTCGTATTTATAATATTAGTATAGATAAGTATGTGATAAATTCGTCTGTTGCACGGAAGTGATTGCATATACTCGTCGAGTAGTACAAAGGCACTGCCAGCCCCACGTGACCACTTCCCACTCGAGTCGTAGCCTAAACAGTACTGATGCACTGCCACCGTTGACACGATTGCAGCAGTAAACAGCAGTAGCAAACTCGCCGGGTCCACCTACCCTCGCTTTCAGGGCGTTTCACGCCGCCGCATATCAATCACTCAGCTTACATAGCATTGTTGTATGAGCACTATTATGATGATACTGTACAGCAGCGGGCCGCCGAAGACAGCTGCCCCTACACGAGCTATATTGAAAGCTGCTATCCACTGCTCGCTTCGGAATACCAGGGCTGTTGCCGTGACAACGGTCCTCCGTTCCGTTGAAAATCAGTTTCAAGGCAAACCCTGGCGGTCTTGATGTATGATGGATGAGCGGGTGCCTTTTGGCAAACCCTGGCGGTCTTGATGTATGATGGATGAGCGGGTGCCTTTTGGCAAACCCTGGTGGTCTTGATGTATGCTGACTTCGTCACTTTGTATGTACTTATGTCTTACATACTTGTATACCCTTCTGTCAAGTACAAAGCTTTTTTGATTTTAGACTCGCCCAGCCGTGCTGGAAGATGCTAGCATTAAACGTCCACGCGCACCAGTCTCCCAGCTCATAGTGTTGCACGAGTACTATGGTGACGCTATACAGCAGCGGGCCGCCGAAGACAGCTGCCCCTGCACGAGCTATTGGAGAATGCTGTCTGGAGCTCGCTTCGGAATAACACCTATGGTACAATAGCGGCACTCACCCGGCCGTTCTGGAAGACGGCAGCAGTGAGCAACTGCAGCAGCAGCGGCCACCGCGCACCAGTCGCCCAGCTCATAATGTTGCACGAGTACTATGGTGACGCTATACAGCAGCGGGCCGCAAAAGACAGCTGCCCCTGCACGAGCTATTGGAAGATGCTGTCTATAGCTGCTTCGGAATAACACCTAATACAAAACCTTGACATAGCTCGTAGACGATGGCCGCTGGGGCAGAAAAGTCCTCGAGTGGCGACCACGGGACGTAGCGTGGGCAGGCCTCCTAACAGGTGGACCGACGATCTGGTAAAGGTCTGGATGCGGGCAGCGCAGGACCGTTCATTTTGAAAAACCTTGGGGGAGGCCTTTGTCCAGCAGTGGACGTCATTTGGCTGAAACGAATTCTATTCCATCTATGGTAACAGTACAGTAGCAGCACTCACCCGGTCGTTCTGGAACTTGCCAGCAGTGAACAGGTGCAGTAACAGCGGCAGGCGAGCACCCAGCTCGGCCTCTCCATCCGCCCACTAGTACTATGGTGACGCTATACAGCGGCGGGCCGTAGAAGACAGCGCCCCGATTGCGCTGATTTGTATGTCTCCAATTCCTTTGCGTTTCATCTCTAGTCTACACTACAGTTACACTCCGTTTTCATTCCAGCAGGTGTGCAATTCGGTATCGCGGTAAAGTTAACGAGCAAACAAAGACGAAACAACGGATTTAAGTACTTTCCATTAAAAGTCCGAACACCTTATTTTTTTACTAAAACAATGTACGTGAAAACGCAGTTGCGTTCCGTTTACGTTACAACTTCGTTTGACCTACGTGTCAAGTCAAAGCGACATACACCGCGATACGAATTTGTGCAAATAGCTGAATTTCGTTCGTAGTCCAGTCGCGTTGCAGTTGAAAATATACTGGAAGCTGCTGTCCGTAGCTCGCTTCGGAATAACACCTATGGTAGTACAGTAGCAGCACTCACCCGGTCGTTCTGCAAGATGCCAGCAGTGAACAGGTGCAGTAACAGCGGCAGGCGAGCACCCAGCTCGGCTTCCCCGTCCGCCCATGTATACGTTTGAAGCCAGACGTTCAGCTCATAGTGTTACATGAGTATAGATCGTTTCATTCACAAAGACGCTTCCTAACACATTTTGGTCGAATTAAGCGCTGGGTGCGGAGAGATTTATCCGAGCAATCCGAGCGTCATTATTGTAGTGTGCGCATGCACTGGATAATTATCCAGTTGCCAGGCTGTTATAACCGCGCTTCCCTCGAACAAAAAGTGGTGGGGCGCATCTTCGTGGATAAAATATCTATATTATGATGAAACTATACAGCAGCGGGCCGCAGAACAGCTGCCCCTGCACGTGCTATATTGGAAGCTGCTGTCCACTTCTCGCTTCGGAATACCAGGGCTGTTGCCGTGACAACGGGCCTCCGCTGAAAATCTGTTTCGAGGCAAACCCTGGCAGTCTTGATGTACGCTGACTTCGTCACTTTGTATGTACTTACGTCTTACTTGCTTATCTTTCTGTCAAGTGCAAAGCTTTTTTGATTTTTGACTCACCCGGTCGTTCTGGAAGATGCCAGCAGTGAACAGGTGCAGTAACAGCGGCAGGCGAGCACCCAGCTCGGCCTCCCTGCCTGCCCACGTATACGCTTGAAGCCCGTCGCACGCCGCCGCGCACCAGTCGCTCAGCTCATAGTGTTGCACGAGTACTATGGTGACGCTATACAGCAGCGGGTCGCAGAAGACAGCGCCCCGATTGCGCTGATTTGTATGTCTCCAATTCCTTTGCGTTTCATCTCTAGTCTACACTACAGTTACACTCCGTTTTCATTCCAGCAGGTGTGCAATTCGGTATCGCGGTAAAGTTAACGAGCAAACAAAGACGAAACAACGGATTTAAGTACTTTCCATTAAAAGTGCGAACACCTTATTTTTTCACTAAAACAATGTACGTGAAAACGCAGTTGCGTTCCGTTTACGTTAACCTAGGTGTCAAGTCAAAGCGACACCGCGATACAATTAAGTGCAAATAGCTGAATTTCGTTCGTCGTCCAATCGCGTTGCAGTTGAAAATATATTGGAAGCTGCTGTCCGTAACTCGCTTCGGAATAACACCTATGGTAGTACAGTAGCAGCACTCACCCGGTCGTTCTGGAAGATGCCAGCAGTGAACAGGTGCAGTAACAGCGGCAGGCGAGCACCCAGCTCGGCCTCCCTGCCTGCCCACGTGTACGCTTGAAGCCCGTCGCACGCCGCCGCGCACCAGTCGCCCAGCTCATAGTGTTGCACGAGTACTATGGTGACGCTATACAGCAGCGGGCTNAGCTGGTAGCGACCTCTAAATCTTAACCAAAAAAAAAAACAAAAAAAGCTAATTTCATATTTAGAGGTATATAATCGAATGAGAAAGTGCCCCGGGGAGAATTCAAAAGTCGAAAAATAAGGACCACCCTAGTACATACATAATTAAATCAATGGCCAGCATAACCGTGCCTGAGTTTTTTCTATGATAAACCAAACCTGTTCCGTCCTAAACAAACTGGGGAAAATTGAAAATGATTTAATTACAGAATTATCTGCCCTCTTTGTAAACCGAACCTTAAAACAAGTATGTCTAGAGTCCATCTTTCTTACTATTCGGGTAGAGACTACAAAACCAAAATATAAAAGTATACAGGCTGCAAATGTAGAAAAAGATAAAAATAATATATTGCTTATGTGTTTTCAACATATGAACTGAACATAAAGATGTTAATCTGCTCGTTTTATCTTTTAAATAGACTAGACTTCATTAGTATTATCTATCATCCCGTGTTCGTGTTTAAACGAGATTAAAACAATGCAATCCTCTTTAAATCTAGAACTTTTTTTGGGTAACTATTACAGTGACAGAGTTACTACAAAATAAAGCTTAGGAATTTAAGAAAAAAGCCTACTAATTGTTATTCTGATTATGTTGCTGACTATGAAACTGAATCTGTATTAAAGTACCTAGTTAAATTGTTTTCTAAAATATGGACATTATTTTTATTTTTTATTAATAGCTTATTCTATTGTGTGTAACCCTCTGTTACCGGGTTTCATTGCCCTCGGCCCGTTCTTGCGTTCGATTGTGAATTTTCGGCCCTACGCACTCCTGTGGCTTTCGCATAGTTTTGATTGAAACTGCCTCATTAAGGGTTGCTAGGAGAGACCACTAAGGCCAAACATATCGATTGTTAGCTTAAGAACATTTCTACTTTAAAACAAATCAGTTTCAACCTTGAATGGTGTCGACGCCAATTTTTATTAAGGTGTATTTGCTTCTATTGTACGATTCTACATTTAAAGTTTTTATTATCAACGTAAATTCATTTCATTAAGCTTATTGCTGTTCAGTCAAACTGATTTAATACAACTCACTAGCGTCCCGCACGAACAGAATAATAATATACAATTAGACATCATCTTCAAATATTTTTCATCAAGTATTCATGATAAAATATTCTCCATAGCTCTGTTTATTATTTTATCGATAATTATCCCCTTTAAATACTTCGGATTCTCGTTCCTACCTCAAGTTCTTAGTTTGAGGCATCGTGTCCGCTCAGATAAAGGAGGAATAAGCTTCGCCAAACATTAATTTTACTTTGCAAATAGTTGCTTAGGGCTTCTTACGCACAGCTAGCCCTGCCCCGCGGCATTGCTGCGGTCCGACGATCATTCTTGGAATGATTTAATAATTCTGATAGTATTTTCCGAGAAATTTGATGAAATCATGGATAGATTATGGATTTATTTCAACCCTCTATTAAGACCCTCAGGAATTATGAGTACACTTTTACTCAGATGTGTAATGGAGCTTGTAAAGAATTTTTCATTGTAACGCTTTCCCCGTATTTTTAACACGCTAATAGCGCATTAGACCTCAAACTAGGGTAAAAATAAATAGCGTATTTCCGAAACGACGTCATAATGAGTGCATCTATTGAAACGCATCAATAGTTGGTGTTAACCGTGTTCAACAATAGTCGGCGCTCCCACAGTGCCAGTTGCCCTTATTGTGATGGTAGCAAGGTCGCTGATGGCGATTGTGAGCGGTTAAGCGCTCTTTAATTCGGGTAAACATTGGAGGGTGACCGCGTCATGTGCACGCGTCTCTTTTATCGCTTTCAAACTCGGACCGTTTATTTTGATGATTGTATGTTCCGTTCTCATGGTGTAATCATCCAATTCATGGATATAGTGTTAATGCACTGGTTGAACAATAATAGGCAATAGGGCGAACGAGTGATGTAGGAACATGATGTGGTACCTACATTGTACCCTGTCGAGCAAACTTATTTTGACAAGGATTACAATTTTTTGTTTGAATTAAACCATGCATACAAATGTAATAAAAATAAATTCGGATAAAAAGAGCAAGAGCAAGCAAGAGCTGCGCCGATACTTTGATATGGAGGATTTTCATTAATAGACAGACATATTTTGTTTCTTATTATTACCAGATCAAATAGTAATGCAAAAAGTTCCCAGCTCCCACCCACGGAGGCGTCATAAAAAGGTTTCAATTAATTACTTCTCCGAACTACATTTAAACCTGAATTAAAGTCTTAGCTTGAACAAAAAGCCGATGAAAGAGAGCTTTACTCATTACTGAGACTTATTTGAGCCTTAAATAAAAGTGTCACCCTCAGAGATAAACTGCATAATGTAACTGAAATGCAGCAGGTTTGTTGCACTGAACATGAAATACACAAGTAAACGTTATGTAGGTAACAACAACGCGATTTATTTTAGGCTTTTTTCATTACGTTTATGGTGATTGGTGATTGGTATACCTATAAGAACTTGGACAACATCTACCTACTAGACGCATTTTTAAGTATTACAACTCGGAAATTATTACCGCGTGATACTTCACGTGTAAAGAGTGCTCGGAACGAGTCATAATTTGAATTAAATGAGTATTAGAAGCGTACTCGTATTCTTCTTCGTTTATCAACCATTCTGCAAAGTGACGCAGTGAATCTACTTCTCGCACCCGTAGTGTTGCGACACGGTCGCACCAGCCCGCGTTTATCATTTTTTCGATCAGTTTCTAGCTGGGGTAATGCTAGGGTTCCCACTGCGAACTATACGAATGCAAAGAGGTACAACAGGAAACGGTTATCAAAGCATATGAAAGATTTATTATTGAGAACAAGATTTTAACGACAAAAAAGTATCCTGTTGCGTGAGAACTCTTTGTGAATTTATATAATTGATGCGTTGAAATTAGATACGATTAGGCTCAAATCCCAACTAATATTATAAATGCGAAAGTAACTCTGTCTGTCTGTCTGTCTGTTACGCTTTCCCGCTTAAACCTCGCAACCGATTTTGATGAAATTTGGCATAGAGATAGTTTGAGTCCCGGGAAAGAACATAGGATAGTTTTTATCCCGGTTTTTGAAACAGGGACGCGCGCGATAAAGTTTTTCTGTGACAGACAAAACTCCACGCGGGCGAAGCCGCGGGCGGAAAGCTAGTAATTTATAAATTTTCCGCCTTCGGCCTGATCACCACTTACCATCAGGTGAGATACAGGCGACGAGCTTCCTCGTTGAGGATAAAAAAAAAAAAAAAATGAAGGGAGGTATGACATAACTCAACTTATTCCTTTACCTTCCATTTTAATAATTGCGAGTAAGAAAATAATCCTAGTGTCAATCTTCATAAGCAATATTAGTCTGATATGACTAAACTCGTATCTAATCATTTTTATTTTTTTGGGCAATCAGGTTGATTCAAACCGCAGTTCTGACTAGGAATAAATAGTTTTTACACTCTTTATAATTCTTATTATCAAGTTTTAGTTATGCTTTTCCGTGTGAGGCGTAACTGAGGTACTTAAAAGTAAAAAAAAAAAATAGGATAACAGTTTTTTAAAAGGAATTTCTTTCTTAATTTTCAATCTTTTACCATGGTGTTCAAACAGTCGTGTAGCCAGCCCTATTGAAGGATATCTATGGGGTTAGTTGACAGCTTTCAAGTCGGGATTAACTCCGTACTGCGGTGGAGCGAGAAAAAATTTAATAGCTTTTTTGAGGAGATTGTCCCCTGGGATCGTTTTGATATAGGCTGCGGACCTCGATCACTGCGCGAACATGACTAGTGCGAATTGTGTTTGGGCCCCGAACCCAACATCATAAAAACCGAGACCATTTAAAATTGTCCAAATACAACAATGCAATTACACTACTGCGATGATAACGGAATGACAATCTCTCTCTTTATTAATTGAGCTTATGTCAGGAATGTAAATAGTTCCTTATGAAGAATGACACAGAGTACTTCCTTAGCAGAATGAGTGGGCAGCTATCTGTGATTGCTATTAAGATTAAATTGTTCTTCTAACTACTAGGTATGTGCCTTGCCCAATGGTGGTTTTTATGAGACGCTACATGCAGATGATACGGCTAATGGAACGACCACTACTAGAACCATTAACCAAGACGGTATATGCCTAATGAGGAAAAGAATCGGCGAATTTTAAGTGATCTTCTGTACAACACTAGATACTGGGTTAGGTGGAAAATTCGTGTATTTTTTATGATTAAAATCAAATGTCGTAAGAGGCGACTTAGGGACTACACATCAAACAGAGAATGGGCAGCAGCGCTCTCTGAAAAACATCAATCTTTTAAACTGCGATCTCCAACCCGCCTGCCTAGCGTGGAGATTATGGCAAAACCCTCCACTATAGTGGAGGAGGCTCATAGTCCAGCAGTGGACTGTAAAGGGCTGTTAATGATGAAAATCAAATATCCTTGTTTCCCTGTCACGAATAGAATAATTTATTGTAGCCGCGGATTGTGATCGGCCCGTGGTGCTTTCATCCCGCCATTAATAACCGAAGAACAACAAACAATGTTTCGACAATAATGGCGTCAAACGCCGTGAATACTGATGCGCTATCATCAAATATTTATGAGTTTAACTTGTCATTCTAGATTGAAAAATATAAAAATTTGTCAATCAGTGAAATACTAAGTACTTAAAATGAAGTGGAAAGAACAGATTCTCCTTAATTTTTTTAAAGCCACAGGAAGAAATGCGACTGATCCAATGCTTCATTTATTTTTTGGCAACTTAGAATCAATATGGACACATTTTTTTCAGTTATAGACATTGCAATAAAAATTTCTCTTGATAATGCATATTACGAGTATTCCAGTATATTAGACAGTTCTAAGTAAACCTTTATTTATTTCAATAAATTCTCAATTTCTATTGTGGAATTTACAACCTTAAATGAACATAAATATTTAATTAAACATAAATTCAGCACTTCAACTATCAAAAGACAATGGAAGCGAAAGAATGGCCTGAAATATAAAACCGAAACGTTTCGTTCGAGCAAATATTGATAAAGTCCATCGGTTTAATGTTGACTGCCGCACAAATGAAGCAAATAAATACGGCTCACGGACTATTTACATTACAATTGAATTTGTTAGTTCGACGGGCAGGCATTAAATTGAAATTATCTTGTAAATTTTCAAGTAGGCAGCTCATTCAACACTTTTTGTTTGGATTTGATATTTCATCTACCCTTGTTATTTGGATAGAACTGGGGTTCTGACTTTATAAACTATACCTACTATTAAAAATATTAAACGCTGCGCCACGCACCGTTTATCTAATATCCATAATAAGTCTATTTAACTTTTTTTTTTTTTTTTTTTTTAAAAAAAAAAAAGTCTATTTAACTTTGAAACAATTGTAGAGCTCCAAGAAAAATGTTTTATAATCGTCATTAAACAAACAATCACCTTTGTTTACTTCTCTGTTTATGCGGCAAAAGCTACTGTTTTAAGGTTTTACGTTGTTGGCATTGTAGCCCTCTCTTTGAACTTTGACGGTGATTCCCTTTAGTGGCACAACAAAAATTCAAAACACAAAATAGTTTAGTTTAATAAATCGACTGACCTGATGGACAGACGCAGTCTCCGTAGTCTCTGATGCTCCTCCTCGGCCTCCAGTAACTAGGTGGAGGTCTCGCGAGCACCTCCCGCCGCAGTCTCTCCACCAGGGGCTGCTGCGGCTCCAAGACTGCACTCCTCAAGGCTAAATGCTGCTCCTCAAGCAATGACAGTCTGTCCTGCAAGCCTTGCTGCTTGTACAAGCTGTAGCCGCTCGAGATCAGGCTCATAGCACAAGCACACCACAGCACTATACAATACGCCCACGGGTCCCCGGGACATCTGTCCTCGCAAGGGGTGAATGTCTTCTTTCCATTTTTTTCTTCCTTCACTCGCTCCTGCACTTGAGGCTTCACGCCCTGAGGCGGCTTTATTTTCAAAATCATTTTGATCGAACTTTACGGTATATTGAGGGACATCTTTGTTTTCATTAAGTCCAGGTGTATATGGACCGGTACATTGTCACAATAGCGCGTCCAGTACGACGCTTTTCACGTTAACAACCTTATTGTCCAAAAATCGGATTCGTAACACAAAACCAAAATCACATTAAACCAAACAAATACAAACGGTGTAAGGAACTGAAAAATAATAGAGGGTTTTGGGGATTCCGGGGTAGGGTGTCGAGTGATCGTATTGGAGTTCGTAGCTTTCGCGCGCGAGCGACGTAAAGGCGTCCTCTCGGGTCGACAGGCAGCGTGCCACTGGCGGCGGCTCGCGCTGCAACGTTAACTTTGATATGGGGAACATTTGGGAATTCTCGTTTAAGGATACACTTCCACGCGTGTCCTTTCTTTATTGGAGTTAGCGATTCGAAACGTTTGAAGAAAAACTTGTGTATTCAAGTGTTGTCTTAAACGGTATGGTATGATAGCTGGGATGGATGGAATGTGCTTTATGAGTCTTATTGATGGAAGGCATCGAGGGGACGCAAAAAGCTGTTTCGTGGAATTGACAACTCGCGCGGAAGGCCGGGGGTAGCGAATCCAGTTAGCTGGGACGGGTCGGTGATGAGTCGGTCGATAAACTGAGTGATTCGACTAAACGAACAAACGCACATGCTTTGATGATATGGCTGAAGGGACAAATTGGATGGTACTTGGGCTTAATTGATTTACACTGGATTATAGCTATGTAAACACATAAGACGGTTTACGTTGGGAGCTGCCTTTTGCCGGTAGTTGGGTGTGTTTACATTGTCACGTTTATGGGTCGTGTAAACTGAGACATAATCAAATTGTTCTACTCGTGTTTCGCGGACAGTGAGTGGGATAATTTTAACGTTTAAATTCTAGTTAGAATATTTAAGTAGGTGACTCACAACAGCAGATATAAATTATTTAAATAAGTTGAACTGTTACTCTGTAGAGGCAAAGAGATTATTAAATTGAATTTGATATAGTGCAAAACGTTAGGAGTCTTGAGCCTTTACTTAATCATGTAAATAGTGAGACGTAACTTATATGACTGAAATAAATCAAACTTTGAATTTATTCTCTTACTTTTATTCTTACTCTTATTTTTTATTTCTAAAACACAAGATCCTATGAGATACCTACGCAGTAACTTTTGTAGTTTGGTTTCAACAACTGAGGATATGACCCTGATGTTAAACTTTATGAGCCGCCAGAGCCAACTGAATTACCTTTATTTGGCTTAACGTGCTCTTCAAAAAACGGAACAGATAATTAGATGTTTTAAAGCATGCAATAACTTAAACAATTTCAAAACACAAAGTGATTTTCTCTAACCACTATCTAGTTCATCTTTAACTAAAACCCTTTAAATTCTTTGGTTGACACTTTGTTTACCTACGTAGGTAGGCACCCAAACCGAGCGTGAATTATTATTATTATCCAGTACAGTAGCAGGTAAATCAAAATACAATAACCTTATAAAAATGTTTCTGTAAGATAATTCTAACAAATAACACTACCCCACATACAAAACATCCAAGATCCCAATCGACATTAATTAAATTTGTACTTAGAAAAAACATGGATATTTTTTAAACGATAGACCCTATTAATCTCTTTAATAGAGTCATTAAAAACGGAGTGGCGGCCGCAAGCGCCACAAAAAATGAAACACTCCAGTCGGTGCATTTGGGTCTTTGTAATAAACTACTCATAATAAAATTAACCCTCCCACAAAATGGTGGTCTTTAAGACCAAAGCGTTAAAAATGTTGTAATGGAGTTTTATGACAGAGCAAACGCAATAAGAAAGTTTTTTGTGATAACTGTCATAATATTTGTAACCTTGAGCGAGTGGTGCGGTCGTCGAACTAAGATACAAATAAATCTATTCAAGATTATTTTTATTTCTACATAATTATGTTACTTACATATTAACATCCGATGTCTGGAGTTTTTGTTATAATAAAATTTTAAATGTAAAGAAATACTGCGAATCGGATGATCAAATCTTCGAAATGAAATACGTAAGTGCTATGTTTAGTTTTACATATTATAACTTTAAAAAAATGTGCTATCCTTAAAAATAATATACATAATATAAAAATAGATAAATCATAGTAATTTTAATAATAGGATGTCCTTCTGCTGAGCTCTTTTGAAAATAGGCCTATAACACTATAATATATAAATCATACAAATAAGTATAACTTGATCAACGCGGTCATGTTAGTTTGTGTTATGACACAGCAAGCACACGGTTGGAAGATGACTCCGATACAGACGCATACCCGCAGCACTCGCTATCAATGCGCACTGCATCTAAACAGCCATTACATTCTTTATCGACGTTATTTACGACGCCATTGCGCCTGTTACGACCGCTTAATTGGCTTTTATAAAGTTTGACGACAATAAATACTGAAATATTAACGCGGATTCAGTTATCACCCCTTGGAGGAGCTTCATTTTGTTAAAATTTCAACATCCTCATAGAGGCAATCACTATGAAAAGCTTTGCCTTGTCAGTATAATATTAATTTACTGGATGATGTAGTGCAAATACACAATAGCAATTGAACTACTTTTCATAAGATTTTGTTTTTACTCACATGAAAATAACTTTTATGACTTAATAGCCATATATTATCTTGGCGTTAAAATTTAATTTAAACTTTTGTGCTTCATGAAACACGGAGTTCAAGACCCCCTCCGTTGACAGTTCAGTTTTTTTAATCTGCAGTCTTTTGAATAATTGAGAAGCCGGGTCGCGAGCAGTTCATAGAAAATTCCCGGGAACAACTAAAAGTTTGGGCAATGATTACAAGTGAAGGTTGCCAGGGGAAATCTAAGAATTAACGTTATAAGCTTGTTCCAGTTGCGAGTTAACGTTGAAGTTTTCCTTTTCGGAGCATTATAAAGATGAACCCTCACAAGTCGTGTTCATTCTTGTGTACGCCCGATAAAAAATTTCTCGATTAAAAAGATCTCTGTCGGTTTTTTCCACTTTTTATTATTGCTGGAAGACTTAAAAAAAATTGAACTTTGTATTGATGTACATATTGGATATTAATTAATTGAACCCAATTGATTTATTTGATTTGGTCTGTTTTTCTTTTCAGGAGATAAGTCCTTCCATTTCATTAGTCTGCTAAGGTCGAACCAACGAGTATCAATCAGTATTTTATGAACCTCAGAACCAGAAATATTACAGTACCTAATGACTGTTATGTTTAATTAAATTCACATTCATGGGCTAATGCTTATTACTCCCCCAGTTCCCTCTGAATTCCAACAGCTATAAACTACTGTTGTCAAACTAACCGAGGCGCAAGTAACGCCGCTGCAACGCCGACCGATCCTCGTTAGACGGTAAACAAGAGTCGTTCAGAGGCAGCGACACTCGGAGCCGTGTGGAGCAAGCTTCCCCACTTTGGAGCTGTCAGTGGTACATAATATTTGCCATGCTCTGCATTGTTTGGCGTTTATAATTTGGACAGCACGTGTGTGGATGGCGGATTCAAGTAAGGTGATACGACACACATACGATCTACCTATTCCTACCAACACACCAGGAACACTTTATTTTGAATTCACACTGCAAATTATGACCACTTTGCGCTTCTGCACATAGCACTGCCGGTAATAACTTGTAATCTACCTACGCCCCTAACTGGATGCCTGTTCTTTGCGAATATTGGTTGAAGCTATCTTCTATTTAAACTACTTTTCCATAGAGCATAAGAGTGTAGAATCTCTAAATATTAGGTGCATAATATAATTTATTTGTTCCCGATAGCACCGAGGCAGACGGTTGAGTGCGTCGTCGCAGAATATTACCTCCATCGAGAAGTGCTTGTAAATTTCGAGAAGCTTGCAGAAAATTTTGAAGCTTCTGCGATTTATGGGTGCAATGTTCTTTATGTCCTCAACTTTTTAATTCTTCTTTTGTATGGATTTCACAATGGATATGAAGCAAAACAATGATATTAATAGAAGTTTTAATGAGTTAACACTAACAATGCATGCCGTTCTCATAATGTTACGTGAAGTAATTTAAACCTTTCTATAAGAATTAATTAGATTGGGATCTATACGATTACATGGAATAATAAAACGAGACATGATTTTAATCCCGATTTAATTAATCCTACTGCTAGTGGCTTAGCTGATTATCAATATTAATTTAATTAATTATTATACGTACCCAGTTTCATTTGATATTATTTCACAAGTAAAATTATAATGAAATTAGATTCTGTATTACGTAAATATGCAATAAAAGAAGTAATTACCATAATTTTATTAGCCTAAGTGCAAATCAGAACAATTAGAGCACAATTTGATGTGATCTGAATCTCAAATGGCTGATCGTAATCCCTTAGTGCTGTAATACAGAAGTTAATGGAGACTTCCGGTGTCGATAGAGTTTATCGTTTGAAAACTTTTTTATTTACAAGAATTTAACCGTACATGTGCGATTATTATTGTTGAGAACATTAAATCAGTATTTACAGTGTAGGTGAGAATTAATGTTAACCAATGAGAGTTATTATTAACATTTTTACTTTTATTTCTTTCATTCTAAAGAAACATTTAAATTTGAAATTGGATTATAAGTAGCTATTACAATTTGGCCAACATTAAAAGCCCGATATGTGTTGGTCCTTCGAAGCATCATGTTTTAATTGCGGTCTAATTGTTTGTGCGTCCCGATCAAAGATTAACGGAAATGATAAGTTTGGGATAGCTCACGATATAACGTAGGTTGATAAAGAAAGATTAAACAAGCCCAAATAGACCAGGAACATTTTGGGTATCGAAGAAGCTTCAAGCTTCGATCGGACAGAGGATTTATTTTCTCGTTGCGTTTCCCAGGCATTTATTGTTGGAGTGTGATTTTCCTTTTCTAAACTACTTTAACGAAGACGATTTTTTCGTTTAGGCTCCCACTAGGATTATTTATAGGATACATTTCATATCATATGCTATCAATATATTTTGTGGTTTAATTATCTTGTGGAGGTGAAAACTTTGTGGAAAAATACCATCCCCACAGTACTTTGTTATGGGCCTACTGTATAAGAATCTTTAGGTACCGATTGTTATTCCGGAAAGGCTAATTTAATCTATTTTCTATTTGGAGGCATATGTTTTGAATGTTTAATTTTGGATGTCATTATTAAAATTAAAGGTGATTTACATAATTAAGTATCGTATATTTCCAATCAGACCTACACATTGCTTTATTCAGTGAATTTAACAAATTTTATTTATCTGCTAAAATTCAATCCAAATAAACTTTTGAAGCTCGTAGGAAGAACTTCAAAATTTCAATATTTTTATGTTCGCATCTATTTGTTAAGTAGGTATGTTCTTGCAGAACATAGCCTAACCTTTGACTTCAACTGGTGATATCAATCTAGTGTAAAATTCCCAATTTCTCAAATTCATTCTGAATGACGAAATAGTTGCCCAACAACACCACGTTTCCTTTCCATATTCTGAATGTACGCAGCCATTAATTCAATCGGCAATAAGATTAAATAGCGCTTAAATACAATCGTATCGGAGATAATAAACAGCCGTGATGGATGCAATCTGGGGGATCGGCGGAAAGATAGCAACAAACAGTTATATCAATTTGCCAAACGTTTGAAATCAGCTGCAGACAAATTGGCTCTCCTCTCGCCGAGCCTTAAATGGGTGGAATCGAGTGAAATATTGGTGGGCGATTTAAACTAATCTTCAGACGCCTTTATAGCTATAATATCCGCGAAATAAAAAAAAAACTAGTTGGGGTAGGTACTCACAGTTGCGTTGTGTTGCGTCGCCACAGTGAGATATTATCATATGCTTCTTCTCAGCACTGGCCCATTTATTGTCCCGAAGCAGTGGTAGGGTTAATATTGGGACTTGTAAAAGCGCTTTTTTAAAGCCTATTTGCAAAAATAAATGAATTTTATGAATTTTCATTTTAATTTTAAAATTTTATGAATTTTAATTTATGTGCTTAATTCAAATAATTACCTACAGCAAATTAGTAAATATTTTCTTTGGTCAACAGTCAGTAGTGGTTTTTCTAATTTTATTTATTTTACTTTATTTGGAAAACAAACAGTGTTAATTGACTTATTAACTATCTGAGTATAAAGCTTCTTTCGAGTAAATGTTTTTGTCGAAGTAACAGATAAATCTCTTGGTGATTCTGAGTTAAATCAATCGACTGTTTGGAACAACCAGTATTTAACTTTGATGTTTAGGCAGTATCTACCATCGCAGTTGGTCTGTACAATCACTCAAAGGAGCGAAGTTATTAGCATTACTTAGTCATTGTGTGGACTGTTGCGTTTAGCGAAATACTTTGATTAAGCATTTCAAGGTGTATTAATTATGCTAAGAATTAAATTTATTGAGCGCGTTAGAATTTATACAATTTGCGAAATGTGTTGTTGAATATAAACTTTAAAATAATATAATTATTATGAAATTTTAGTGACGCTCTGCTTTTAAAATCTACATTGTGACTTACTCAGGTATTATTTTATTATGTTCACATTGATATTTTTATGACACTAACATCGTCATTTCTAGCACAGAATAAGTAATAGTACAGGTACAGAAGGATTACTCCGCAAGACGATTTAAATAAATGCGAGTCTTGCTACGACGCGATACAGTGGAATTCAGCTCGCACAGCACTACGTACCTACAATTTTATTCACCTACAAGTTTTGTATCTTTCTATCGCGTGCCTCTGAACTCTTCTTACGCTGTTAGGGTTGCTGTCTAGTAGTGTCTAGTAAAAAAATAATTAATCTACTTATTTGTAATGAGGTACGTATGTAGGTAAGTACGCATTCATTATGGAAAACCTTTGGGAGAGGCCTTTGTCCAGCAGTGGACGTCATTAATTGGCTGAAACGAACGAACGCATCCTGAGCAGTAGTCATGGTAGGTTAGGTTCCTTTACTATCCTAAGCATTATTGATTACCTACATGGCCAACATACCTTTCAGCATCTTTGGGAAACGACAAAAAAGATAAATCCGGTAGATTTCTTTTCGAATTTAAACACCCGAACGCCGCACAATAATATTTCTTTCTCTTTATGTCCATTTTTAAATAATACTTCGATCATAGAATTAGGTACTACAACGCACGCCAGCGTCCTGACGGGCGCGCGCGTGACACTCGACTGATATAATACCCGCCGGCGGGGCGCTTCGCTGTAGGTAATTATCGGATGTACCGCGCGGAGTGAGCCAGGCCTGTTTCTAGTCATAAATTTAATAAGCCTTATCTGAATAGAAATACTTAATTGTTTGTCAGACCTTACTAAATACTCGCAGCATGATTAATGATCGATCATAGTTCCACTACGAGTTTCCTACAGCCGGCCAGTCCCAAGTCCCAAGCCCCGACGACTTGTCTTGTCGCGCGTAACTTTCGCGGCGCTTTCTTATCAGTTTATCTCACGACTTCCGTTGTCTACCCATTTGTTACGGACGTGGATCATTTGTTTTGTTTATTCACTTTAAAGTTTGTTTCAGAAACCACAAATATGTATGTGTATAAAGTACGAAATTCGATCAGGAAGACTGAGCCATCTTGAATCTCAAAATCAGTCTTTTGATTCTATACTATCTTAGCTGTCCCAAAAGTGAAGATTTAGTTTTCAAATGGTTGCTTCTATTAACTTTTTTGCTTAAAAAGAGCTACGAAAAAGTAAGAAAAACAGCAATTCTTCTATTTAATGGCTATCGAAGCTCACAGTAGTAACAAACATCTTAATAATAAATGAGACATAAAAATATTTCCTAGACTGCTAAGCAATAAAATTAAATATTAACTACTTGGTTATAAAAATATCTCTGATTCTCCAATTAAACAAGCATCTGTAGAGGTTGGCTATAAAACGAAAATTCGAGGAATCCTGACGAGATACGATCTCGGAGAGAGTGTCTATTTGAGACAATTATAATTATTGTTAATGTATCTGAATAGGGGAGGAACAATGATGGTATTGAGATGGAGGCTATAAAGATATCAGCCCGGGGACACGCCGCGGCCAGAGACAACAACCATAAATCACCAATACCAATGTTTGGAACTAGTTCTTGTGTGTAGAGACTCATAGTTAGTCATAGTCTTTCATCAATATCAAACGAACACGTTAGGCTTCTAGATCAATAAATAAATACTATGAAAATGTAAATAATTGATACTTTTTACACAAAAACACTTAGGCTGAGTTGCACCACCTAACTTTGACCGTAATTTAAACGATAACTGGTGATTTTTGTATGGAGTTTGTCAGATTTTTGACGTTTGTCAACGTTAAAAAAAGATGGTGCAACTCAGCCTAATATTTATCATTCTTCCATCACATTTATAATATGACAGTTATTTCTATTTGTACAAATTATACAGTGAAAGTGAGATTTTATCAAATAAGTAATGTTTTATTCCACAACATACTCATAGGACTATTATTATTCGTCGCAATATCGTTGTTGTAATAAACATAATTTACGCTGACTAAAGCTGTAACTTTTACAGAAACACGAGGCTCTTAATTATAATGGACCTTAAACTGGATTCTCCATTAAATTTTAGAACTAATTATAATTAGTATTTTGATTTAGATTGTCGTTAGCTTCGAAGCATGTGCTTGTACTACTTGTATTTGCTGTAAAATAGAAAAGATAGAGATACTAACAAAACAGTATGACCTGATTGATTACTTACAAGTTGTACAAGTCGGTATAAAGGACAACAGAAGTATTATTATTTCTGTATTATAGCGATAAAATAAAGCCAAATTAAATTGGAAAAGGGGTTAATTAATTTCGTTAGTTTGGATATTTCAGTCTCTCTGTTCCCGCCGTGGTTGTGGCAGCTAGCCTGCAGACTGCTGAGTGCTGACTGGGGCAAGCAATACTATCATCAGCTTTATAGGCCAGCTGCTGGGGCGGCGCGACGCGTATTCCACCAGACAAGTTTAATTTCCAATACTTTGTCTTTGTGACGGCGCTGCCGCCCTTTCGCTGTTATGCGCTACTTAGATACCTGCGATTAACTAACTTTATTTATAGTACCGATGTACAGATTGTTTTGTAAAAGATTCTGACGTTGTCAGGTTATTAATAGCGTTCTTACAAAAATAAATAACCTGGGTGTAGTCAAGGAAATAAGTACCCAAATAAGTATTATTAGGAAACCAAGGCGGCTTTTTACGAAATTTATCAAGTTTAAAAGATCAGCTCGGGCATGTCACACACCTCATTACTCTAATTACTGAAGGCTCCGTCAGCGAGAGAGGCGTCCGCTAAAAATTTATTACAAAACTAATCGCGATACCGCCGGCAGAGGGCGCCGTATCGCGCCGGCCAGGCTTTGTCCGCGCGCGCTGGGCTGAAAGATACAGGATACATCCACACGACCCCCGGCCCATTCACTTGTTTATACCAGCTCCATAAATTGGCTTCATTTGGGGAGCCATTTTTTTTCACTTTGATCTACACTCTGCAGTGATTATTCACGCTTTTAAAAAACATCTTGGAAAACTGTTTTGAAGTGTACTTATTAATCTCATTTCATACATTTTATACCTACCTAAAGTAATCTCGTTTTTAAGTACTTGATTGCTTTTGTTGTTTAGAAAATTCACTGTCTTTAATTAAGAAATTTTAATTTGAGCGAGCAGAATTACTTTTGAAAAGTGGAATGCAATAAATACTGTGATTCGATAAACGCGACCTTTGTCCCATAAAATCAAGTCTGAAGATGGTTATCAGTGGGTAAAATATTTCATAGAAAATCGTTTGATCCTTTTTAGTTCCAATTAAATGGGCAATCGTAGTTTCTCATACAATTTCGAGAGTTGAATCCAATTTATTCGTAACAAAGACAAGCGTGAAATTCACTAAAGGTTAATATTCTCACAAATTCTAAGAGACACGAGCAGTAAATACTCTTAGTAATTACAATGAGTTATGATAATTCGATTGTCACGTTTGTCCGTTCAACAGTCAAAATATTACAGTAATAAAATTACTAAATTGCCGAATCATTGCTGATTCTCATAATAAGTATTATTGTTAAGTAATAAAGAACTTTTTTTTTAATAAATATTTTCTGTTTGTACATGTACAATATTTTTATTTCAAATTGGTATTGTAAAAACTCAAGTCACCAATCAGAAGTGCATCGTTTTGAAACATCCGTGAAATGGGAATGCGACAGTGATAGATAAAGCAAAGGTGGCAAATAGCAAATGTCATGGGAAGATGGCAAGCCGGAGCGGAGCGGATAGTGGAAGATCGGATTTTGCAAACCATTTCTTGCCGCACGCCGGGGGCGCAGCTCTGGACCATTTATTTCCCTCCGTTTGATCTCTTGAGGAATTTCTTTTATCAGCTTCCCTCATTCATGTGAGGCTGCGGCTCTCTCGCCATTCTTCACGCGGTTCGCTTCGCAATTTATTATGATCTTTAAAACTAAATGCCGCAAAAAGATATTCGAACAGTTTTATTGATGGTGCAACTCATTGGAAATCGACGGGCGTTCTTTCATTGCTATCATAGCAGTTTTCATTTCAGATGTTTCCTAACGAGCAAAGCTTTTGTTCTGATACTAACTTCTCTGTTCAGTCCATGATGTTTGAATTTTAATGCACCCTACCCATTTCTCATGTGTATCTCGCTCATAAATCTATCAAGAGGGTTTGTCCCTTACTAAATAACGCCCATCAACACATCCTATGACAAATTACTAGGGACCAACTAATAAACTTGAGAACATCTAAATAGCATCTGGTGTTAAAACAAGCGGGATGTATCTCAATAATTCAGTGGGACAGGCCTTTAGCATGTGCAAGGCCGGGCCGGTAATATTTGGGCAAACATTTGCGTGGCCGGCGCGTCCCTCCCTAATGTCGGGTTGAGGAATGCCGTGATATGTGAATTTCTGCCGGAAAAATGTTCAAACACAAGTTAGATTTCTTTGCAACGACAAAAAATACACAAGGCTCAGGAAAAAGGTAGATGTTGATACGCTTTGTTCATTTGTAAGGCCTAAGTTTACACGTCGGCGCTACTGGATGCGGCTTCTTTCATCAAGTAACACACACTTGTGTTGATATTAGAATTCTCTGGATGCATAACACTCGGCTCCCGAAACCTGTGCATATTGTATGAGATTCCAGACGTTGCCCAGTGAGGAGGGTGCATTTTTTAAAGTGACAACAAAGCAACAATAGTATCTACTTATATTTGTTTTGGGAAAGGAAAGAATTGGGTTGGATCTTACTCGTCCTATTTCGATTGACATTGAAATTTAACTTCGTTCTATTTCTGCTGTTCAATTTTATTATAAAAAAATTAAATAGTACCTAGCTACTTATTTACATACCTAGTCATTATTTGTCTAATATTTTCTCTATCAAGTAAATACGGAAAATTCGCGTTTTACTTTCCGTAAAGAGGTCAACTGAATTCAAAAGAAATCAACCAAAAGCTGTTTCACTTAGCATTTCAACGAATTCAATCCACGGGAGTGCATAAGTGGATGGAAGTACAAAAGCCGGAGAAACAGAATCGCAAGTAAATGAGTTCCCGAATGCAAATTGAGTGAGAGGCACATTAACGCGTATTGAGTCAGCTGCGAAAGAATCGCTGAGTTATCGGACGGCGAGCTCGACGCCGGCGTCTGGGGACTTATTTCACTATACTTTTACTCGGAATTCTTTTCACATACTTACAAATACTAAATTACTAGATATTTTCTTTTTCTTGGCACATTGGTCTGATCCCTTCTTTAAATTCATGAACATCTAAGAATTTTCATTCTTTCCCTAAAATCTGATTAAGAAATTTTTCTTCCTACTTTTTACATTGGTAGTCCAGTCATTATAGTAAGTTCACCTCGGAATTCGAGATACCCAGCTGTAAGTCTGTAAATATGTGTATATTGACACCCTAAAAGTTGTCTCAAAACCTACATATGGTAGGGTGTAAGCAACTATTAAATTTTAAGGTCAACGGTCACAAAAATCGGTATTTTGCGCGTTTTTTAGAAATATCTCATTTCCTATGGGTTTTTTGCTATTTGTATTTATTATCAATATTGTAGAATACTAAATTCTCTACAAATTTTGCTTCAAAAATTTTTTTATACGGTGAACCGTTTTCGAGATAGAGGGCGGAGAGCGCGCGGTCACTGCATCACTTCAAGTCAACTTAAGCGCAAATTCCCGTGGGAATTTCGGGAATTCCTTGTTGTAAATAAGCTTTAAGTTTACTAAGGTACCTACATGCCAAATTTCAAGCGTCTAACTTCCTTTAAGCGTTTAGATTTTCCATACAAAAGGATTTTCCCGCTAATTCCTGTTCCCGTGGGAATTCCTAAGTATACTATAACCTGCTCAGGTGTATGAAGAATAATTGTACCAAGTTTCGTTAAAATCCGTCGAGTAGTTTTTGTTTCTATAAGGAACATACAGACGGACAGACAGACAGACAAAAATTTTACTGATTGCATTTTTGGCATCAGTATCGATCACTAATCACCCCCTGATAGTTATTTTGAAAATTTATTTCATGTATAGAATTGACCTCTACAGATTTATTATAAGTACTAGCGGCCGCTCTCTATCTCGAAAACGGTTCACCGTATAAAATTTTTTTTTGAACAGTAGAGAATTTAGTATTCTACAATATTGATAATAAATACAAATAGCAAAAAACCCATAGGAAATGAGATATTTCCAAAAAAAGCGCAAAAAAACGATTTTTGTGACCTTTGACCTTAAAATTTAATAGTTGCCTACACCCTACCATATGTAGGTTTTGAGACAACTTTTAGGGTGTCAATATACAAGTATTTACAGACTTACAGCTGGGTATCTCGAATTCCGAGATTCTTACCTAATTTAAGCTTAAATGACTGGACTATGGTCTCGTTTTCCTTGTAGGCCTTTTCCACTGTTCAAAAATAATTTAGCAGACTTCTGTTGATTAAGTCATACATTTTAAATTTTTTGCATCAAAAATCACACATTGTGTCCGAAAATCGCTTCCATTGTCATGCTTTTCATAAAATATTTCATCTGCGACTGAGGCGACCGCGCTCCAAGAATTAATGATGTGCAGTCTTTTAGCGAAAATACAATGACATCATTGTTTTCGCGTAACCCCACAAGTCTTAACATGCAAATGAAAAACAGTTCCAATCCGAAGGGTTGGAAACTCATCAAAGTAACGCTCGGTGGGGCACTGGAGCCATTATCTCAGCATAACATGTAGGTAACCAATCCGCGGGACTATTCGGGGCTATTCAGTTGCGGCGTTATTAGCAATTGCTTTCTAGCAATGCCATCGTCGCTCAAATTTCTTGTACGTTGAAAGAGATTGTAGCGTGGTTCAGTAAGAGCAGTCGCGATGGGATCACATAATAGGGGCAATGGGTCCCCGTATCCTCGTCAAACAACACAACGACTTACAAACAGAGTGGGGAAATTGAGACGTTTGTCTTCCGATCTGCGTTACAACAAACATGGGAGATCTTAGGGTGGCTTCATCGACTGGAGAACCATTTACAACGGACATTAATTTTGATGAGATATACAGTGTGTTTGGGATAGGGCTAGCGATAATTTAAGGCGATGTTTTTGTGTCACTTTTATCGACAAAAATGCCCCCAAAAACGTGCCCGTCAAAACTAAATTTTTTGACAAAAACAAAAATTCATTAATTATTTATTTTAAGTTTTTTTGGTAATTACCTATTTTTAATTTTGTCTTTTTTTAATGACACTTATTATTGGCTTACAAATGCAATTTTTTATTTATCTGTAAGACGGGCACATAATAAGAAACAAACAATTTGTATGTAGAGTCATATAGAAAATTAAGACCCCCAGTCCTAGAGGAAGGGGGTGGGTCTATCTTTGCAATATTTTACTGAAATAGTAACAATATTAAACATTTCAACCATTATATTTTAACAGATTGATTTTAACAAAACAGCTGCTATAGCTGTAAATGTAAGAAACATCAGTAGGTACTCTTAACTTTTGCAAATACAAAACCTTTATTTGTGAAACACAGGTAAAATGTTTAACAAAAATAAAACAGTTATGACGCGTGGTGTGTAGTGTAGATATTATTTATTTATTTATTTAAAACTTATATGCACATAGAACGGTGTACATAAGGCGGACTTAATGCCTTTGGGCATTTTCTGCCAGTCAACCTTAGGGCCAAACTGAGAATAAAGTAGGCGGTATAGAATTAATACGAATTTAGAAAAAAAAAATAATTACATAAATAACATATGAATACATACATAGACACATACATATATCATAATAGGATGGATGACAAAGGGAGAGAAAAAAAAAAAGACCATGCGCAATAATACTGTCGGGTGCGGATGTGATTACAAGGTCGAGTAAGGTGTCAGGGGAATCAATATTGTGGTGGGTGGCTTGTAACGGAAGGATAGAGAGATTCAAGGAAGTGACCAATGAGGTAAGTTTGGTAGAAGAAGAGGAATTTACAAGAAGATTGGTATTGAAGTCGCCCATGATTAAGTGATGCATGTAATCCGCGGAAATCGGTTCCAAAGCAGACTCGAGCTTGGGGAGGTAGTCCACCCCAGGGGGGCAGTACACCACCCCAAGGACAGCCTTGACGCCCTTCACGTTTACTTCGATGAAAATAAACTCGCCCGTCGCACTATACGGAGACGGTGACATACACAGCACCTTATATGGGATGTCACTACGAAGGTAGATAGCAACACCGCCACCACCTTTACCAGTGCGGTCATTCCTTATAAGAATGAAACCTGGAAGAGCGTAGGCCGCGGACTCGAGGCAAGGTTTGAGCCAGCTCTCAGAAACGAGGACAGCATGAAGATTAGTGATGGAAAAGGAGTCGAGAAGATCAGAGTAGTGGGAAGGAATACTTTGTGCGTTTATGTGGCAAACATTGAGAAATCGCTTAGTGTTAGAGAACTTATGGGATAGAGTATCTTTGAGGGTAAGAATGTCATGAAAAGATTCATCTTCAGTTGAAAAAGAATCATGAGCAGAGTAAAATGATTCGTCATCCATATATAAATACAAAACATAAAAATAAGATAAATATAATAATAAATGGCACTAACTAGCGATAAATAATCAAAATATTTAAACACAGCACTTTGGCCTGCCGGCTTACAAAATTAATTAAAAAAAAACACATCTATTTTTAAGGTTGGAGGCACCAGACCCACTCAATAAAATTAATTTAAATGAATATACACGTATGGAAAAAATAAAAACAGACAAAAAAAAAAATCAAGAAAAGAAATTAACAAATATAAGCATTAAGGGATCGTGTGAAACGAAACGCAATATGTCATCATAGTTTTTAGAAAAAAAAAAAAAAATTTAGAAAATTTTTTACTCTGCTGTTCCAGAAACCTATAAGAGAAAGAAAAAAAAAAAACATTAAAAAATAAATAGTAGATTTCCGAACGAAGCTAAGAATGTCATAATTGACACTTTGTTTGACAGATATTGCAAGAAAGAGGTTAGAAAGAAAAAATGTGAAATGAAAAAGTTCGTGAGTGATGTAAACAGAGATGAANAAATTTTTACTCTGCTGTTCCAGAAACCTAGAGTAAAATAGAGAAAGAAAAAAAAAAAAAAAAACATTAAAATAGTAGATTTCCGAACGAAGCTAAGAATGTCATAATTGACACTTTGTTTGACAGATATTGCAAGAACGAGGTTAGAAAGAAAAAATGTGAAATTAAAAAGTTCGTGAGTGATGTAAACAGAGATGAATTTTAGAATGTGAAAAGTGGGTAAAGGTACCTCCAAAGACAGCCAAGTGAGCACGCACTATTGTGGGGTAATCACTTCCCGGAGATTTGCTTGGTGACCGTGCGTTTGGAGCGTTGCGTTGACGCGGTGGAACCGATCTTGTTCCTCTTCTCCGTAGTCACGGGGCTCTCTCTCGCTGGGGCTGCTGACGCTGGCTGCTTGGCACAATCCAAATCGCCCTCACTATGTATGTGCCGACGTGTGCCGTCGGGCAGCTTGGCGTAAATGTTGCCATCCAACGTCCAACAGTTTGTTATGCCGAACCGCTTGCGTGCTTCTATAAAAAGCTGTTGCCTCCTACGTGTGAGGAACTCTGATAACACCGTAGGAGTCCCCTTCAAGGCAGTTTTCTTCCTCCAAACTGCAGTCTTTGTCGGATGGTCAGCGAAGCGAACCAGGATAGGTCGTGTGCGGTCTTTAGAGGCAGTTCCTAGCCTGTGACATGCTGAGAACTGAGAAGCTGTCAAGTCCCTCATCTCGAACCGTATTCTAGGAAACATACTATTTATTACTATTATGAGCCTGTTACGACCCACGTCATCTGTAGAATTAAACGACTAAAGCCATTGCTGGTATGAGATTTCATTTATTTGAAAAATGATATTATGAAAAAATCCTTTATCTCTGATATCGTCGTTAACCAGACGCAAAAGCATAAGGGGTAAATTGAGACGTTTGTGTTCGGAGCTCGGATACTTCCAGCTTGAGGGGATTCGGTTAACTCGAGACGTCAAACGGCTTCAGATATTTTGGGGTAACTTGAGACCAACTTCATGTTTGTTGAGTATGCTGACACTGTGTGTGTGAATGAGATATGGACACATAAGGTAGTAATCAGCACTCGTGTAGTTTTGTTTAGTGTAGTTTTTCAGCATTCATGTAAGGTGCAGTGCAGAACAGCGCGGCCCATGGGGGCCGCTAAAAACGATGGTGTTTTTGTGGTCCATCTGGCGTTATTAAATAAGGTAACTTGAAGCCCAAAAATTCTGAGACCGAGAAACAAATAGTTATTATGACGTAATAAAATATTAGTAACCGAAATATCCTTCTGCAATAGATTTCATCGCTGTATTTATCACCATCAACAAACAACAGCTGGGTCGTCATGGTAACGACTGGCGAGGCGATCTCTATCGGCGATAGAGCACGCTCTCGCAGCTACACTGACTGGTAACGGTAATGGGTTCCCTATGTATTATTGTAACGTTTCACATAATATTATTATATTCGAGAACAACGCGTGACAAAAACCTTTACTTTACCTTTACCTTGCCTGTAAGAATAATGATAACGATGGTCTCAATATACCACGTTAAACGAAAGCACCTGCTCTCAGGTTCACATGAAATTCGGAATAAGAGTAATTTGAAAAAAGTATAAAAAATACCTTTGTTAAAATGTAGCTACAGTGCTATACTATACATACATGATCTTTGTCTTTCACGTGTGTATTTGAAATAAGAACCCCACTTTCAAAACAAACACACTCCTAATAAAAGTAAAAACTGTTTAAAAGAGTGTTTTGTCTAAGAAATGGAATGAAAACATCCATAAATAAGTGATCGTGGGTACGAAAACGTGTTAGTGTACATCAAATGTTGGAAAATCTTGGGGAAAAATTGTGTTGTTTTTGTTCCACATTGTTTTCACTTACATTTTTCATTTCATCACATGTCAGTTTCCAAATGAGGTGGCATACAAAGATCGAAAGACATTAGTCAAACTGACACAAAACAAAAATAACTAAGCCGAATGTAGGTAATATAAACTAGGCGAAGTAGTTAGAAGTTTTTAGGGGGTTTTAAATAACTTAACTTCAAACAGAAAAAGTCCTATTTCTAAAAGTTTTATATAAATAAGGTAAGTAGGTAGGTATTCCTAAGCACAGTGATGTTTATGTTTTATATGCTGGAATCAATGAGGCTTTTTTACGCATATCTCGTTGCCATTTGCCTATCGTTCAAATTGATCAAAAATAAATGGAACTCCCAAATT
This sequence comes from Ostrinia furnacalis, assembly GCF_004193835.3. Lineage (NCBI taxonomy): Eukaryota > Metazoa > Arthropoda > Insecta > Lepidoptera > Crambidae > Ostrinia > Ostrinia furnacalis. Next base: position 255,578 of record NW_021137171.1, on the reverse strand, counting down.
GACAGTTGGAAATAGTCACGCGCCCAGTAATTGAAACTAATTGTGTACAAAATTACAAACGTCGATTCCTGGAACGGGACAATTTATAACCAACAGTCGAATCGACAAATTGTGTCCAACAACGAGACACTCGCTTATCGGCGATCGAGCGATTATAAACAAATTTATTCGAGTCGAGATAATCGAGACGGTGACACCCGCATCGAGCTGTCGATGGGAACTCGATCACGACTCCGATCGTTATCGCGTTTGTCGAATTCGAGTGACAAAACACAATAGATTACTGACACAATGGAATTATGTTGTGGAAGCAAAAGTTTTAATCGGCGCGCTGCATGCGTAATTGGGCATTATTTGAGGCGTGGCGAAAACTTATTCAGACTTAGCCTTGCAACACTTCATAACCATGTGAATAAATATTCAGAAGTTCTATCACAATCGGTAACGCACCTTTTCAAGCAATATCGCCTATGAACAGAAAATTTCATTTAATGATATTTTTGAGTGGTGTGAGAATGAGATATTTTTATACTAGGCACTATATGAATGAACATAATTCGTATACTCATAGATAGGTATTTATCTGCGATAGCATAATCATGACAGTTAAAAAATTAGAGAATCGAAGTCACTTCACAGTAATAATATCATAGTCACTTTGATGTCTACAATCTAAAATAAAAGCCGTCGGTTGTCAGAACTCAAATTACGGTCCAAATACACCATAGGAGCCTATACCCATGAATTTGGCAAACGCAGTGGCGTTTAATCGCTCTGCGGCGTTATTGCTGCGTTTTGGCACCGGGCGCGCGTTATGGGCCGTAACTCATAGTTTGACCCGCGGCTTTGTCTGTATTGCGAGCTAGAAGTTAGTTAACGTCCGATACCACGTGCATTGTTCTAGAGCTGTTACTATATGAGATTTGAAAACGAGATTTTCATGTCACATCACTTATGACGCGGATAGGAAAGTCGTTTTGCTTTTATAAACGTTCAGGCTTATAAATAAATTAACCGCAAGTAGATTTTTGTCACAATTCTAGATATTGAGAAATTTGAGAATCCTTATTACACGTTCATTTCACCTAACATTGTAAAATATGCCAATTTTTTGATCAAGTAAGTTTAAGACGTCTAATAAACTGTTCTATACGTGTTCGAACTACCCAATCCAGAAATACTCAGCTGATTCAACATAAATATCGACTTATTTGTATCTTGATAGCTCATTCATGACTGCAGCTTACCGAACACCAGTCAAAGCCGGTGCTTAGACAAATAGTGCGCTTAGAGACGCCATCGCACGGCCGCTTCTTAAACAACGATCCTGACTCCTGATGAGATCAATTTGTATTGCCTTCCGTTTAAAACCTCTAACCTTCATCTGCAAGCGAATCGCAACTTTACGTCTTGAGGGTACAGTCGGATTTGGGATGTGAAGTGCACGGTTGCTGTCTAAAGTCAGTATAAACCGGTGGATGGGGATGGAAAATGCCCAAAATAACTTGAACTCTTGCGTCGAGGGCATTTTCCCCTTGTTTGTCCGTTCAGTATCGTAATCGGGGACGAGAGGCAGTTCAGGTGCGGTGGTCAGAGATCTAGTGAGGCTGTAATTGTATGTAATTTGTGCGCATGAGATGCGGCGTGCCAAAGGTTCGTTAGCAACGTTCGGAATGCATTGCCATTGATGTAAGTGCCTAGTGTTGTGTTCTGTGATTGCGATTCGGTCATTAATGTAACTTTTGAAAAGAGGGGAGTTTTGTGAAACAACTCTATTATATCGCTTATAAATACACAATAGTTGAGTTGTTAGGTGTTGGTTCTATTTAAACATTGGTTCAATTATAATTTTAGACCTTTTAATTAAACATTACACTTAAGCTGTGGAAGGTTAGGGGAACATACACAAAGAAAAACAATACGCAGGTACTAAAAGTAAATATACCATAAGCGATGAACTGGATAACGGGCATCATTAGCCTTCGAAAGCTCGAAACTGTTTCTTCAAGATCCGTAATTATAAAGTTTAAATTGTTGTTAACAACATTTACCCTATTTACGATACCAAAGGGGTAGTTACGCGACCTTAAAGAAAACGCAAGTCCGCGAAATAATAAAAATTTCTCCTTTGCAGTCTACTAACTAGGAAATAAGTTGTTGAAGAATGCAGAGCGAGTTGATAAGGCCCGGTCTCTTTAATGAGCTTAATTTGCCAAAGTCACGGCAAAAAGATAAAGTCCTTACGCTAATAGAACTTTGTCAAAGGACAGTTTGTGTATGACCCAGCGAATTAAGCCAGGACATTTCAGACGAAAGTGCTCCTTGGTATAAAATCAGACACTTTTGACAGCGTATTTAAAAATAAGTTTTAATTAGTACACAATAAAGATTAATTTTCGCCCTTACTATTGAGGATTGAGACTATGGCTGACCAGTTTGTCGAGAGATAGTCAAATCAACACTCGAGTTAAAATTGTATATTTTTAAACGTCATTTCATAATACGGAATCTGAAATTATGCACGTGTATGTGTGTATTATACATAGTTTTGTTATCAGCTTGGAATCCTATAAAACGTAGGTAGTGAAACTTAGAACAAGTTTTGGTAAAATTCTATTGAATACTGATCTCTGTGCTCTGTGTGCGGGGGTGCCGGACCTTGGCAAGGGTTGGCGAAAACTGTGACGTCATTGAGTCTGATGAATGTAATTATAGAGGCCCATCCAAGTTGCTTTGCACTGTTTCGAGGTCTATTTGATTCGAGAAATGTTGGGTTGTGTCTGTTAAAAATTATTTCATTATTAAGTTTGAATTGGAATTGTAATTGAATTATGTACTTTTTATAAGATTTAAGCATAAGTAGTATAATAAAAAATATACTAATAAATGCATTACAAAAGGTATTTGTATGTCCATTCTCGTACATATTATACTATGTTATAATTTGATGTTTTTGATTGTAAACCTAGGTAAGTTTTACGGCAAATCTTTTTTTTCTCCAATATTTTCTACAATACTGATCATACCATTTGTCAACCAATGTTATTGGTGCATCTTGCATTTAGGTAACTAATTCACATAACAACTGTTTACTTCAATAACTTTAAAAAAATACTGAACGCTAATTATTTCATAAAAGTTTTTCAGAAATCTGATATCTATACGTACATATTTGAACACAAACTATGTATATCGTGGACCATTTTAGATCTTCCAACTTTTAAAATGTACTCTCTCGCTGCGTTCATTCTCGTGAATTTAACAGCGCCACTAACGTACACTCTCCGAGCACCGCGGAACATGTCCTCAGTTTTAGAATTAGTGCTCGGAGCACTTTCAACTTTTAAACTGTCCAGGGGTTCTGCCAAATCATTAATACTTTATTCGTTGTCTTTGTGAGTTGGTTCCCCGTACGTGCCCGCGTTTCTGAAATAAGTCCATTACTGAAAGTTTCGGGCTCCAGTTGAAATATTCGGAAACTTTGAATACTCCGTGCCAACTATCTGTTTTTAAACAGGCATAATTATAAGTAGCTACTACTCGTTCTGGGTTTGTATTGATTGTACTCGTTAAAGTCGTTTCGTAATATTTCTGTTATTATCTACCATTTATACATGAATGCCACCTTATGTACATAAAACGTAGCCTATTATGACATGATCTGTTTCAAGTTTCTTTGTTTGATGGCACCACGTCCTTTTACTCAGTTAAGCTAAATATAAATTACGAGTGTTAGAAGTGGGTTCACTAAAGTTCACTACAAGTCCAAGGATAGGTGAACTACAAACCCCAGAATCAGTATTGCGATGCCAACAATTTATATTTCTATAGGAACATGACTGACTGCGTAGAGTCGAGTAAAGTTTTATTAGGTCAGGCTCCGTTAAAACTGCATTACCTATCGTAAAAGTCTAAAATGACTCAGTATCATAACTATAAATTATGTACGGATGACTGCTCGTCAAGTTAACTGATACACAGGACAGTAGCCCGTCTGGCGAGTAATCCACGTACAGGATTAAGTAAAAGTTCTGATTTGATTTGCTTCCAACTGCTATCAATTTAAATAGTTTATGTATGAAAATCCAATCAACTTCACTTAAGCTTAACATAATAAAAATCCATAAAACCAATTCAGTTTCCTCGATGCAGAGGATTGCATAAATAGTTGAAAGCTTGTAATCTGTTTTATTCGCGCGCTATCGGCGGGCCCATTGCACTCTATTTCGCGCGTTAAACCGCTCAGCGGATTGGCGACGGGACTGACCGTCAAAAAGCGCCTGTGACGCCGGCATTGCGTTGCTGTAGTCATTTGGTAACGTGAATATAAGTGTTTTAATTCGAAATCAAATTTATACACGTCCCAAATATAGCTTTGCCCTACCACCACTTCGGGACAACATCAGCTGGTGCTGAGAAGTGTAACTGTTGTACTTTTGATTCTATACAAGGTGCAACCACTAATAAGAGAAATCTTTACTCATTTGTTGTCATCATTTTATTTAAATGAAGAATGTGATAATATATCATTTGCTTCAGTATTTGCCTGAAAACTACGTTCACTGTAGCCCTAAGCTTTCTGATTTGGTCGTTTTATGTTCGCAAAATATAAGTGATTGAAGAAAATAAACTTTTTCCAGTGTCAAAGTAATTTATAACGCGATCAAAAGTTATCATGACTTTCAATAGAAATGAGAAATTTAAGACGATTCCGCTTCCACAAATCACGCCAAAGACGTGTCGAGAAAAGAAAGAAACCGTATAAAAGACTCGCTGAAGATAAAACCGAATGTTTTCTTCCCATAAGATTATAAAACTTGTTTACGAGTCGCGGTACAGTCGCAGGACAAATTGAACACAAAGTCCTCTGTCTGAAAATAGGCATTTGGTAGGTAAGTACTGCAAATAAACTTTGATATCGATAAATAATGTATGGGAAACGTTTTAAATCTATTTTCATATTTTTGTTCTAAAGCTATTTTCGTGATAAAGAGCTCCTTTTGTGTTAATTATATCACTTTATCCACATAGCATAGCGAGAAACAACTCAAGAGTCAACTAAAACCTGATTTCTTTAACGCTCTTGAATTAATACTTAATTAAATAAAACCGTCCTAGCTCTACTTTCCACTGTAAGTAAGTGTAACGCATTTTCCCGTCATATTAATTTAATGGTCCCGATTAGCATGGCATATTTAGCCCCAGCTCGAACTTAATACATAACTTGTAAAATGTATTTCCTGATAACATTCCTGATACCTCCTGGTGGTAGGGCAAGCTACAGGTATTTGAAATATTCCAAATACGGAACGGAATTCCAATACTAATAAAGGTTCTGATTGTTATAACTTCTTGTCACAAATGCACGTTACCAAGTCAGTCAGTCTGGCAGACTGGCTGTTCTATAGATTCTGTGTGTAGTGAGGACGTAAACCGTTTCACATACGTATGAATATCAGATTCCTTCAAAGAAGTCTAAGACGCTCCTCCTTCGGATATGAACGTTTTTATTTATGCGCTATTAAACTGCTTGCGATATTTTTTTGGTCATAAAAGTGGAGAGTACGTGGAAATTTGAAATAAGTGAAGTTTTATGTGTATTTTCAAGCTATTGTCGTTTAAAATGTCACTCACTACGTCAGTAAAATAAAGAATAAATAATAATTATTGACGAATAAAGGATAGTAATATTTAGCACAAATATGCAGAATAATAAATAATGTTCGTGATTAGCAAAGCTAAGTTAGTTTATAAGTTATAACACACAAATTTCATAAAAACCTTAGCTCTGATCAGATCTTAAACCCATACATTGCGTGGTTTATGTTGTTTCTATTGCCGTAAGCTGCATTTACATAATCAGTGACGCTCATTAGCACATTTATAGTTTCTCATTACAACTTCCAATCGAATGCACACAGGTTGTTACTTTTTATGGCTTTTAACTTAAACTAGCGTCTAACAACTGGCGACTTACTTCACAAATAACACCGTAATATAGTTAGGTAGCTTGTAAAAAGTCCATATACCTACTAAAAAGCATCTGGGAAATTCAGGGCGAAGAAAGATTTTTTATGAGACGTAATTTAATAAATGGTGAATAAATTATATACAATTTTTAAATAAAGAAACATCATTTAATTAATTATAACCGATATTAACGCGATACGCGGTTAGAGCACAATATAGAATCATCATCTTCGAATTCACACAAAAGCCATTTCATTTGTCTTTGTTTCGCCAATAAAAAACGACTAACGAAAATATTCAATTTTTAATCATCCCATATCAGCCAGTGCGGGCATGGTTTATGTCTTCATTATGGCTCATCTAACAGTAACTTTGGCTCAATATTTTAATTTAACGTCCGCCGCCATCGGCCCTTAAGGTGAAGTTTATTGGGGTATTTATTTCGAATGGGAGGTTAATCGGAATTGTTAGAATTGTTTTGGGCTTTATCTCATTAGGAGATTAAGGTTTAGTATAATTGAATCTCGATTTATACATAGATAGAGATTGTGAGTCTCTGACAGAGTCGTAAGCGTCATAAGTTTAATGCCAGTATCAGAAGAAGAAAGACACGAACTGATTCAAGGCTTGATTTGTCTAAATACTTAACTTTATTAAAAGTAAAAATAAATAAAATGTGAAGTTTAATTGGTAAACCTACTCGTATATGTGTTATAGAATGCTGTTTGTTTTGCTAACAATAAAAAAAAAAATATAGTTCCACGTCGTACACTATAATATTTTGTAACAATTTAGAAAATAAAGAGAACCAACCTGGTTATAGGATAAATAAATACCTGAGCTAATTTTGAGAAAGGCATTCTATCAAACTTTATGATATTTGTAATATTTAAATGGGCCCACTGCAATCCTTTTAATTACAGCAATCATCTACATTTTCAAAATTTTCTTACTAACCTTTCTTAACGATAAAATTACCCGACTTGCGTAAATTTTCCAGTTCGCGTACCTCTAAATCAAGCTTTAGATTTTATCGTGTTATCTCTAAACATAGCCATAATTCCCATTTCCGAGATAGCTCTAGGGTTTACAAACAGAGACATGGTCTGACCCTTAACCTTTGGCGATCGTTACGACATTCACATCATAATATTACCATAATATGGAAATAATCAAAGATATATTACAAGCATTTGTGCATTAAGATATCATTATACGAGCGTGTAATCGGAGAGATGCGGTAAACGAAAAAACGTAAAAGTATTATAAAGTTAACAAAACATGATTCGAATTTAAATTTATTTTTAAGAAAGTTAAGATTTTATTAAATTGTAACATCGACTATGTTTAATTCTAGACGCGTAAACACCGGCTTCTTCCTTCTCGTACGTGTTATATAAAAACACACAATACATTTCTACTATCATTGGTCCATAGATACGAGAGATTTCGATAGCACCTTATCTTCAAATAATATAATTGATACAAGATGAAGTATCTACGCTTTTGCAGTCAACAGGAAGAAGTTATTATTTTGATTAATTTCATACTGTGTTAATTATTCTTGTACGTATCTTGAATGTTATTTAAAAACTGAAACAGTAATCTACGAGAGCTTTTAATGTTTTGGGTAGTCTAATGAAGACATTAATTAAAAGATATAGGCTTAAGAAATGGTATGATTAATAAAATTGTATGTCGTTTATTTAATTACAAACATAATATAATCATGTAATAGGAAACTATAAACATCTAAAAGGATTTCTGTAATTGTTTCGTCTTATTCGGATTTGTTTCCATCAGTTACGAGAAGTTAACTTTGAGTAGGCGTACAATTTTCTTTGAGGTAACTGAAGCTCGCTTGTAAATAAATTACTTGACGCATCTTATTTCAACTAAAAATGGGAATTGCTTGAAGCGGGATATAGATGATTTCCTTTAAATGATTCTTAGTAATGTATAAACATAGCTAGTTGTAGATTCGCGACCTCATGGGCCTCCGGGTGCCCAGTGCATTAATCTGTGCCATGTTGGGAGACCGTATGAATGAGACACGGGTTGTAGTTAGTCTCTGATATTAATCTGTTTATTAACGCGGACTACACGTATATTTATACGATATAGATTATAGATAAATGACGTCACAGCATCAGCACTATACGTGATAAATGTGCTGACACTGTGAACGTGATCAAGATAAGATATGAAGAGATTTAGTATTGTGCATACCGGCACAGTACTCCCCCCCTTTAAATAAGAAAAAATAAAATAATGCGCTAATTACAATAACATACATAAATTATCTATACAGGTTCAATGTTCAATCTCTACATACTTACATACAAGAAATATAAATAATGTGCTAATTACATAATAAAAATTACAATAACTATCTACGTAATACAAATCATGTGGTAAAAAATAGTGAAATATGTTTATAAAGATGAGAATATAACAAAACATAACCACTGGTTTCTTCCTTATCTGGCGTTTTCACAGTCGTGGGTTGCCCTCGCGCAAGCTCGGCTTTACGCGATGGGTGCGCTGTAGTCACAGCGTTCATGCCTTGTGTCCTTGCACATTTCATAAGCGTTATCGGCTTCTGAAGACCAAAGGATAGGCGAATTATCATTCTTGAAATATTCAAAGTATTCAACTTCGATACGCGGCTGCGTAATTTTCTCAATTCCTTGACTGTGTTTCGATTCATCGATTGCTTTGGATTTCTGCTCTGTTGGGCGATTCCTTGGCTCGTTATCGGATAACCTAAGAAATATTCGCTCTGGAGGGACTCACATTTTTCTAAATGATTGAATTCCCAAGTTAAGAGTCAGCGTTTTCTCACCGTAAGTGTTTATCTTTGAACCATTCGTGGTATATAACATAATGCTCATTTAGCATTGTTGCTTATCACTTTTACATTGCTCCCGTAACGATTAAAAAACCTCATACCACTTTTTCAGTCGGTAAAAATAAGGCGGTTAGACGGGTAGATAGCACAGAAGCCGTGCTGGCTGTGCGATTTTTAGTTTCCTTGGTTCGTTTGTTTCCAATCACATGATTTTTCACATTTTTCTGCATACGTTGATACATATTATAATAACAAAATCTTCTTACTTGACTAGGCGACCTTGGCCTGTAACTGCTGCGTCGCAAATTTTCACGGTCATGGCACAATCATTATTTCAATTGCACATGTTATAGCTGTGTTAGCACATTTTCCATTGTTTGGTCTTGAATTTTGCTGATGTTGTAGTTGACTGTTGAACTGCTGAGACTTCATTATTTTTTGCATTCTCTAATATTTTATTAGCGATTTGAATCTTTTGAGGTGCTAAGGCTGATTCCAGCTGCACAGACGAGGTTGGTCCTTCTGGAATTCGGGAATGCGGATGTGACAGCGTTACTGGCAGCGACTTCTTGTGGTGTTATGTTGCACGACTTGCACGGAGTTGACATGGTGACGATGATTGATGATGATGACTCGGACGCGAAATTTTCTCTGCTCAATCGGGGTAACCAATTTGATTCCATGTCAGATGATGAAAGCTGGTGGAGGCTGATGCCGAAGGTGGTAGTGGGTGATGGAGGTTAGGTACGTCTCACATCACGTCGGTTTGGTACGTTTATCTTCGTCGTCGTTCGTCGGGCTTCGACTGCTTCTTCGACTTCGTTGGAGTCACCAATTTGTGTCAACTTCGTCGGGATCGTCTTCTTCGTCCGGTTCGTCGTCGGGGTCGTCTTCTTCGTCGGGTTTACCAATTTGTGGCAACTTCGTCAGGATCATCTTCTTCGTCGGGGTCACCAATTTGTGCCATGTTGGGAGACCGTATGAATGAGACACGGGTTGTAGTTAGTCTCTGATATTAATCTGTTTATTAACGCGGACTACACGTATATTTATACGATATAGATTATAGATAAATGACGTCACAGCATCAGCACTATACGTGATAAATGTGCTGACACTGTGAACGTGATCAAGATAAGATATGAAGAGATTTAGTATTGTGCATACCGGCACAAATCATAAGGCGCGGGTCGCACGGCACCCCGCTCCCCGGCGATGGCCCGCGGCTCTATGGAACCCTCGTGATTGCGTTGTCCTCGGCTGACATGTGTGCACGCCTATTTCCCTATAATTTATATGCTTCCTTTTCCTTTTTGTCCCTCAATCCCGAAAATCGTAATGGGAAATGGAATTTTTAAGTGGTAGATATTATTGAGATGAGAAATATTTTCCACTAACTTCGTCCAAATCTTTATGTAAACAAAAAACACTAGATCGCGATTATGAATCCATATTATCATGAATCCAGACGACTTGAAAAGCGATAATTTCAACACCTAGGCCTACCTAGACTATTCATAGCACAAAATAACAATGAAACATCAACATTAGGTTCAAACAAAGGAAGCACCGCGTCTCGATTTGTAAATACGATTCATCAAGCAGCCGTCATCTTATCTTTCCTTCTGTGCCCGTTTAACTATCAAAACAGACATAATCTGTTGCATAAGTTTGGAACCTGCAGCGACAGCGACTAATCGCGTCTCGCGCACCCGGGCCGGATCATATCATACGCAAATGTGTGACGCGGCTGATGTATATCTGAGTAATGTTGTTAAGGCTAATGTACACTCGTCAGCAGTGAGCAGCTTATGGCTATTATTCTTACAAAAATATAAACTTCACGCGAAATTAGTTAACTAACATTTCTCAACGCAATGGGGCTATTCATTTGTACCGTAAAGTCTTAACGGCAGTTTTTAAAACTAAAAATACAATTTTGGTGCGTTACTCTCAACGGAAGCATTTGCAGACGTTATGAAAATACACATGGCCTCTGGTAACTCGTATTACCTAGACATAAAATAATCTCCAAATGTTGCCTTTGATAATAGTGTTGTTTCTCTAAGTGAATAGTGCTCATTGATAAACATACAGATAAAAATAAATTGACTTCGCGAAGGTGTTAGTTGAAAAGCACTTCACATTTTGCAGTTCAACAACATTATTATTGCGCGTCGACATATTTGCAGTGCAAAATTAACACAGTCTTAACAACTTCATGTTACGAAGTGTATATCGGCCTTAACCGGGAATGTATGTTTGATAGCTTCCGTAGATCCAGATATGGGGGAGCCGCAAATCTCGCGGTAATTGGGAACAATTTAATTTGCGGAGCTTGAGTGTGCACATCATGTAGATGTTAGCTGAGACGAGACGAGATGACATGGAGATGTAAAAGATTTATACTTGTGGATACATCGTACATTTGTCATTTAAAAATCTTAATTGAATCGAATGTCATTTGATACAAAACACATTCTTGAGTGAACGTTTCAGGTGGTAAGTAGGTACATGGCCCAAGTAGAAGGTACGTCATTAAAAACCCACAAATTCGTGCCTATCAAAAGCAGCGAACCTTTCCAAAGCTGTGGGCGTGCCACACCAGAAGATTAATCCCACTCTTCCCCAAGGACTCCCTTATCGAGTCATACAGCTGATATATGACCCGTCTACCGCGGAATCAGGTTTAGATGTTTCATTTAGATTATCTTTACTTCGTCGGGATAATTTAATTGCAGCCCTCGTTTCGGGTGAACATCCCGGATTGTGTTTTTATGGGAATAACAGGATTGGGCTGGGAATTGCTGCGCACTCCTTCAAAGGGTTCGAGTACTGTCCGCTTTATAAAGTGTCATAAAATATGGAATGTCCAAAAACAAAAATATTATAAACAGCGTCATTTCGCTTCCACATTGAAAATTATTTCGATTATCACCGTACTGTATACCGTGCGATATCTATTTGACTTATAAGTACGCTCGCAGTAGAAAACTCTTTCAGTTTCAGGGAATGAAGACAAGGCTATCAGTGCTGTGTAACGTTGTGGCGAGTCCGTTATCACGCCCGCCGTGTGTAGCTCAGCGTCCGCGGATCCACCTTATCTTACTTCTGCACTCTTTCATTAAACTACGTCTGGCAACAACACTAAACTGAACTGTTTCAAGCAATACTTGTATAGTGATTTAACAAATTGCTCTAATTGTACTTATTTGTGATAGCACAATTGTTTTATTTTTGTGTGTTGTTGCTGTTTTATTTATTTCATTAGCTTTGTTGTAAACTGTAATTAACACAATTATTGTTTTTCTACTGAAGACACATTAATGACTAGTAACCACATGACCGTGTAACATTGGCTTATTAGAAATGCTGGTTCTAGATTCTAAATTAACTCGCATTCGGGTCTGTCAGTCACAATTGTGTAAGTACAATAAAAAATGTCACAAAAGATTGACTAAAGTTACTCAACTCAAATGTTTGTTTGAAAATAAGAGGGTTTAATTCAATGAATCCTCAACTTTGGAAATGAAGCTCTGAGAGGTTTCTTCACTCAGGGATAAGCACTTTAAGCTGAACAGTGTAATTTTGTGGTACCTACTATAAAACAACAATGGATACCTATAATGTATGTCTACAACCTTAATTTACAATAATAAGTATAAACAAACTGTACTTTAAGTACTATTTTTAGTAAGAGTACCTATTACTTAGTGTATACTATAAAAATTTTAAAGTAAGTAAAATTATTTATTACCATACTTTTTTTTGTAATTTTACTTATTCAATCGCAGTAAACTTAACGTAGTGGATGCGGGCGGCAAAGGACCGATCTTTGTGGAAATCCTTGGGGGAGGCCTTTGTCCATCAGTGAACGTCATTCGGCTGAAACGAAGGAACAAATCGCAGTAAAATATAGTCACAAAGTAACAATACACCGTGAGCTTAAATGTCCACGTCTGCTTAAGCCAAATTGCACAGCCTACGACACGGAGCAATTTGCAAATTAGACGGAATCTTCACAAAGTAAACTTTTGGCGATAAGACACATCTGACGACATTTACACGCGGCGACTACTTGCAGCGCTTCAAGTAAGTAGTTCGTTGGTAGAGACAACCCATTAGATTCAATTTAATCTATTTTGATCTCTTTTTCAGCATGTCTATTCCATATTTCTAAGAAACATCATAAATCGTAAACGAGTGTGTAAATCGATTTAACCGCGAGAATATCGATAGATTTTTACGAATTCATCGCATTTAAACATAAAAAAACCACTGAATCGATTTAATTAAACGCTCATCATGAAACGACGCAGACGCATTTTCTTTGCTGTAAAAAGTCGTTATGTGTAACTTGCGTTACAGGGGGCGTTTCCCGCAAAACGATTTGAGCTCTCAACTTTAATGACATTAGTCTCGTAAATATCGCGGGTTTGGTTTCTTTGAGTTTGTGATAAATACATAGCTACCTATGCTTCAGTGATGCAACTAAAGGACTACATGCCTTGCGCCAAAAAAAAAGGTGTAGAGTAATTTTGATGAGTCTATTCCATCAGACCCTTCATGGCTTGGTAGAGACCTACTAAGCTGGATAAATACCTACTAAGCTGGAGAAATGGCTTTTCAGTCCTGTGCTGCCCAGATCCAGTGTCCAGAAGCATTCCGCGACTTTCACAAGATAGTTGGTCCACCTAGTGGGAGGCCAGCTTACATTAGTAAATAACAATTTACATTATTCATTAATATTACCCATATAATCTACTTACTTACCTATTTAAAAATATTTATTGACAATGCAATTAAGTAAAACTTGAAAACTACGCTTTTAATTTACGAGTATTAAGTGTAATAATACTAATACAAAGGACAATAGATCTAATAATTAGCATTAGGACCACCGTCATAGTATTTGCGTATTTGAATTTGAACTAATTATACATTAATTATGTATGTTATCTTAATCATTTACGTTATAAATTATACATCCACGTGCAATATTGTGCATTTTGCTAAATATAATTAAGACATCATTACAAAATGATAGCATCAAGTAACGGAACAATATCACCATTGATATCTGACGCATTAAACGCAACTAAACAATAGCGCGTGGGTTGTAACCGATCATAATAATCTACACTAACATTTAGCACGATAATTAAGATTAAATTCAGTAGGATCACTCACTCATCCCAGAAGTTTTTCTTTCACGTAGTAAAAACTAAATGGTTCTGCCTCAAATGTTGTTTTATCCTACTGTTAATGTGATGAAGCAAATAAGGTGAATACCGTATTACGAAAATGAAACATTACTACAAATAATGTCACTCTCAATCTCCATTTCACAATGCAGTCCACTCAGAAATCTAATCCCCTTATTAAAAAATACATCACATAAGCCAGACATTGTGCCATCTTACGTGATGGCAAAAGATGACTTAAATATTGCAAGATTTGCAAAAAAAAATAGTTTTATGTGCATGTCATCGCAGCCATGCGACGTCCACTGCTAAACATAGGCCTTCCCCAATACTTTCCATGTTGCACGGTTGGTATCGTCACCAACCAAAGAGCCTTTTGAATCTCTCTGTGTTTTGGTATCAGTGGAGGCGCAATGAGCCCATAGGACGTCCACTGCTAAACATAGGCCTCCCCCAATGCTTTCCATGTTGCCCGGTTGGTATCGTCACCAAAGAGCCTTTTGAATCTCTTTGTGTTTTGGTATCAGTGGAGGCGCAATGATCTCTGACCTGGCCGACGCCAATCAATCAACTTGATCCCACTAAATACCGCGTCCCAATCTCCCGACTGCACAAGTCACGCGCAATAATGAGCTCTACGCCAGTGCCGAGTAAGGTCTCAGGTGCAGGGACAGGTGAGCATGCATTTAGTATTCCCATTGACGTGATTAATGAAACAGATCGCGCCGTACATGGGCAAGTGTCTAATCGGTACATTGATGTATTAGTAGAAATAATAGCGGTACGGTAATACTTTTTAAAGTGAAGTTGTGAACGTATTCATTAAATTGCTTGAATACACTTTGATACCTTCTTCTGCATAACACGCGTAAATCACATAGAACATGAGTGGGTTTGTTCTACGAGTAGGTTGATGTTGCTCGCCTTATGACATCTCCGCGCCATCTTTCCTTAAGTAATAATATTTTTCTCAAACGATTAGAGTAGGGTTTCTGATTTCTCGACTTATTTTTTTTTCTCGAGTTTCGGGAATTCTCGAGGCCAAAGTCTCGAGTTTTCTCGGGTCTCGAGTCTTTTAATTAAAACTGTTGAAATTGGTTGAAAGGACATTGTCAGAAACCGCCTAAAAAACCGCCCAAAAACATTAACCCATCATAATTATTTTCTATTTTTTTTAATACATTAAGCACCNAGCGATTTGAATCTTTTGAGGTGCTAAGGCTGATTCCAGCTGCACAGACGAGGTTGGTCCTTCTGGAATTCGGGAATGCGGATGTGACAGCGTTACTGGCAGCGACTTCTTGTGGTGTTATGTTGCACGACTTGCACGGAGTTGACATGGTGACGATGATTGATGATGATGACTCGGACGCGAAATTTTCTCTGCTCAATCGGGGTAACCAATTTGATTCCATGTCAGATGATGAAAGCTGGTGGAGGCTGATGCCGAAGGTGGTAGTGGGTGATGGAGGTTAGGTACGTCTCACATCACGTCGGTTTGGTACGTTTATCTTCGTCGTCGTTCGTCGGGCTTCGACTGCTTCTTCGACTTCGTTGGAGTCACCAATTTGTGTCAACTTCGTCGGGATCGTCTTCTTCGTCCGGTTCGTCGTCGGGGTCGTCTTCTTCGTCGGGTTTACCAATTTGTGGCAACTTCGTCAGGATCATCTTCTTCGTCGGGGTCACCAATTTGTGCCATGTTGGGAGACCGTATGAATGAGACACGGGTTGTAGTTAGTCTCTGATATTAATCTGTTTATTAATAGTAAGAATTTGCAAGGAAGTTTGTAAAAAGTCACTAATTAACACTTTGATTTGCTCGTTTAAACACAGTGAATGATTCAAATAGGTACATACAGTGAATGGTTCAATTACATTAAATATCTTTATTTATTAAATTTTCAATATTATTTACGAACAGCGCTATTCATAGTACATGTAATATTTTGTTACTAATTTACTAATGTTGTCGTTAGATGGCGTTTGACAGCTTTGCCTTCATGAATATTTACGTACCTCAAAATTTTTTGTCAGGCGCAAGAAGATTTTAACCAATGACGATAGATGGCGCTTTTGCACGTCTTATGAAAATCCTAAATATTTTACGGGACCCTATTTTTTCCAAAATAAAATTTAGCCTATGTTACTCGTGAGTTATGTAGCTTTCGAATGGTGAAAGAATTTTTAAAATCGGTCCAGTAGTTTTTGAGCCTATCCATTACAACTAAACAAACAAACAAACAAACAAACAAACAAACAAACAAACAAACAAAGTTTTCCTCTTTATAATATTAGTGTAGATTATATCCTCTGGATCAGTAGATAAGTATTTATTTGCAGTGTGAGGACCACTGTCATTATTCATGAGACACGAGTGAACTAAGTATAAAACTGCTTGTGAAAGAAGTCTGGTGGTAATTTACAATGCCTACTTATCCTTTGTAGCCGTTACGACTTAAACCCCTTGTTTATTATTGTACGTTCAGCTTCAAGGCCAAACAAAGTACATTGCCATAAAACAATCCTTTATAAAAAAAGATAAAACAATAATAAAAAGTAAATAAAAAAAAGCATAAATTAGTATAAAAAAGAATCGCCGGCGCAACTGTCAACAACAAGCCGTATTGACTTTGACTTTGACCGAGTTCAAAGACTAAAAGATATTATTTATACAGGGTCTCAAGAATAGGCCAGTAGAATTAAACACAAAAATTGATTAAATCGGAAATAATTCCTACAAAAGATTTTTTTGCTTTAATGGCTTCATTGGTTGCCCATTAAGACTCTCCTAAGTTTTCGACTTCGACGGAGTTGTGCTTAAGTGGTGGGGGCCCCCGAAAGGGGCGTTTTTTCGGTTTTCCGGTTATACCGCGTAAAGGATTTACCCTATCGAAAAGTGGTCTTCATAACGGTTAAAGGGCACTTAATCCTGCATTGAATAAGACCAAATTCATATGTTTTGGACAAACCGTCCTCGCGCTAAAGATCGGCAAAGTAGAAAATATACGTATAATTAACGACCCTCTCCACGTCCAATGGCTTGTTACCCACATGCTTCCAAGCCTTGTAAAGGGTTGCCTTAACCAGTGTAACCCTAACAAGGCTCACGAGTTTGATTCGCTTATCCTTGTTCGTCCCAGCCGTTCCTTAACTGCGGTTGCTGCACCTCTTCCTGGCACTTTCCTGAACGACTCTGTGTTACCTAATGTGGCTGCCCCTCTTCCTTGTACCCTCCTGTACGATTTTATTGCTTAGCCATATGCCTGGTCCAAAGTTCGACGCCACAAAATCAACTTCGTACGAGTGAAAATAGTTTAAATACTATTTCCCGTGCTTGCAACATTTTTCTTTACTGCTTCGCCTCTATTAGTCGTAGAGTGATTGTATATATCCTATAGCCTTCCTCAATGTATGAGCTATTCAACACAAAAATAATGATTTCAATCAAACTACTAATTCTTAAGTTTAGCGCGTTCAAACAAACAAACAAAAAACTCTTCAGCGTTTTAATATGAACTTGTTGTTGTTGATTTTTGGCGTCGAACCTTAGACCAGGCATACGGCTAGGCAACGTAGTCATGCAGGAGGATACAAGGAAGAGGGAAAAAACTAGAAAAAATGTTACTTTTATACAAAATCAAGTCGTCAGTTACCCAAATCGCAAGCAGAATCCGTTAGAAATAGCATAAAATGTTATTAATCGATAGTTTTATTTCTTCTTCTTCTTTTAATTCGTTTTAATTCAATTCAACAAGCATTCGCAACAGTCTCACCTTTTAATCTATCTAAGCCTTTAGTCATACTCTCTAATCTGTGGTCTCATCTGTGATTCGCAAGTGACATTGCTGCATTGACAGATGACAAAACGAATTATTTTCATTCAATCATTTTAGTTTTGTCATCTGTCAGTACAAACCTTCATAAAGATCAAATACACTGAATTGTCCCACCCGTGACATTGACAGGGGGCGCCACCGTCAATACCGGATCGCTGGTTCCGATTTTTGCCATGTTAGAAACTATATAGTTGAACGATGGTGGCGCCCCCCTGTCAATGAGTTTGGTGGGACAGTATAGTGTATAGTTCCAAAATACTGAACTGTCCTATGCATGACATTGACAGTGGGGCGCCACCGTCAATACCGGATCGCTAGTTCCGATTTTTGCCATGTTGGAAACCATATAGTTGAACGATGGTAGCGCCCCCCTGTCATTGAGTTTGGCGGGACAGTTCAGCGTGGGTCATCTATATTGAGTCTTTAATCGATTGACTTTTAACGTTCCATTTTACGTTATCTTAGATTAAATCATTAATTCGTTTTTATTATTGTATACCTACGACTTACGACATCAGTTAAAATTATCATTTTTACCGTAAAATACTCCCTAATGTATGCGTAATATAATATCAAAAACCTACCAATTAAAATTAAATAAATAATTAAATAAATAAATTCTTTATTGAATAACTTATTGACAGTTTTTAACAATAGGCTAATATTAAACTATAATAGGTAAAAGTACATACGTGCCTGAACTAAGAATTATAATTCCTGTATCTCAGGCAAAAAAAGGCTTACATTACTTTATTAATAGAACTATTTCTAGCAAAATATATAATCTAATATTTATACATAATAATATATAATTAAAAATTAAAATCTACACAAGTTACATTTAAGATTTAAAATCAATACGATGTGCTACATAATATTGCTTGTTCTACATACTTTATTAAAAACATCCAACATACAGTGTCTGCGTAAACAAAAATAATAAACTGGGTCACGCTCAATGTTGCAAAAATCATACAAGTTATTTATGTTTACTCTAGATATACTTAAATGCAATTCGGTTTGTTAAGGTAGATTTGATAAAAGGTTAGTGGGACAGCTCTATGATTAATTATGGAGTTATCTACTAGTAGGTACTAATGGTAAAAGTTAATTTATACAATCTAGGTAGTAAATTAGCTAATGATAAAACTGACACATCAAGACAAACATAAACTCGCAGGGGACGCTCTTAGGCGCCTTCGTAATCTATGGTGTTAATATATCTTTGTTCTGCTAGTTTCTTAGCAGGGCACTCAGCGTCACCTGTCTTGTGATTGTTGGGCTTTTTGAAGTGCAAGCAGGTCGCACATTTTGAGGGTTCATCCTTTTTATTGCAATCCTTTAATACGTGACCCACTTCTCCGCAGTGGCCGCAAGTGATATTAGCTTCACGACAGGTCTTAGCAGCGTGTCCATACTGCTGACACTTGTAGCACCTTGTCACTAGGGTAAAGTCTCTAACAGGGCACGATGACCAGTTCACAAAAACTCTGTCATTTGCTATCAAGGTCTTCCGTATTTGAGCTGTGACTTCAATTACATAATTACAGGTTTCGGTGTCTTTCCTCCCTGATTTATGGCTTAGCTTAATAGAGGACATGAACGCTTCCAGTGACGTATTTTGAAGTTTGTCGGCTAGGTTTTGATGGTATATGCATTTAAATACCTCAGTTTCATCCATGGAAGCAGGAACTCCCAGTACTATAATCCTGGGCTTCCGTTTCTTCGTCTCGTCTATGATGAGGCCTGATGTTCTTAATTGCGTTGACTGCTTTATCTTCTCGATGTCGTCTTTGGAGTTGGTGCTGATGATAACGCCGCCATCTCTAGTTTTCCGTAGACCTCTCACGTGCAATTTCATTTCTTCGGGCTTAATTATTTTTTGCACTAGGGACTTGGTTTCCTCGCTTGACTTCATTTTATCATTCGGGTAAATAGCTACAGAACTGAAGTTTTTGGGCTGAATAAAATTGACAGGACTCTTTTTAACCATGTCAGCAAAGGAAAACGCTCCCGAGATAGGTTTTGAGGTCACTTCTATGCTTTTCTTGAGGTCTTGAAGTTGCTGTGAAATGTCTTGACTTTCTTTAAGGACCTGTATGTTGCTATGAGCTTGAATGGCCTTTTGCTTCAGCGACTGGTATTGTACGGCCATTTGGGATGTTCCATTACTCACCCTTCTGCACAGGTTACTAATCCTCAGTTTCTGGTCAGTGTTGAGCTTTCCTTCCGATGAGATTATGCACACCTCATTCAGGCACTGCTCGATGCTTTTCATCCAGTTCTGGAGTTCTGAAGTGGCCACCACTTCGAGTGGTTCCATGACGGGGGCGGCGGGCGGCGCGTGCTGCGTGGGCGTGGGCGGAGGGCTGCGCTGCGTGAGCGCACTCCGGTTGAAGGGACTTCCTTCCATATTATCAAGTCTATACACAAATCATTATAAGTTCAGTGTTCAATTAGAAATAAATGACACAGATAAAACACTTCCGAGTTTCGATAATGTAGGTCGCGATTTTGCTAGTGAATAGTTAAATTAAATATTTATTTTCATAGCGCTGACACGTCCGATCGAGTGAACGGCACAAACTCACAATGTACAACTCTGTACAAACTTGGGCCCAAAATGGTTGTTCTCCTTTAGATTCTTTATGTCAAGGAGTATCCAAACCCCATGTACGAGTATGTTCCTCCGATTTTGCTCAGTTTAGGAGAGAATTTTGTGATGTTGTTGTGTGTTATTCCTTATCTTCGAAAGGTAAAAAGGTACTCACTCACTTTTGCTGTCCCACCTGGGAATCTAGTCCTCTTTATTAACAGATAAAACAAACCTATTTAAATACCGTCTCATTTTCATCCTCTTTAATGTTTGACATCATAGTTGAGTTCATAGCAAATAACAAGAAGTGTACGATTCTTTAGTATAAAAGAAGTTTTAATTAAATCGTTCTATTAGTTAAGGGTAATCGCACATTTGCTACTTTAGTATCGAGGATATGCGATTCAGTCGCATCTTCCTTTGAAACTTTACAAGGTATTTATTTACGATATAATAAAATGCTCCCATTTCGAATCCATCCATATCCACATTAAGAAACGAAATGGAATACACACAATTTTAATCCCGAAAGTTAAAAATTGTCATTGTAGTAAAATGACTTCTGTGATACTGTGAAAAATAGAAAACACATAAGAGAGTAAGAGCAACATAGGAACGAATAAAATTTATGTAGTGACCTGTGGTAGTGACCGTCTCTAGAAGTTGAAGTAGCGTGTGCTATTATGACCCTTAAGGCACGCGCGCAAGGGTGACATTTTTCACCGTGACAGTATGACTGTCTCTCCATTGTTTCAGCCAAATGACGTTCACTGCTGGACAAAGGCCTCCCTCAAGGATTTCCATAGCGACTGGTCCTGCGCTGCCTACATCCAGATTCTTCCCGCAGTCAGTCTACCTTGTGAGGGTTTGCCCAAATGCCCACGCAACGTCTTCCAGCCCGTGGTCGGCGAGTGTAAAGAGAGATGTACTGTCACGGTGACAAAAAATCACCCATGCTCGCATGGCCTTAAGTTAAACGAAATGAAGACTCAGTGAAGGCAGAAAGCATTACACTCCCAGATACTGCTTGTTACAAAACTTAAACGTTATTAATCTGCTCAAACTCATTACTTGAAAGCTTCGCGTTTAATGAATTGAAATGTTTCTGCTACTTAGACGACATGCTGGTTGAATATAAATCACGTCTTGTTCAAGAACAGCTTCCATTAAGTTTGTACTATCAATTTGCGGGTTTAGAGGCTTTATAGAACAAATGAAATACTCCAAGGAGCCAATACGTATAGTTACTACGGCTTTTCATTTTACTTATTTTATACTCAAGAACAAGAAGTAAAGGGAAAAAAAAAATTATTGTTACTTAACACTTAGGTACTTACTCGTACCTACAGTCAGCGTCAATAGTTCATGACACTCAAAGTAGCCAAAAAGATGTCAACGTAACTTTATTCTTTGTAACAAAAACGTGTTGCGAACTTTTTGGGTGTCACAAACTATTTGACGCTGACTGTACAAGCAACATAAATACAATTGATACTTTGTTGTGCAATTTATATGTATACGTATTATTATCACCTTATATAAAGTGCATCGTGTAGTTTATTGTGTGTTGATACGACCTTCGTAATAACCATTATTTTGTTGGCTACCGTTATTTTCCTCTTGTGCAAAGTCGTAACAGACACCATTAAACTACTAACATCCAATTAAACATGCAGCACTTAATATATCTATTTCATGTCTAAGCCACAGATAACATAATACGCTAGTCTAGCGCTTAAGTCATTCAGTGCCTGAGGTAACTATGGGAACGGCACAAGAGGGTGTTTTAGAGACGTCAAACGGCTGCGAGACTTCAGATAAGCTTCAGATTCGTATGCTCTATCTAAATATATAAAAGGAGAAACTGACTGACTCACTGACATATCAACGCACAGTCTAAACGGCTAAACGTAGGCACTTGAAATTTGGTAGGGACGTAGCTTAGGTACCGTAGAGGTACACTAAGAAAGGAATTAGCGGTAAAATCCTTTTGTATGAAAAATCCAAACTGCTTAAGTTAGACGCTTGAAATTTGGCATGCAGATACCTTAGTAAACTTAAAGCTTAGTTACAACAGGATATTGCAAAATTCCCACGGGAACGGGAGTAGTTACTAGCGGGAAAAAAACATTTGTATGAAAAAATCTAAACCGCATAAGATAGATGAAGGGGGTAAAACGGGATCCACGCGTACGAAGTCGCGTGCGGCCGCTAGTTACGTCATAATATCAATGTCACAACCCCTTCGGTGCCGCTACTATAAGCTCAGGTACTGACTAAGTTAAGCGATAAACCTATAGTCATAAACGAAGCAGGAAAATCCTAATTAAGTACCTACTAATAGTTTATAAGTTATCAGACAAAACAGAAAAAGAAAAACAAGAAAAAAAAAACAAAGACGTATTAGTAAGTACGTAAGCAAGTATTTAAAAAAAAGAAAAAAAAATAGTTTTGAGTTACGCCACTCCTAATAATAAGGTATATCGTCAATAACATAGTTAGATAAGGTTGTTTGCTAACTATAGACAGTGTCAAATAGGTAGTTTGTGACACCCAAAGTGGCCAAAAAGTTAAAAAGACGAATTGCGAACTTTTTGACTACTTTGGGTGTCATGAACTATTTGACGCTATGTACAAAGTGAACATGTTTAAAAACAATGAGCATATCATTTTCCCTGGATAGTGGCCGTAGTGGTTACCTGCTTTATTAGTGTTTCGTTTCAGCCAAATGACGTCCACTGCTGGACAAAGGCCTCCCCCAAGGTTTTCCATAAGGAACGGTTTTTAGTGTAGTATGTGTACGCGCCAAACCTATATATTTGACGCGTACACATACTACATTAGTGTTTATTAACAGGTAAATATAAACCTTACTATAATAAATGTAGTAAGTATGCTGTGGTTAATTTACCGGGTCGCTGCTACTTCGAGAGCCCGAAGCAAATGAGTGTGGACACCTATAGTCTATCCAATATAGCTTGATTAGAATGACAGCTGCCATCAAAAGTAACGACATAACTTTGTAGTAGCGATCAATGAGAGCTAAATATTGGCGGACAAGAAATAATTCACGTCTGACCTACAAACAATATTTTCGACGACAGTGCTTCCAATAAAAATGTTAATTTCGTGTAAATGCAGCGTTAAATTACACCAATAAGTAGTAATTCGAAATTATCGAAGAAGAANCCTAGATTAGAGGCAATTAAATGTCTGCCGATCCGTTAAGATTTCTTAATTTGAAATGTTTGTCATGTATAACACGCTTTTCTCCTTCACTGACTGCACGAGATAAATGTAAGTGAGATTCGTGTCGGGGCAGCAGCCAACGTGCCAACGGCGATAAGACAAATGCGAAATAAAGCCAGTCGGTTTAGGACGCCTTATTTGGAGCGATGCTGTTTATCTGCTCAGGGTTCATGGATTTGCCTTTATCTCTTTTTAATTCATTTTAAATAAGACTTCAAGATTAAAGACATAAACAAGCATTAGCTAGGAAATTTTTAGTGTCGAAAGGGAATTGGGCATAGCTTTTTTTTGTGTAGGTGCTGTCTAGGGTGACATATAGTATCTATAAGAAGCAAGAGAAAATTGCAAGCTCATGCTTTTCATGAAATTAATATGAATATCATCATTACTCGTTCCTTAGGTAGGTAGGCTGTTTTCAAACTTAGTTACTCTTTGAGAGAATACTAGCTATATGCCGAAGTTGAAAGCTCGCAGTTAAGCCCTTACCTACATTCCGAGCGACACTAATGAGAATTCTAAGATGGGCTCTAGTGTGTGCGTTGCGCAGCACGCATGTTGATGGATGGTGCCCTCTATCGAGTGTTTACGAAACTATCCGAGAGCCTATCGGAAAACAAAAACATTCTCGATTTGCAAAGGCATTAACAAGAGGAGTGGAATTTGCATAAATTTGCGTTAAGTAAATGGGACCCCTTGACAAGTTTAATCTTGTCTTCACAATTTATTGCCTCCTACTGCCGGCAGCCTTCTGGCCTTTGCTTAAATAAATATTTGTATTTAGTTAAGTTAGAGAACTCATGAGTGATTACTTTCAGCAAACAGTTTTCTATTGCTCTAGTTTTCAGGTGGTCCCTTTGTGGTCTACCTCAATGATTTAACTCTACCAATTTAAATGCTAATCTGCATCTGTATAAATTATACTTGCAAAATTATTTGACATAGAATATTTTAATCAAAGATATTTTAGTTACTCCATCACTCAGTTTGAAGATACTTAACCAAAAAGTAAACGGTTTCAAAGGAATTTTAATAAAACCCTTATGACTTCAAAATCCGCTGACCGCTGAGATAGGAACGTAATACCTTCGTGGGTCAAGTTAAAGAAAACGATACAAGCAGTAAGATTTTTAAAAGAAAAAAGAAAATGTTGATTAGAAATTTTACTGCAGTGAAAAATACTTTGCTAAAGCTTATGCCTTGTTTAAAAAACATTTATAAAATATATACTCTGAGTGGTCAATCTCAAAATGGCTACTGAATTAGATATTTTTTATTAGTCAGCACTCACAATTATTAGCTTTGCAACTGCACATGAGCTCAACATAATGTTATGATTACATGTTGGTTTCTTGTAACTTGAACCACGGTGTTCTTAACTCTCAATTGTACCCCGGCCCCGGCAGCCCTGAACTGAAAACTAACAATGTACTGAGCCCGCCGCATCACGAAAATGTGAAAACTTCCTCTAAACTAGCCGTTCTTTAACTTTGCCCCGGTATTCGGCTACCTATATTTTGTTGCTTTGAAGCTTGCAGCTCGATTTAAGAGATGTATTGGCTCTACTTTCGTCACGTTTGGGAGCAGTCAATTTGTTTTCTGGAAATTTTCATCACTTCTTTTCGCTGGTTTTTTACTGGTCTACAAAGTCATTCACGTGATCTAATGACTTAAATCTAACAAGAGTTTTAGTGCTGAAAACGAGTTTCCTTTTCGAAAGAGAACTTTATTTGGAGCTTAGCAGTAGTAATATGTAAAATGCACTTTGGACTTGCGTTGTTATACGATGTACAAATTTAATTACCTAGGTAGCCATTGAGCCGAGGATTGTGTCACAATAGTGCGGCTAATGTCTTGCCGCTTCCCGCGCGGGCCCGGCGCAATCAGCCGGCTGATGACATAAACAACCACTTCCACGTTTGAGCCACGCGTGCCACTAGGGTTGGCTACCAAGGAAACAAGGCAACCAACTAATCGATAGTTATGAAATAATAAATTTTGGCTACCAAAGAAGAGTCGAATTCAAGGAGCCTACGAACATACATAATGGTTTACTTATCTCAGGACTGTAAGTAAGTATGTACTTTCAAAAACGTTATTTAGCTAAGTAAATTCATACTTTATACTTTTTACTGCTATTTAACATACTATAACCTTGTAAAAATAAAATAATCGTCTTTAAAAACCTTTTATCTGAACGCGAGACTTGGAGCAATTCACTATTGTTTATTTCAACAAGCGCTAATCGTCTTCATCTTTCCGACCCCACAGAAGTGGAAAAGTGTAATTCCACTTAATAGTTGTAGATGGCGGTTATCTGGCGACCACAAAAACTTCCCGCTTTTAATTACAACGGCTCGAATAAAGATAAGAATGCAAAGTTCTCCGGAGACGTTGGTGGCCTCACTGTCACGGGCAGCCATGCAACTTTATGTTTCGATATTACATAAATTAGGGCTCACAGTTGAAAAGGTAGATAATAGTTTACAAAATTAAGATTTCATTTCCATTCGAAAGAAACATTTCTTATAGAGAGAAGTAAAAAATAAAAGCCGCACGTCGTGTAACGTCACACGCACGTTACTAAAGTATTAATAATGCAGTAATTACTAATTTTATAATTTGTCAAAGTTATGACATCCGCTGTGACCCGCGCCAGGCCCCGAACATAGTTCCCGATACGATCTGCCCAGAGCCGCGAGAGCCGTGACCGTGACGTCACCCGCGTTACAAACGAATTAATATAATTTTAACGCCGCTTCCTCCACATAAATTACTCTTATCACAACGCTTTTTTCTGAGCACTTCTGTAATGGAGAGCTCTTTGTGGGATTATTTATGGCCTATTCTTGCCGTTTGCATGATTTGAATTTAGTGTAATTTCCTTTATGTTTCTTGGTCGGAAATTTATTTATGATTTTCGGGAAGACAAT
Source organism: Ostrinia furnacalis (assembly GCF_004193835.3). Lineage (NCBI taxonomy): Eukaryota > Metazoa > Arthropoda > Insecta > Lepidoptera > Crambidae > Ostrinia > Ostrinia furnacalis. The sequence goes on along the minus strand of NW_021137171.1, from coordinate 228,942 downwards.
GTGGATTTTATTATGTTAATGCCGTTATTATGAGGATGAATGGAGATAATGGGTTTGATTTCTATCTAATAATTGTTAGTGATGAAAATTACATTCTACAGGCTCTGCTTAGCATTTTGAAATTTAAAATGATCAACGGCCTCATTTTCTATCTCATAAAATAAAATAAAAATTCTATCTATCTATCTATGTCAGCCTTTGGGTTCGCCTTCGAACATAGGCCTCCTCTTCAACCCTCCACCGTTTTCTGTCCCTGGCCACACGCATCCAGTTCACTCCAGCCTGCTGCCGGATATCATCTGTCCATCGTTTAGGCGGTCTTCCCCTGCCGCGGGTGTTGTTGCGGGGNATTTTTATGAATAAAGATATGAAGAAAAATTGGGTGCATTTTTTTATATCATTTTTTCGAAAACTTATCGATACATCTATGTGAACCGTACGAAACATACACAGCACTAGTCACATTCGTTTGACAGCCGTCATTCTAATCAAGCTATATTGGATAGACTATAATTATAGGATAAATCAGTTTTACCTGACTACGGTCTCTGTGTCAATAAGAACGAAACAAATTAATTGAGTTTCGAGTGTATTGATTGTGTGAGTTGATTCAAAATTGGGCGTGAAGTTTGCCTGAAAATTGTAGGTAGGTGCCACTTTTAGGCGCTTATCAAATTAATACCTACTATACATTCTAACCGGCACGCGACAACCTGGAAATCATTGGGAAAGTCTATGTAGGTACAGCACTGGACGTCCTATGGCTGACACGATTATGATGATGATGGTTACAGGTGCAAAAGGCGAATCGTTTTTGATTCGCTATACAGGCATTTTATGTTTAGTCTATAGATCTAAGTTGTCTATGCCTCAATCAAAGCGGGTTAAAATTAAATCGTTGACCGCACCGAAAAACAAAATTAAATAAAAATACTGTTTCGGCCTTCAAAACTGTTATCTTTTTTGATTTATGCACAATTTGTGTATTCACTGTTTTGCTATCCAAAAATGAAGCGTGATAGTTTTTTAAACCAATAAGTTATTATTGTATTTTGGCTGCATTCCATTTTGCTTCGAAATGAATTGTGACTGACCGAATGTGCCAGTGTAGTACCTAATATTATTCTGTAGGCAAAAAAAACTTTTATTAATTAATGACAGGTACCTACATACATTAATAACGAACGATGTCGATCGCCTCAATGGTTAATACACATGATTAAAAATTGTCCCACAGGGGACAAGATTGAAGTATGATTTTTACAAGCTAATTATGTTCAAATTCGATTATAGTGTGAATCATTTATTAATTTGTTTCATTATTTAAGTAAGTTTATCATCTGTATGTCACGGGGATATTTTGTGAATTTACTTTTTTATACAGCTCTTAAATATCAATAAAAAATCTAAATGTATTTCATCGTTCCTATTTCCATCCGCAGATAAAATGAGCTCAAAGGTGTAATATGTTCTGGTTCATAAGCTCAAGGGCTTAAGGGCTGTAAATACTCGATCGCTCATGATTTGCGAAGATTGTCGGAGTCATGCCTTGAAAGGGGCCTTCTTAGATTAATATCGCGATCATCTCTCGTATTGTCTTTCATCTTTTCAGTGAATGTATAATACCATAGGTATTAAGAGTAGAGTTCGTTTAATCTGAAAAATGTGTTCTATTCGTTGAAACTAGAATAATCATGCATTTCATTTGGTGTTTATACAATGCAGTAGCTTGGCCTTAGGATTTGCTATTCCAACATTGCTCCAACATTACTATTCTCTTAAGACGCTGCAGTTTACTGAGCCACTTCCAAAGCTTAAACTGCAGAATCTGGTAAGTACACAATAGTTTCCTATAGCACAAATACCTTCAAATAGTATTAATCTACAAATATATTCAAATCTCTCATTGGTCAAATATTGAAATTAAAGTTTTGAACTTCATGTTCGTTTTGCAATATGATCCTTAGCTGTTCGTGTATTAAGCCCTTGGATTAACTAAGGTATAGATGTATAACACCCTTAACAGGGTCAAGACTATGCAAATTAAGGGTCCATATTGACTGATCCGAGTCCTTATTAGCATTTATTACGTCCGATGTAACAAGCGACACTACAAAGCTAATGCTCAGAATTGGTGGGTATTGCTACAGTTTGATAGCTGTTAGTATCCAAGTTACTAAAGATTAAACAATTAATACCTCCCCTGTCTGGCCAGGGAGTGTAGACCAAATCCTCCATTTGCTTCTGATAAATTATAGAGGGTCGTGATCCAGTGGAGATGGAATGACTGATGATGATGATGGAATAAATAAAAGTGATTTAACGTGGCCGTCTGGTCACATCTGTCTTTGGAAAATTAAAGAGTTGTTGGTTGTCCTCCTAATGATGACGAATTTCAAATGCGGGGTGTTTTTTCTTGACAGCCAATCATCATCATTATCATCATCTCAGCCATAAGACGTCCACTGCTGAACATAGGCCTCCCCCAATGCTTTCCATGTTACCCGGTTGGTAGCGACCTGTGTCCAGCGCTTTCCTGCTACCTTTATGACAGCCAATAGTAAGCAGACAATAATTATTAACGTCTTCTTCTATCATTTAATGTTAAAATGTCATACAAATGGAGGCCACTAAAGTCCTATTTTCAGTCTTTGAGCCGTCACTGGCGTAAATTTTAGTTTATTTTTTTCTGAAATGGAAAACAAAAAATAAAGCAATAATTCAATATAATCTAGTTATAATCCTAACAATATCTTCATAATTTCAGTAATAACAGATGTAATTGTAATCTTCTAACAGACGTAGACGCTCTGAGCATTTACACTTCTCAAACTCAACATGACATTTTGGTAAAACCACAGCTGATTGCGGCGGTTCATTTAAATTTAATTAAGCCAATATAGGCTGTGAATTGAACAAACCTCGCCTCCAAATACATTTGTAAAAGCAACAAGACGCTAGTACAAGTCAATTTAAAGTTATTCCTTCGCTCACTCCCTTCCATATTAGCATGTCGTTCGGTAAGCTACTCGCCGTAGGGCTGGCAAACATTATTTACTCACAAACTTACAAATAACATTACAAAACAATATTTTTGGAGATTTAAAAAAAATATTTTCGCACAAAGCTTCACATTCCTATTTACTAAGGCTGAGTTGCACCACCTAACTTTTACCGTAACTTTAACGATAACTTTTTGTATGGACTTTGACAGATTTCTCACGTTTGTCAAAGTTAAAGTAAGATGGTGCAACCCAGCCGTAGTATATCATTTAGATACAAAAGGTAAAGAAGGCATTGGATACAGGCCGATACCAACCGACCAACCTGGAAATCATTAGGGGTAGCCTTATCTTTAATGATGAAACTTTTTTTTAAAAGATTCTTAGCAATTTTGTATTGCCTAAATTACTAATAGTCCCATTAGCCCCTCGTGTTAAGCTAAATAAGCTTGTGTTACGAGTGGGCTCACCACAATAGTCTATCGGCGGTGGGATTCGAACCCGCGTTCCTCGGATCTCGAGTCGGCCACTCCGACCCCTTCACCGTTCGGCTATCGTGGCTATAATGATAATGATGATGAGAAAAAAAAAAAAACTAAAGCAACAAAAGACTGACAAAGTTAACTGAGTTTACATAAGATGTTGTTTATCAATATCTCTAAACAAGACCTTTATTTATGCAGCGTATTTTCTAATTTTGAAGATAAATAATGTATTATCATGTTGCATATTTGGAAAACTCTTGTTTTATTTCTATCTTAACATAAAGGTTAGTAATTAATTTGTTTTTAATTGTTCAGTAGCTCAGATTGTGGCAGCCCTAAGAGGTTATTAGTAGAGGTTGAGAGTCACAAATGGCGTTGGAAAGTTTGCGTCCGCAAGCAGTCGGCGTAAATATTTTAAGCGATAGTGTGAATATTGTTTTTAACGTTAGCGATTCTATTACGTTCGGGCTATTTAAACCTCATTGAAAACTCATAAGTAATTAAGTAGGTATGGTGTAAAAAGCTTTCCTTGTATGTACCTAATTATATACCTTTTTATCAAAAAATAATTGATTGATTGAAATTAAATAGATGCGCGCACTTTTTTCAGGTAGGTTGGTATCTTGCGGTCAATAAAAAAGAAAGATTTATTTATACAAATATGTATAAAAATACCGTTTTATTTTTAAGAATCGTGGATCGTGGATGTGGGGTCTGATTGCTGCGTGATTGGTGGATTTTGACATATCTGTCAATGTCATGTCAAAAATAACCAATCATGCAGCATTTGGACCTCGCGTCTACGTATTGCCATCTGGCGGATTTTTCATACGCGAAAGCCCTCATTGGCCTATTCTTGCCTGTAATAGGGGTAAGCAGATTACTCTGGATAGGTTATAGTTAGAGGGATCACTGCGGTTCACTTGCAGTCATTAGTCATATTATTTGTGGGCAAATAAATTATGGCTGGAGGCACAAAGATAACACCCGCTCTACTTATTTTAACTAAGATGTCCATATTTTAGGTCAAGTACAAAAAATAAGTGGGATACTTATACTTATGCAATGCCAATAGAAGCTCTCAATGAACACATAACATCGATAATGAAGGAAGCACAGAAAGAGGTCATGCCTGACAAAATCGATTTCAGACCTAAAAAGCTAACAGCGGAAACACTTAAGCTCATGGAAAGACGTCATCAAATGAGAATCGAAAATAACTCCGACACTACAGAATATCGTAGTCTCCACGAAGAGGTTCGCCAAAGGATAAGACTAGATTTGCTAGAATACCAAGAGGAAAAAATTACCACTGCCATAGAATCAAATACTAGCAGACGTATCTTGCGATCTCAGTTATCCAATGGACTAAAGGAGATTTTCCAACTAACTGACGAGAAAGGAGACTTGGTCACTAATAGAGAACAGCTGTAAGAAGTAGCGAGGAAGTACTAAGAGTCTGTACAAAAGTAAGACATCAAACATCGCCTCAACATTAGATGGACAGTCATATACAGGGTGGAAACGATAAGTGATCTCACTCGATTATTTCTAAACTACACAAGATATCAAAAAACTGGTTACTGATCCTGAAAGTTCTTCACGAGCTCTTTCTAACGGTATCAGTAACAGGTTACAGAACAGAATTAACTGGATCTATCCGAAAATTCAATGTTTTCAGCCTCCATACTAAATGTATGCCCAGCCACATGATATTAAGTGTTAATTTTTTTTACTAAATAATACACATTTAAAATGAACTCGTAAATTGAATTCTTATTTATAAAACTATTCATAGAAAACATTGGTTCTAGGCTTTACTTGCTAAAATATTATCAAGACATGAGTGCCATGACTGTGACAGTACTAAATGTATGGAAGTTGGAAACATTGAATTTTCGGATAGATCCAGTTTATTTTGAAACCTATTATTGGTACCGTTGGATAGATCTCGTGATGCACTTTCAGGATCAGTAACCAGTTTTTCGATATCTTGTATAGTTTAGAAATAATCGAGTGAGATCACTTATCGTTTCCACCCTGTAGAGCGCCTATATCCAATGTTGGCTCCGAAGAAATNTCTTGGAGCGTAGAACATGGCTGTTTGCCCCGAATGCCGCCCAAGCTTGTCCGATGCGCCTTCCTACTTCCGCAACCTGATTCTCAGAATTCAGAGTGTCCACAAAGAGGTTCACCACCACCACCACCACCACCACCTCCACAAAGAGGTTCGCCAAAGGATAAGACTAGATTTGCTAGAATACCAAGAGGACAAAATTACCACTGCCATAGAATCAAATACTAGCAGACGTATCTTGCGATCTCAGTTATCCAATGGACGAAAGGAGATTTTCCAACTAACTGACGAGAAAGGAGACTTGGTCACTAATAGAGAACAGCTGTTAGAAGTAGCGAGGAAGTACTATGAGAGTCTGTACAAAAGTAAGACATCAAACATCGCCTCACCATTAGATGGACAGTCATATAGAGCGCCTATATCCAATGTTGGCTCCGAAGAAATATAAATANAGAGCGCCTATATCCAATGTTGGCTCCGAAGAAATTCCAGACGTTACAGTGGAGGAAATACGTTTTGCTCTTGGCCAGATCAAGAACAGAAGGTCACCGGGACATGACAATGTTATTCCTGAAATGCTGAAGCTGGCACCTGAAACAGCCTGGAAAGCATTGGCACTGCTTTTCACAAATTGTATACTAGGTAGCAAGGTCCCGAACGACTGGCATAAAGCAATTATTGTCCTTCTTCACAAAAAGGGAGATATCCGGAAACTAGACAACTACCGTNCATTGTTGTGTTCCGGCAGTTAGAGGTAAGATAGCCAGTTCCTCCGTGGTTGAGGATTCCGGGTGAAGCTCGCTTCCACCTTCGGCCTGATCGTCACTTACCATCAGGTGAGATACAGGCCAAGAGCTTCCTCGTTGGGGATAAAAAAAAAAAAAAAAAAAAAACATAATCTTTCAAGGATTTTAATATGATTCAAATTACTTCATGCAAAAAAATGCATAACATTATTTTTTTGTAATTACCAGCGGCTTACTAAGTATAGCTTGTAGATTTTCAAGATAAGATAACGTTTACGTTTATTCATACTTAAATACACAGTCGTGATTCAGTTCAAAATTACGAATCACATACAGCCCCTTGCGGAATTCGAATCTGCAACCGCTCGTGTGAAAATGTATAACTATTATGCCATCTCTAGCGGTCATTGATTTTAGTTCATCTCCCCGCCCATAAACGTAGGGCGGTATTTCCACATTTTCTACCTTTATGTCTATAGCTTGTTAAACTACCCTTCCCCTTCTGTTCACCAGTTGCGCCAGACAGACACGCTACACACGTATACACTGTATAATATACAGCCGATAAATGTATAAATGCATATAACGATGCGTCGAAATTGCAATCGATTTGCGACTTTTGCAAGCTTTAGAATTGTCGTCCGACATCTTTTTCTACTTTCTAATTTAAAGACACGTGTAGCACAAATTCTCTAGACCTGCATGTCGTCTAAAATACGTAACTATTAGCATTAATTTATAAATATACATTTATGCATATTAAAATTACGAATTAGCAGATCTATTTCAAGATTAATTAAATTGAAACTTTAAATAATATGAAACTAGCTATGTCCGCGCGTGACTTCGTACGCGTGAAAATAGTTTGAATAATATATCCCGTTTTTGCAACATTTTTTCTTTACTGCCCCGCCCTTATTGACTGTAGGGTGATGTTACTAGCCTAAAGCCTTCCTCGCTAAATGGGCTATCCAACACAAAAATATTTTTTCAAAACAGACCAGTAGTTCCTGAGATTAGCGCGTTCAAGCAAACAAATATATTCTTTAGCTTTATAATATTCGTNTATAAGCTATTCACTAGAATTATCCTAAACAGACTGAGAGAAAAGCTGGATGCATACCAACCTAGAGAACAGGCTGGATTTCGTGCCGGATATGGAACCAACGACCACCTACATACCCTGAAGACAGTGATTGAAAAATGTCATGAATACCGGAAGCCAATTATTATCACCTTCGTCGATTATGAGAAAGCATTCGACTCAGTGGAAGCATGGGCAGTGGAGAAAGCTCTGGCGGACAGTAGAGTTAATGAAAGGTACATCCAGCTCATTAAACACCTTCAGCTATCCGGAACATCCTCGATACGCCTCCATAAGTTAACCAATGCGTTTAGACTGGAGAGAGGAGTCCGTCAGGGTGACACCATATCGCCCAAGTTGTTCAACGCTGCCCTTGAAAATATCTTTAAAGAGTTAGATTGGACAAGCAAGGGAATAATAATCGATGGAGAAAGGCTAAACAACCTGCGATTTGCCGACGATATCGCACTGATCAGTGATAGCATTGAAGATATGATTGATATGGTAGACCAACTACAACGTGAAAATAAAAATTACTTAATTTTATTTTATGCACTTTCTGTAGTTGGTTGCCAACTACACATTTTGTAGTTGGCAACCCTACAGAAGTTAAAATACACTTCCTATACCAAAATGGTTCCTGTTTCACAACGCATTATAATACACACGCCAATTGAGCCGACTCGTGTGCCGTAAACTGGAGTGAGCCGTAGAATAGACCAGTTATGTGCCTGACCTGAACTCATGTTAATATTTTTGAGGCAACAATATAGTAATATCTATAAAATGTATGAGTATTTTTTTGGAAACAAATGACAGATAGGAGAAGTTTTCCACATAACATATAACATACGATTACGTGCGTCTTGCTATGTTGTCATTTAACTGATTTAACGTCCATAGAAATGAGTCATCCCAGCAGTATGCTTAATTATTATTGCTTATTTATTTATTGCAGAGATAAAGAGATTTCAAAAATCAGATAACTTTCTGTTGATATAATTTTTGTGTATAATGCACATGCATGTATGAGAGAGAAGATTTGAATGTGCATATTGGGCTGTACCAGACAAAGGAAGTAAATAGAGTCGAATTGTTAATACGCGACTTACGCCCAAGTGTGCACAGCTAAGCACACACTATGTGTAAGCATGTAAAACAGGTAGCACTGATCAAAGTGATCGCTAACGAACGTGCGCGAGTGTACTCTACTGTCAATAAAGGTTTCAGTATAGCTAAGCCTATAGCAACTTATTTTAAGCCTCATGAGCTTCACTTGTCTTAAGTATAAGTAATTAACTCCAAAGCAATGATTTGGCTACAGGTATTAACAAAGTTATATTTGGGTAAAATTGTAAGTGTAAGAGTAGGATTTTTCGTCGACCGATAGTTTAGTCGGGCAGTTGATCAGTATGGGCATGTATGGGAGTGCGCACACTACGCCGCGATTCGATTTGGTCGATTCTTCATACAAATTAAAATCGGGCAAAACTGTCGGCCAACTAAAAATCAACGGTGTGCGCCTACTCTAAACACTAACAGGCAGATTAAGTCTCGCATTTATCTGTCTGATAATATAACGGTAAGGAAATGTTTTTCAGGCGACACACAAAGAAAAGTTTGCAGGTTCGTGCCCTCTCCTAACACATGTCGTCACGATTGGACAGGGTAAGTAATGATGCACTAATGAGGCGACGGCTTTGCCACAGCATTATCAGATTAAGGGCATTCAACAATTTTGCTACCCCATTTTAGACCATCCGTATAAGGAGAAAAGAGCTACTAGATACAAGTTTTTTTTTCGGTGGACATCTATTTGGTAGGTATAGTCGTCAAAAATGTGTACTTAGAAAGAATAAAATAACGAATAGGTGTTCAAATTACATCAGTTTGCAAAATATTTGTAAATTCAAGGTAAATAAAGTCATCACCTTACGATTTGCTTGGTCTTGAATCGAGGTGCACTTACCTGAAACAAAAATAATATAATGAATTTAATGAAGTCTGGAGAATGCAGAAATTAGTTTAAGCATTCTATAATAATCATCATATAACCAAGTTTATATTATTTTAGAAAACCTTATCATCTGAATACAATATCTAACCTAAATATCGACTTACAGACAGGTCTCAGGACAATTTGTAGATTTCGAAATACAGACTGAAAGATATAAGAACAATGGTAGAAACAGTTACATCCAATCAATTCCATCTAACCAAAGAAAACGGCAGTAATTGCAGCGACGTGTCGTCAGGATAGTCCGCGCCCGCGCAGTAATGACAGGCTAACGACCGACATTAGCTATTACAGTCACTATCTTTTTATATCAGCTGCTTCCATGAGAAATTACAACTTCGGTGTGGACAACCCCTGAATTGCGTACACATATTAAAATGTGATAACATTTTAACGAATTATGCACCCATAAAATAATATTTTGGTTTCATCGATTACCTATCCCGGTGTCATTCGTTGACGAACATCAATACATTGATTTAATATCAATTAATTAGTGCATGACACGAAGAGATCTCGGTGTGAATAAATAATTTTATAGTTAGAAAGCAAATTAAATCCCTCAATTTTCAATTTTAGTTACTTTCAGTTAGAACTTACCTGTCTTAATAGACGTCTATACAGCAACTTAAAATCTACATTATACGATGTAGCTTTTGTGAAGTTTCTTAATGAACAAATAAATTATCTTACTGTATTTTATCCTAGCTATTGACTGCAGCTTTGAATGGAGCTTTTACTAGAAGAGCTACTACGACTACATTTACTTTACCCCAAACCGGACAATAACGTTGCATGTTAAGTAAACCACCGCCTCCTTTCTCCTCGGTCACATTACTCACGAAACAAAGGTCTGGGCAGATCGTCTAGACGCACCGCAACAATTTGCTTCTAATGGACAGGGCCCATTACAAAAATAGTCGAGTAAAACATCCGCCGGATCCGGCACTTTTCCGGGAACGGACGGGACGAGAGTTTAGGCTACGCGTCCAGTTTAATGCAAGCTGATGTGCAAGCGATGCATGCACCAGTACCTTGCATCAGTTGCATGTTGTAAATTTTCTTGCATTTTTGTGTTCCAACATTTCAAGAAGTGAGGTAAGAGGAAATTCGTAAGTCACGTCCTAGAGAGAAACACCCAAATATTTAATTATGTTACTGTCAATACTCTTAATCTGTAAATACCTCTTATGACTGGAAAAAGCAATCAAAAGTGGTTTTAACGATATTAGTATGGTGTACCTAATAAATCTTGATAAGGTGATAAGGTTTTACTAACTATTTTTATTTTTAATCCTTCAGCAATAAATCGAAGCTAGCGAAAAGTAGCTTCGCTTGTAGTGTAATGCGGTGTTCAGCGACATGCAGCGGCTGCTGCCTGGCTAATAGCCGTCTCAATTGGCTTAACTGTGAAATGTATTTGTGAACGTGTCCTGTCGTGGGTATCCCAACAATGCACCAGCAGAATTCCCGGAGCATCAGATGGTAGGTAGCTCATTGAGGAATCACTTAGAATACGCCATTAAAGAAAACTATCAAACTTAAGATTTTTAATTTCATATTCTGCTTTTAGTATTGTAGCTTATTCTTATCGTAGCTGGGCGTTGCTAAACCATTTCGTTACATAAAACAGACTGATATCATCAAAGTGACTCTATCGTCCTTCTATAGACAGGATGGAACAACGGTAAACTTTTGAGTCCCAATAAAAGACTTGGCTAAATATTTAGTGTATTACAGATTTAGGCTATAATTATTATACCCAAAAATTAATAAGTAATATACATATTGCGCACTAGCCCATTCAAACGCGACTCCGCACGGCAGTATACTCGTATCGCTCCGCGCACAACACAGCAGAACAGCGTCGAAATTAGTTTCCTGGTTCGACTCATAACTCAGGCCCTTTCATGATAATTTAATCCGCTAGTAATTCAGCCTTTTGTCAGATCTCGCACATCCGCGCTCAGGGCGGATGTCGAAGATATTGCAATTTCAGATGGGACATTATTATTATGTAATTTTTTTAAAGCTTGTACATAATTAGGTTACAATAATGCGGCTTTTATATTTGGAGTTCACCGAAACCGACTGGTATGTAATTTAATTTACAGTGACTAAAGGTATTTAAGTATGCGTAATGTAAAAATACCTTACTTCTATTTCTATTACGTATAAAAAAAAACATTATAGCCAGTTAGAACCAATGAGCATCCCAATTCTGAAACCTAAGTCTTAACTTTTTTATCTACTAGACCATGGTATATTTGGGAAATCGATTAACCTATAAGTAAAGCTATGAATTGCATTGCAACTGAATGATGGCGCTGGAATTACCACCAATAGCCTACCTTAAAGATGGCAATATTAGAAAGTAGGTTTGATTTCTTTCCTTTTCGCTTCCAGATCCTAGTATCCACGTCCCTGTATCAAATGGAGCTGGCCGTCCCACCGGACACGGTTCCGTGGAGTTCCGGACGCGGCAGCGGGACACTCCTATTATTGGCTCTCGGTGCAGCCGGCGATCGCGTCCAATACAACGCGACAACGAACGTTGCTGAAATTCAACTTATTTGGAACTTACCTCTATGATTTCTAGCAACGTTGCAATGTAGCTACAAAGTTGCCACTCACTCGCCCCTATTTAAATCTGCTGATCTAGATACTAACCAAGTCATGACGTCATTACAAAGTAATTGCGTTACACGGACAGCCTGATTAAGTTTGCGAGGAGCCTTGAGATGCATGCCATTTCAACGGTAATTTGCTAGTACTCAATACCTAATGAAGTATTTAATTAGGTGACTTAACTGAGCATGATAAATGATAAATATTATCCAAAAAATAATATGATTCCGTGTTTCGAAGCCCAATACGCGTTTTACGTTAATCTGACACCTTTGATAATGACTTGTGGTCTTAGTTGTTACGCCAACCTGAGGTACCTGGGGATTTATTACTACACATAGAAAATTCTCTAATGTAAATATCATTCCATCACGTGGGCACTCTCTAAAGCCAGGATACTTACTTACTTAGTTGATTCTGAAGCTAAGAGCTCCATTTTTATCCTCAACTCACAAAAACGGTCAAAAATAAACTAAAATCCAAAAATAAGCAGCGATGCGGACAAAATATCTATTTGATTCGGTAAAAAGTCGTGGACTAAGCGTTCCTTTACACTTTTCCATCAATCTTGTTAATCTGTACGATCGTAATGACAAATCTATCTCCGAAAAAACCCTAATGTCCTCCAACTAGCTTTTATTGCGAAGGGCGTAAGGCACCAGATAGCGTGGCAAACATCAATCGTTATTTGTATAAAATCGGAAATAGAGATCTTTTAACAGTGATGTCACAGTGTCGATAGAAAATAGATAAAAAAAATATCGTATTGGCAATTATGTGTTCTGATTAGCTGCAATTTATAAAAGTAAATTTTTTTTATGAAGTAGTTAATTAGACCTCTCTGAGTCTATTTTTTTGTTTTTTGAATGGTCTGTGTAAACTTGTATCTCATGAAGATGTTAAGCACACACTTTTTGTATCAATCTTAGACTGCTATAGACTGACTAGATTCAGTGATATAAGTAATAACCATTAGTAATTAATGTAACATTATTTTATAATACTTCGTTTTTGCTTTGATAAGGGACTTGTAGCTTTAAGAGCTTTTCCAGCTTTACCAGGCAGAGTGACGAGTACAGAAGGTACTCTAGCTGTTCGTTCGTGCTGTTTAATAAACTATCAGTATCGAAAGAAATATCGATAAACCCACATCTCTAGCCCCGTAGTCCGGGGCCGCAGTTTAGTTTGAGTTATGCCGGATTAATGTAGTCCCTAAGCTTATTCGTCTTTGTGTTTATTCATTCCATTATCATTTGTTTTACTAACGCGTCCGAGGATCGCGTTTTGATTGTATCCACTGTTCCTGGAATCAGTTTAATGGAATTAAATTATTAGGGGTAATATTATTATTTTGTATATTATATATTTAACTATTAACTAGCCTCCTGCTTGCGGATTCAATCGCGTAAGTTATAGTGTCTCATCCAAATATTGAATTTAAAAGTGAAAAGGTTTTATCATTCTAAATTAAGGTATTATAGGTGGTTAAAGGTGAGTATTGAAAGTATTTGAAAGATGGAGCGTTGACCGCATAAAGCTGCAGCCAAGACCGTCAGACCATAGCCATCTACTTGACTGCCTTCACAACTGAACAAAGGAAAGTCTAAATTAAGGACACTACGCATGACACTCAGGGTGTAAAGATGAGAAGTCTTTATAACTGGCAACAATGATTCCAAAAATTCAGAATTACTTACCTAAGTACGGAGGCCAACACAGCAATCTTGAAGATACATAAATGCCCTATAAATAGAAGATGAAAAATAAAAATTAAAAATCATTTAATTAAAATTACTTGCCGTCATCCGTGCGATGGATATGCTGGTTGGTGGCGGCCTGCATCCAGTGCCTTCCCGCTACCTTCATGAGGTCGTCGGTCCACCATGCGGGTGGACGTCCTACACTGCGCTTCTTCATACGTGGTTTTAACATAATTTGTAAGTACATCATTCGATTTACAAGCTTACCTGTCCTGAAGGCTTCGCCACATCTAATTTATAAAAAAAATACGATACTCTCTTTTTTGCCGCTTTTACAAGTTTCAGTATTACTTTAACCCTACCACTGCTTCGAGACATAAATGCACGTGTTGAGAAAAAACAGCGCAATTCTCAGTCACTGTTGTCAGTGTTTATTTTGTACAGTTGTTTTATTACAGTTAGGTACAAGTACCTATCTACTTTTTCTTAATAATGAAAGCTAAAAACAGACGATTAGTATTAAGTTAAAATCTTACCAAATTCCAAAGAGTTGTTGTTATTGTAGCGCCATCTAAGTCTAAGCTGAATTTATGACATCGTGAGTTTAGCGGAGGACAGCCACAACGCTAAATTATGTGACATTAACGAAACCCCTTTTCTAAAACTAGCCTTCAATATAATGGGAAACTTAACAAAAAAGGAAACAAATGTAGTAACTATGTACCAGGCAAGTACGTACCGTGTGGCTAAGATAGTTCTTGTTTCACGTTTATCTATAGAATAATCCTACAGTGACCCAGTTAAAGAACACTCTGTAGCAGCTGGGGATTAGTATAATTTAGTGGTTTGTACACAAAGGGAGGGCCGACTGCTGTCCCCTGGAAACATTATCAGACATACGACAGGATATTCGGTATGTACGGAAGCTTAGTATGACTAATCGTCGCTAATATCATTAGAAATGAATATTCTGGCAATTTTTACAATTCGTAACTTTATTTTACAAAAACACTTTGGTATAACAACATTTTAAAAATAATCTGGTGACGTGACAAGTACATTACAATTTGCTAATCAAGAGACATTGTTTCTAAATGCGTCAAAGCCCTATTAACTAATGACTGCGATTTATAAAATATACATAAGTAATAGTTACCCATCATATGAAACATTAGAAAATACTTGAATGTTTTATAATAATAAGTAGAATAGGATACACCTTTATAATACAACAACTCATACTTAAAACATATCAAAAGAGGTAGATGTAACGTTAAACTACTTAAAAATAATAATTATTAATCTGTGTAATATTTTTACATTAAGTAGAGTAAGGCTGAGTTGCACCAACTCACTTTAACCGTAATTATCACATATAACAACAACCGGTGTTTTTTGTATGGAGTTTGACTAAATAAAGTAAGATGGTGCAACTCAGCCTAAGTAGGTAAAATAATAATGTATTACTACATTCTTTACACTAGGTATCTTAAATTTTGCATCAGCATTATCAGGGCGGATTGGAAAGCTGTTAAACTTTCCCCGTATTAAAAAATACGAATTCGTAAACGCGCATTGAACACTAGTTTAAAATGAAGTTTCCATGCTTTTCAAGATGTAAAGAACAGCAGCCTTGTTCAGTTCAAGGAACTTTATTTGCCCAAAAAGCCACTGACAGCTATCAAAAACACAATCAAAAATCAACTGAAACAAAAGTTATGAAAAGATATTAAAAAACCGGCCAAGTGCGAGTCGGGCTCGCGCACAAAGGGTTCCGTAGCAGCAAATATAATAAACTTATTATGTCAATTTAATCAACCTATCTCAAAAACTATAAGAGATACTTTGATCAAACCAAAAATCGTTGAAAGAGTTAATTTGCATGCATCACCTCTATTTTTTTTAGAATTTTATACCCCGTAGTTATAAAAATAGAGGGGGGGGGACATACTTTTTACGACTTTGAGAGCTGATATCTCAAAAACCGTTCACTTTAAGAAAAATGTTTTTTAGAAAACTTTATATCATTTTAAAAGACCTTTCCATTGATACCCCACACGGGTATGTACATCGAAAAAAAATTTTCATCCCTCAGTTACATGTATGGGGGGCCCCACCCCCAATTCTTTTTTTTACTATTTAGTGTCATAATTTTGTAGCGGTTCATACAACACATATTCCCATCAAATTTCATCACTGTAGTACTTATAGTTTCCGAGTAAATCGGCTGTGACAGACGGACAGACGGACAGACGGACAGACGGACATGACGAAACTATAAGGGTTCCGTTTTTGCCATTTTGGCTACGGAACCCTAAAAAGTAAAAAAAAACATAGACAGTAAAATTATTAAAAAAATGTTGATCCACCTATCGGTTCCCAACACTAGTTTTCAATGTTTCACTTTTTGTGGTAAGGCCCTTAATGTTCATGATTGCACCTTCATAAAGATATGTAAGAAGAATACTTGCTGCTAGGAGTTGATGAGTGACTAGTTGCTTCAGGGGCCGCCGTTAAGTATGAGAAGTACGGGTCCGTTGTCAATGGCAAAGTTGAAGACCTTGGTTGAAGACTGGCATCTTCGTATGTCGGTGCCGGTACGGATGAAATTGAAGAACTAAATCCATACGAGTCCGATGTTGGAGGATGCATCACCAGGCTCGACGATAACGGACTGTAGTAAGCGGATCCTGCTGCGTATCTATTCAAATCGTCATTTAGTTTCAAGTTGACACCGTTCGGAACGTAGCTATCTGAAGCGAGCGTTGACAACGAGTTAGAATTCGGCTGCAATGACTCATCAGTCGTGTACCGATAAACCTCAGACATGGGTGAGTAAGTAGGCCTGCCAGTTCCTGCGGTGTAATACGATGAATAACTCAGATTTGGAGTGTACGACGGCAACTCGATAGTGCTTTGAGGGCCTTTGATGACGGATTTTAGATTACCCACTGATGCGTAGTCTGGAGGTCTTGATATAGTCTCGCTGGAGGAATGGTACACTTTGTGACTCGCGTGGCTGTCAGTTAGAAGTCGTCGATGTCTATCGTGGCCGCTACAGCTTCTTCCGTGACTCATCTTGTGGTCTTGAGATGGCGATAATTCCTTAGAGCTCGAGGGGCTGCTATCATCCACCGACGACGACGGCTTATTGTGTTTGTTATCTTTTTTGTATTTCATCCGGCGATTTTGGAACCATATCTTTATTTGCCGTTCAGATAGTTGCAAATAAGTTGCAAGTTCTATCCGTCTTGGTCGACACAGGTATCGGTTCTGATGAAATTCATTTTCTAATTCAACCAGCTGTGAACTTGTATAAGCAGTTCGAGCACGTTTGGTAAAACCCTTTTGGTAGGGCGATGAATCAGTCGACATGTCTAGAAATACACAGACATAAAAGAAATTAATAAATATTTGAGAGTTACTTCTTGCAACTAATCATAAAAACAAAACAATAAAAAATAATTACCGTTGGATAATGATGAGTTTCTTAGAATTGAACTACTCGATGAAGATTTAGAATTCCATGTGGATGTCTGAAATCAAATTTATAATTTTAAATGCGTGCACCTTTGACAACAGTTGGTAACAAAATACAGTACATACTTCTATCAGTTCTACTTCTACCAGTATTAATTGCTTTTGTCGACAATATTAATTTTCCATTATCAATCCGGTTATTTTGTGGTAAAATCACTACATTCACTACTGGCAACAAAAGCAGCATTGTGACGTTAGTAAACACTACATTAAGGTTGAATTTTGTTTGCAACGTTGTTTACCTGACCGGGAAAACTGGATTCATTCAAGTTAACTTCTTTTCCAGGATCTTTAGCAATATCATTGTCTAGACCGCTTCGAGAATGATATCTAACAGGTTCATTAGCTGCATAGTTTCTGTTGTAAGCGACTTGGTTCACGACTGGTATTGAGGCAGATGTGAACATGTTATCGGCCTTGTCTATACAATCGTCGGAAACCAACTCATCAGTTCCAGATCCATGGTTCTTATTGGGGCTGTTGCTAATAGTCTCGTAATTTGCGATCTGATAGTCGTATCTAGGCTCCATGTCTTCTTGCATATTAACAACCTGGTACGACTGATTCAGTCCCAGTATATCGTGAATACTAAATCCTGTCGAATCTCTTGAGTTGTACATCGATTCGTCTTGCACAAATGAATGAGGTAATGAGGGCAACACTTCTGTTTTGCAATCCGAGAACACATTATCACTAGCACTGTAATTAACACCATCTGATAGAATATCTTCAACACCATGGGATGTCACTGCGGCGACTTTGCAGTCATTCTTTGAAGAAGCGTCAGTCAAATGACTTGAAACGTATTTCGGTATAACTGTGCTGGAAAACCCGGAAGAGGTGGAATCCCTGGAGTCATCTAAATCTTGATCTGAATGCAGGCTCGGCGAGGAAGGGTTCACGGATGTCATTCTTTACACTTTTACCAATCACTCTAAACACTATACTGCGGCAGTAGGATCGTTATTTATAATGACATTATCACTAAGCACCCAAGCGACTGTGCCCATTGAGACTTGTTTACAAAATGCTTTTTTCTTCACCTGATTGTCGTTAATTTGGTAATGACTTTTGCATTAGTGTGCGTGAGGGTAACGGAGCCAGTTTGTTCGTGTGCGACCGATAAGACACATACCGTACCTCCGATAGTGACCCAAAGATAATACTAAAAATCTGTTTCGGTAGCTAAAATGCCTGTCACAATCACTTATCCGGAATAACTCAAAATTTTACTTATGCAGTGTGATATCATCTATTTTAAATATATTTATGAGTAACGTATGTGACGTAGGTTTTGCGGAGTCCTTTAAATGCACTCAGTGCAAGAAGTCTGTGTTCTTGTGTCGAAACGCAATGATACAGATACCGCTGCTTGATTATTTATTTATTTATAATTTATTTTTTATTTAATTACTACCTACTTACTTGGTTAACAATTTCTATTTGTCGGCCGTTTGGTGTAGTGGTTCGAAACGGACTACTATTCCGGAGGTAAGCGGGTTCGATTCCCGCACAGTACAAACATTTGTGTGCATGAACATATTTGTTTGTATTGGACTGGGTGTTTTCTATGTATAATAAGTATGTTCCATCTTTTAGGTTGCATAAAATAGGTAATTCATTCTTGGGGAAATGTATTACCATATTTAACAAAAATAAAACCGACTCCAAAAAACCTACACTAAAAAGTAGAAAAATAATTACTAATTACCTACTTATTTATTAGGACGAATTATTAATATTCTACTTTTTAGTGTAGGTTTTTTGGAGTCGGTTTTATTTTTTTTAATAAAATTTTACTTATTTCTTGCTTTTTAGTTAACTAATTATTACCTTGATGTTACCACTGAAGGTAGGCAGTACATTGAGACCATATTCTTCATGTCTAGTGTAAAATAATATTCCCTACAAAATACAGGTTACCATATAGGAAACCTAAAAAGACCTTAAACGGTCAGCCCACCTTAAAAACATGAAAGTTGTATTCTGTTGGTCTATTTGTACTTATAATATTTAAAGAATTATTCTACAACTCCTAAGCATTAAGGAGTTGTACCTACCATGACCAGTTTTTCTTCAAATTCGCATGAGACCACCCTTTTGATAATACCTATTCAACAAAAAAATAATCGTTCAAATTGGTTCATAATCGGCGGAGATATTGCGTATAAAAAAGTTCATCCCCAATTTTCCACCCTTGGGGGTGAAACATTTTCTTCAAATTCGCATGAAACCACCCTTTTGATAATACCTATTCAACAAAAAATTATCGTTCAAATTGGTTTATAATCGGCGGAGATATTGCGTATAAAAAAGTTCATCCCCAATTTTCCACCCTTGGGGGTTGTTTTTTTTATAATTAAATTTAAATGGGACCACCCTTGAGGTATTACCTATACGCCGAAAAAGATTTGTTCAAATCGGTTCATAATTGGCGGAGTTATCGCGTAACAAACATAGAAAAAAAAAACATACGGGTCGAATTGAGAACCTCCTCCTTTTTTTGAAGTCGGTTGAAAATACCACACAACCTCGTCGAATTGCCAATAAACAAATTTAAGATACATATAAAAAATACCCTTATGTCCAAAGGGTACTACAAAGGATGCGTTCAGTCTGCACATATTTGATGTACTCGAATTTGGTTATTCTTACCGTTAGATAATTCCTGGCAATAAGTGGTGACTGAGTTTGTTCCTGTTTCTTCTCAGCACTTGCCATATGTTTGTCTCGAAGCGCTGGTAGGGCCCAAAAGATAAGGAGACATGTAAAGTGCCCTATAAGGGCTACCTTTTCTTTTTTTATTATTTCCTATAATAATATTTTGACGTTCATAAGTGCCACTTGTGGTCTAAACTGAATAAATATTTTTTGATTTGATTTGATTTGATTTGATATGTATTTACAAAAAAAAAGTATTTAAGTATGTTTATATCCGTTGTCTAGTAGGTACCCATAGTACAAGCTTTGCTTAATTTGGGACTAGAAGCGCTGTGTAAAATGTCCAAGGATATTTATTATTACTACTTGCTGCATGTGATACTAATCAAACTGTCGCATCTGTAGAGGTACAGTCAGCGTCAAATAGTTCGTGACACCCAAAGTAGCCAAAAAGTTCTCAACACGTCTTTGTTGCAATTGGAATAAGGTTGTGCTGTCATCTTTTTGGCCACTTTGGGTGTCACGGATTATATGACGCTGACTGTACGTTTGAACATCAATCTACGCAGGTCGGGCACATAGATACAACTCAAACCACAAGATCTTACGTAAATGATGTCGGTCTACCTGTTTAGATATACAACTCATTAAGAGAACTACCTATTGTTGGTAGGTACGTCCTATTTTAGTTTTGAATGTGGGTACCTTTACCTGATATACGAGTATTATCAACACACTGACATTAACGTCACGTAAAATGTATTTCATAACATTTATTAATATGCCAATAATTATATTGTTATCTAGTTGAACCTGCGACTTTCACGTTGAAATGTTTCTCAGTTAAGTACTCCACACATCACATTTTACAAAATTTTCCCTCGATTCGTCTCAGAAGTCTTATGTAGTGTACTTCTTATAGCACGCGAATGCTTACAAAACAAATGTATCGACCTTGGGGAACCCCAATATTAAGTTGAAACATTTCACACATCAAAAAATAATTCCGCTAATACCATTCCGAAAATTGTAATGTGTATGACAATTACCATAACGTGTTGGACAATCCTAAAACAGTTTCGGAAGTAGGCAACTCCTTGAGTTTGTAATGTTTAATACCATTATTTTTATAGTTGACACGCGCTTTAACGAATTGCATCATAATTAATTTGTGTCTTTAAAAATAAATGGTCATTTTTAATAATTACCTTAATTTGATAAACACATTAAATACTAATAAATTTGTGTTTTTATTTACATGCACTTCCGGGTGCCTTTTTTAACGATTGATTTCTTACATCTGATCCCATCCGACCCCATCTAAAGTCACCATTTCCAGATAAAATACAATGTTCTTAGTCGAATTCCATCATCCGTCATCTTACCTGATGGCATCTTCAGCGCTTCCTGACCCTGGGGTACCATACGTCGCAAGAAGGATAATAAGATACCTATAAGCTTTGAAAAGTACATCGGTACCCCAGGAATCAGAACGCAAAAATCTTTAGTAAGTCAAGTATAAAACAATAATTACTTACTTATTAAATATTTTACCAAAACAAAATTCTGTAGTCGCATAAGAGAGTGTTTGTCGAGTGGTTAAAAATAAACTAACAATATTTGATTATCATTTCTAATGACTATTGTCGCTGCGTACGATAAGTACTTCGGTAGTTGATAATTACGATAGCGGTTTCGCGTTACAAATCAGTAATTTAGCTTAAATCGAAACTTTTAGAATTTACCTACATACTCGTATTAAGCAGGCAGTGCACATGCACATTGTGCACATCACAGTGATTTTTCTTTGGTACTGACATAGAGCATGACATGGCGTACACAAAAACGAATTTTAATAATTCTGAAACAAGAGGAGTTTAATCAACTTAGATTTTACAGACGACTTATTTGGCTTAGAGTGTGAGTAGTGTATCCTTACTACACCATTAAACAGCTGTAAAATAAGCCAATCAGAATCGAATAACTCAGGCTTCGATTGCATTGCTATTTGCCAATGGACCTCCGATCGCACAAACGAGGCCTAATGAAGCCGACTCTAAATAAAATCTAAGCACAAGCAGTCAAAGCAAAATCAGACACAGTAGGAGCTCGAGCCACATTTTGGCCTACTTACGATGGTATCCTTCCGTTTGGCCAAATTACTTTTCGCCAAATTTCACTTCGCAAACAACTTATCGCCAAAGTTTCATTTCCCAAATGAACTTTTAGCAAATGTACTTTTCGCAACTATTTCATTTGGTCAAATTATCATTTGGTCAAATTTTACTTGGCAAATGTTTATATAGCAAATGTTTTATTTTGCCAAATATTATATCCCAAATAATTTATTTGGTCAAATTGAAACTTCACATGCTTACCCACCGTTACCCACAAATCAAAGCACAAGGCAAATGATCATGGTTTTCACAAGAATTTTATGTAAAACAAAGAGATTGCAGAAAATAGTATGGATGCGAAAGTAGGTTTTGCAGAAAATAGTAGGTTAGGTTAGGTTAGAACAGTGACCCTTAACGCGCGAAGGCGAGCGAAGCGTGCCGCGGCAGCGGCCGCCGAGCGCTAGAATCACCTCTATTGTTAATTAATCATTTAGTTTCGATAAAAATAATGAAATATGAAAATAAATTTAGAACAAATTTTATATTAACTACCCACTAAACAAAATAATAACCACAAGCTAATTTGTATTCCATTCTATGCACCAATGAAATTATTTTGTTAATAGTTTATCGTGAAATATTTTTGCCAAATGAAACATTTGGCAAATCATACTTTGCCAAACAATAATTTGCTAAACAATAATATGCCAAAAAAGACATTTGCGAATTAAAAGTTTGCAATAAGTTGTTTTGCCAAATGAGAATTTGCCAAATGAAAATTTGCGAAACGTTGTTTGCCATGTGATAATTTGGGAAACGTTTTTTGGCCAAACATTAGTAATCCACTTACGATACTTTAAACGTAAACAATCGGCTAAGATTAAATACCTTAATTCTCAATCTCAACTAAGACAATCCAATTTTTCAAGTAAGGTAAAAATAATGTGAAACTGTTATATGTCTATACTACAGATGTCGAAATGGTGGTTAATATTACCGAAGTACTAGGAATTATTCTGTGGTACTATTACTGAAATAGAGGCAGAAAAAATATTTACGGGGTTATTATAGATTTTTCAGTGGATCTACTACACTCACTTTCGTTGCAGCGGTGTCACAACAATATTGTGGCATTACCGAATCGACACCTCGACACGGCGCTAGCTGTAAAATGCGCATTTGCAAGCTTATTTGTTGTTGAACATAAACGCAGTGCTGCTGTAAAATGTTGCATGAAATGTTAATTATGTGTGACATTTGCCAGCGGCTGTGCGGGATTCGGCTTTCACAGTACATCTACTGTGAGCAACGCTAACATGCCTGACATGTTTAACCCTATACTTGGCAACGACGGTTTTGGTTAATATTTGTGATTTACACTATAAATATTGGATTTAGGACGAGTAAAAATCATGTAAAAAATACGAAAAAAAATCTTAGGTATGTAGTTTTGGAAATATAGTATGTATCTTTAAGTGCACATTGCCAGCTTTGTAGTAAATTAAAAAATGGTTTATTTGTTAGTAAAAATTAGTTATTTAAATGAATATTACTACAAAACCTTAAGCTATTCCTTATTTGAGAAATAATAAATAAGTGTCTTTTACAAAAAACTGAAAACAAAGTAAAAAACCCACTTCAAAGTCTGTAACGCCTTGCAAGTATAGCTGCATTTGGATGTATGAGAACTACTCCATCAGCGTCGTTGGAGTACCTCCTGAACCGCACACCCCTCTACCATCCAGGAGAAGCAAATGCAGATAGGACACATAGGAATCCTGCAAGAGCATTAAAAAAATACGAGGGATATTGACGCCAACTGGTACCGAACTGTGTTCACGTCTTCGATTGAAGATAATTTGATACCCAACTTACAGTGGAAATGCAAGATAGCGGAAATGGATCTCTGGAACTCTCTGGGAAACTATGCAGCAGTCGAACTGGCTGAAATTCTTCAATCACCAGCTTTATAACCAGAAGCATGCAGCAGCCTGGATAGGCTGCTCGCTTTTTGGGGGTGATCTGGGTTGTTTGGAGTAGGAAGATAACCACCCAAGAGAATCAGGAGGCTAAGTGCGGCTTCTAATTCATCAGCTGAAGTGTAACCGCCACTAACTTTCGACCTGGTTCCAGATTTTGGAACCAGAACCAGCATTTTGCGCGCCTGATTTTGTTGCTGCAGCACAAAGTTGTCCAAAAAACAACATTCTTTATTACATGAATTAAAACTCACATCGGCATATAATTTACAGCTTTAAATATTACTAACTAATAACGTGATCCCTTTTTATGCGATAAAATCTATGAAAAAAATCATGAAATAAAGTCAACGAGTACCTGGCAATGTGTCTTTAAAGATACATTCAAAATTGAAAATAAATTATTACGTATCAGACAGTGTGCATTTAGAGATACATTCGGACAATCCGCATCGTACAAGAATAATTATACAAGTTTTGGGATGAAAAAACAGCACTATCATCAAGAAACCTTTATTTACTATCCATATTACTACAAATAATCACCAATATTCTTTAAAAAAAACACCGAAAATAATTAAAATTATCTGCCGGTGCGTAGACGCCTGTCAATGGTCTGACATTTTTTATATTACTGATAAATCTGTGCAGCCTGTAGCGATTCTATACTGTGTAACACAATCTGTAGTATTTGGGCTAATGTTATATTAAAAAAACAATTAAAAATAGTTTTTGGTTTCTCGCCCATATTTTTGTTTTGGTCAACGTATCTTTAAATGCACAATGCCAAGAAAAGGGTTAAGTAATTTCATCTAAAAATATGGAAAAATCTTTGGATTAAAATGTCAAGAATGTAATGAAGACTAACCGCTTATTTGCGTAAAACATAGTATGCACTATGCAGTCTCAGTTAGTTAACTGTAAAAGAAAATTCGGCATAGTTAAATAAGCTACGAAATATATACTTGCAAACGAATAGATAAGATAACTAACAAAGCCATATTATTAAGTAGTATAGCTTCTTGCCTCCTTTAAGTAATATATCGAGTTATTACCGCCATTAAATTAAGCTCGCTTAGTATATCCTATGATATTACTAAGTAACTGGGTTAATACTCGGCTTTTAATGCCCCCAAAGGTGTAATATTGCGTGAGAACAAGATATTCTAACGTTTGATAGCTTTTACAAGTGCTAGACATTAATGTTTACCAAATGTGTAAAGTTTAAATAATAGGTACGACGATACATTCGTTACTAACATTGGAATTGAGAGAGAGCAGAAATTTGTTAGTGGTTAAAGTATCTAACTCTGCCAGCTCCTTTTAGCAAATCAATAAAATAAAATAAAAGTTAGTATTTATCTATCTCTTGAATAAAAGACTACGATTAGATTTAGCCAATCATCTACAAATAAATACTGATATTAAAAAGTTTGTTTCTATGTTGACACGACTGGGGACTGAATTCATGACCTATGGTGCGTTATATTGAGTGTCTTATTATGTAAATGGAATGTAAATTGGTAAACTAAGTGTAGTAGATATAGCTCTCAAAATAACCCTAATAGGAGCAAAACTTCCATGACTTGCCAAATCAGACCTTATATTTATTTACATGCGACACTTCATACATTTTCCTGTGCCTCAGTTCAGCGGCCAATCTTGTATGCAACAGCAATGAACTCAATTTTATTACTATTTAAAGGATGCTACAGTTTATAATCCTTTGAAATGTAAGTTGGATAAACATAACCAAGTGTTCTTCAAAAACCAGCTTATCATGGTATTGCAACTGAGTCACTATTGGTTTTGGGCTTTAAACCTACGATAGTAGGGTTGAATATAGAGAATGGTGGATTAATAGATGGCAACATTATGCTGCGAAGGTATATGAAGTGAAACAGTCAGTGTTGCCAGTGGAGAGCAGTGTAAATTTGCCAAGCGTCTTGTGTGGCGTTCATTATTTTGTCCTAAATGCGGCTTCGTGATTTGTTTTATTGATATAGCCTCAGTTTTGCCCCGTCCCTTTGTTTGGGCGTCCTTCACCGTTCCAGTGTTTAAACTGTTTCTTGGAATTATTCGTAAATGGGAGAGAACGCAAATGTAGGAGTTACAAGACTATTCGTGGAACTCAAATGATAACTCATTTAAGTAAAGGTTTATTGTATTGTATACTAGCTGACCCGGCGAACTTCGTACCGCCTTAGCGTAGAGATTTTCTTAATATTTTTTTCCGTAAGAACCATCCTTGGACTTCCACAAACATTTAAAAAAAAGAATTATCGAAATCGGTTCAGCCGTTCACACGTGATGCCGTGACAACGCGAAACGGGTTTCATTTTTATATATATAGATTACACTGCCAACTTTAGCTTTGGTGCGCAAATTTTCTTTTACACTGTGCACGTAGATATGTAAATTCGTGAGTTAAAAAGTTACTACGACCGATTAGTTATTCCGGGCTGCGACATAGGCTTACCGCAGCTTCCTGAAAGCGAACGACTTTTCATCGCTTCTGTTGAATCCTGTACTTACGTAAGAGTCACCCATAGTATGTAGGTATCAATCCCAATCCCAACTAATATTATAAATGCGAAAGTAACTCTGTCTGTCTGTCTGTCTGTCTGTCTGTCTGTTACGCTTTCCCGCTTAAACCTCGCAACCGATTTTGATGAAATTTGGCATAGAGATAGTTTGAGTCCCGGGAAAGAACATAGGATAGTTTTTATCCCGGTTTTTGAAACAGGGACGCGCGCGATAAAGTTTTTCTGTGACAGACAAAATTCCACGCGGGCGAAGCCGCGGGCGGAAAGCTAGTTTAATATAATTATCCGCATATGAGCCGACACTAGCCCATGTTAACATGGTTATATAAATGGTATGGTGAAGTCAGAAAATTGATATCTTCATTTTAATTATTTTATTTTTCATACAAATCGGATTTTATAAAATTAATTTTGTATGTAAATAAAATAAAAAAAAACGATGATATCAAATTTCTGACTTCACCATACCATTTATATGTATGCCCATGTTAACATGAGCTAGTGTCGGCTCATATACCCATTTACCTAACACCCTGTATATAGTGCAAACATTCTGCTAATTATATTTTATTAATTTAAGTAAATTAATTCATTACTCCTTATTAACAGAAACGTCTTTAACCAAAGTGGGATCTAACTAAATCACTTTAAGCGCGAATAGATTAATAAACTAATATTACGAGTAACTGTAAGTAACGGAGGCATTTACATGTGGTTTATGTAAATGTACATTAGAGCCAATTAGCAATTCGCGTTGATTACACCGAGAACTGCGAATGCCTTTGAAGATTCCACTTAATTGATGTATGGGGTTACATAGAACTTAGATTACAGCACACAGCTACGATCGCTTCTGGATACGCCGATAACAAAACCACAACAGTGAGATATCAAATTTTGAAAAATCTCTAATTCGTGTAGCTGGGTAACCAAAATGATACAGAAAGTTACAAAGTAATGAAAGTCAAAGAACAAATGGAGAGAGTTGATAAATGAGGAATCCATCATAATTTTGTTGAGTCGTTCGCGTGTTTTGTTAAATTCATAGATATTACACATAATTAGATAATGCTCAAACACACTGAATTTGTAGTATTTACTATTAACACAATTAAGATACTTAAAATCGTAATTACGTTGCACCCATTTCGCAACTTTCTAACAATGTATAATTTCATTGTCACAATAATTAATCAAGCTGCTCGTAACTAAGTCGAAACTCGCTAATAAACAAGGCGAAAACAAAGAAAGCCGGTTTTAATATCGGGTTCGGGCGCAATCAGTGCAGCCTTTACACAGTACTATTTATTTTCAGAATTATTTTGCACAAGGCTCTTGCACAAAAAGAAGTGGTAGAAATAAAATCTAGGCTGTACAAAAATCCGTGGCTTCGCTTTTGACGCTCGAATCTCGCTCTACTATTCATGTAAGTTCAATTATGTACTTAATAAGCTTTTAGGGCCCGAAATTCTTATCCTAGTACTCAAATATGGTGATATTTGAGTACCACTGACCGCATTGATGACTAAGTAAAAGCGATATAAGTACCTACTCTAAACTCTATCTATTTAATGCCATTTACAGCGAGGGCTGATCAATCTTTATCAGATTTAATTACATTAAATATTATTGTTACTTCTTAATTTTCCACATATAAAACGTGTTGTGTAAAGGCCCCTAACGAAAGCGATTTCGTTGCCAGACCGCAGCCAAGTTCGCGCTGTAAATGAAAACTGCCAAAGAAATTGCAAGTTTCCTTCTGTTAAGTAATGTAACAAGGGTTGCTGTTATGCTCTTATACAAGATATCCATTCAATCTTTGATTAACACTGGAAGTGAAATATAATACTTGCACATTAAAAGCATACTTAAATTGATCAGAACTGGATCTGTGTTCGCAGTCATGCCATGTATTTGAATCACGTTTTTAGAATTCAGAGCGACAAATAAAGAGTCCAATTATAGAGTACAGACACAGATATTAAAGTAAGTACCTACTTCAAAATCACATAATCGAATTTGTGGGTCATACATAAATCAGCTTGTGTTTCAGTTGACATCATTATGTGGGCAGAAGTCAATAACTCTCAATATAAAATTAATGTCAGCCAAGGGCCTTATTATTGTACTCAAGTTATTGTTTATTGACAATTGATGAATAATTCTAAATCGTAACAATAACTTCAATTTCGTTCTAAGCTTACGGTAAGAACGTAGACACGTCCAATCTGTCGAATCTTATCATGGAAGAATAACATACATTTTCCTATTCATACGCATAAAAAAAATACAATGTAAAATACTTAAGTGCAATATTAGTCCAGTCATTACGTACATTCAAAAAAGAAAATGAATTTGCGCTTCTAATTTTTTAATATGTTGTAGGGGATACCTAGAAAAGCTTAACTTGAGATTGTCGACCAAGCTTTCCTAGGAGCTTTCGCCGCCATGTTGAAAAAAGGGGTAAAATTTGTTTTTCGGTAATAACTCGGCTATCCGATGAGACTCGAAAATTTTTGTAGGACACTTTTTGTAGCTTTCTTTGTGCTCTACAATAACGCCCGAACCATTTTTAGCGTATCATGCATCGTTATCGAGATATCGATCGATAAAGTCAAAAATTTTGGACACAATTGTGTCCAAAATTTTTGACTTTATCGATCGATATCTCGATAACGATGCATGATACGCTTAAAATGGTTCGGGCGTTATTGTAGAGCACAAAGAAAGCTACAAAAAGTGTCCTATAAAAATTTTCGAATCTCATCGGATAGCCGAGTTATTTCCGAAAAACAAATTTTAAGCGTTTTCCAAGATGGCGGCGAAAGCTCCTAGGAAAGCTTGGTCGACAATCTCAAGTTAAGCTTTTCTAGGTATCCCCTACAACATATTAAAAAATTAGAAGCGCAAATTCATTTTCTTTTATTTGCCTTTTTTTCGGACGAAATGACTGGACTATATTTCTATTTTAAATTATTGCAGTACACTTTTGCTATTAATAAATAACATAATATTAAATCCCTTAATGAATTTTTTTTTGGAATTAAACATGAGTGTTTGTCACTGTGTTAGACTCCACTTAAAAAAATAATTTAATAAATAACATAATATTAAATCCCTTAATGAAATTTTTTTTGGGATTAAACATGAGTGTTTGTCACTGTGTTAGACTCCAACTTGAACAAGTTTCTAAAAAATTTAAACTCAATCAATTAAAATAAGTGCTGTCTAGAGAGCAGCTTCTATTCTTGTTTCGTCTAATATCTTCAGATCTCGAGTGGGTGCTATTACTGAGCAAACAATGGCTTTGGAAATATTCACTTATTTGGGAACTGATATCTTATTCCTCAAAGCGACCAAACAGTAGGTATTTACTTAGCTTTGAGAAATACTATTATATTAAGTCAGCTTTGAAATTCAAAGTTTTGCTTTGAGTTAACGAACGACAATTTAGCTTGGTTACTTGGGTACTTACTTACTGATTGTTTAAAAAGTGTTTTTATTTTTAATTGTATCTACTTGCTTATAAACAACCTCACAGCACGCTACACATACGAATAGTGAATCAGTGTTTACAAGGAAATGACCTTTGACACTGGAGTTCCCCGTGAGCGCCCACGCTATCAAATAGCCCTGACTCATTCTACGTGACAGCTCTCATAATTTTATTGCCTATATTAATCGTTCAGTGTACAAGAGAACATCTCAAAGAGGAGTCAGGCCGTACAGAAAGAAAGAAAGTAAACAGGAAGTTCCAATTGTTCAATTCCTAATGCAAGAAACTGTTGAGGGGCAAAAGGATTCTGTTCATATTAGAGATAGGGTTGACAAGTTTCCACAATTTATGTATGTTGCGTGACGTAATAAGAAAGGGAAAACAGCAAAGCATTTACTTAAAAGGTAGAGACATCTGTGACTAAGTAGAGCGGCCCTGGAGCCTAGTTAAGTCAGATAACTTATCGTCACTTCCCAAGATCGCATAAATCTCCTCAGTCATACTATAGTGTTATCGGGCGCCATAAACCACGCCTCGGCTCGACCGACAATTACTCCATCAGTTCAATTGTAATGCTAAATCGATTAATGATACTTTCACCTAAGATTTACTGGGCAGGAACCTGTACTGAACTTTAGGCAAACAGGGTTACCAGAATGTAAGTACAATACAAAAATGTTCAGTTAATTTTAGATTGTAGTGTAGAGAAAAATGTGTCAACAGCTAGTAGCTTCATGTTGTCTGTGTTCTATCGAATTAAAATATCTATCATCATAACCAAGATGAGATGTAGGTACATGACGGAGCAGCTGCCTTGGACTACAAATAATGTAATGAAAAATATTTTAGCACGTTCAATGTAACATCGGTCTACCAGGCCCTTGCCTTATAAAATTAAATTAAAAATAACCGTTTTTCACACAAGTCATCCAAAATAAGTAGAAACAGACATTAAGTTGTCTTCACAAGAAGCAGCAATGGTATCAGTGCAGGCGCAATCAATACCCACCTCGTACAGACACAGTTTATTCTAGTCGTGTGCGCTCAAATATTTACCCACCGCGAGAATCGGCCCTGCTGTGCGCGGGGCCACTAAAACAGCGGACAACTAAACTGAAATCAATGAACTTTGGGGACATTTTTTAGTTATAATTATTTTTTAAAGTTGTGTGCTCAAAGTTTGAGTTCAATCGAACTCTGAATCAACATTAAATGTCTTTCATACATGAAACGACTACGTTATTGTTTGTTTAAGAGCGTTTACGTCTAGCGTGGCATGTCAAGTTTAGGTAATTTCGATGCTAGTTTTATTCACACTAAAATAATTATGACTGTGTGCGTGTTCTCACGCTCTATAGTCAAACCAAAATACTTTGATCCACCATCGTAAAAGTGTGCCAGGCTGTCAAGTGACAGCTCAAGGAAACTATAAAATCTTCAAATCTTCCAACACCGACTCCATAATTATAAATAATGGTATACATTAGTCCTAATCAATAATAAATACGTAAATTCTTTATCAAATAGTAAATTATCAAAGGTTTTTTACTATTTTGAGAATATTTTATACAGCCTATGTTCAGCAGAAAAAAAATTGAATTTTAATGGTGAGAGATTTTTTCAAATCGGTTCTATTCAAAACAAACTTTTCCTGTTTACTATTCTTTTTTTATCCGGAAAATGCATAACATTTCATACCCACCAGCTGCGGGGGCAGCTAGTGGGTTATGTGGGGTTCTTCCTACCAGAAGGTGGGTAGCCCCTACACCCACTAAAAACCTGACTGTTTCTGCCATGATCCATATGAGTGATATGAGGGAACGCGGGACATCGCCATTGGCTGTTGCCTGTAGCATTCGTCCTTAGCCGCCACCAGACACCTCCATGTCTAGCGACCGAGGCCTGTTAGGAAGGGACAGTTGGAGACCATAAGCTGTCCTCTTGCGCCCAGGGTGTCGGCGGCGGATAACCGGAGTGTCGGCTGAGGCCTCTCGCTCCCCCTTTCCACTGCTTCTTTCTGTGAAAGAACACTTTCACAGAAAGTAAGCACACTATACCATAAGATTATTTGTCTCATCATATATTTTATACTAATGTAGATATTGTTTCCGAAAGCGAGCGGGTTCATTCCGTACCTGTACGCTTCATGCGTTCTCTAGCAAAAGCTGAAAATCAGTGTTCTGCCCTTTTGAGGGTAGTGTTTATACTGAGCTCTTTGCTTTTTGCATCGCTGCGGCACACATCACTCTGACGCAGGGAACTATTTGAAACGCTAGTCATCTTTATCTTATGTTGTTTTGTCACTTTTGTTATGTTGCAACTGTTGAAATTATTACTAACCTGTGTAACAAAATACCAGTGGTGTCACCTAGTGTGTTTCTTGACTAACTAACTTTATTTCGATATTGAATTGAATTTCAATAGCAACTATACATAATGTGTGTGTTAAAAGCATTAAAAAAAGTGTGTTACAACAAATAAACAATTTATCTATCTATCTCACGCCTCTTCCCGATTGGTAGGGAGAGGTCATTTCCAACCGCCGCTCGTTCGCTTAGGCTGGGCACTGTTGGAGCGTGTCAGTCTGCTGCGGTGACTCACGTGCCAAGACTGCAGTGTTAACTGACAACCATCTACAGGCTCTCGGCCTATACGGTGGAGGAATGGCCCGAAGCACCCATGGCCCGGTAGAACCTGGGTCGCCCTTTGTGTGAGGCGATCATGCCGTCGCACCCACTCCTCTAATACAGGCAGAACTGCCTCTATGGTGCGACGTAAAATTTGGCTGACGGCCAGGCGTACCCTTCAGCACTCTAGGGCCTAGATCCTCAAGCCTCTACCTTTTGGTTTCCACCTCTCGTGGTGCACGTACACGTACATTTCCCCTTGGGACCTATGGTCACCTCGCAACTGGCGTCTATTCTCGGTTGTCGACACTAGCTTTGTCGCCACTGAGGATAAATGGCATAAATAATATCGATTGTCACCAGTGGTGACACATACTTTCCCAGTTGTAGCTATAGGCTTTCTCACAACTTATGACAAATTAGAAAAATACATCACAATTATGCCTAGTGGGGACGTACACAAATATTGACGCAAATGTCATCGTGCATGACATACGTAAAGTAAAAGTCAAGTAAGACCAGTGTGCCTACCATGAGTTTACGTTAGGTGTGCTCGCTAGCGAATGCGTAAAAAAATGACATTTAAATGTATGACATATTGTGCAGCGCCCCTACCGGCTACTTTCAAGAAATAAAATCTTCATAGAATTTTTTGACGTATTCGCTAGCGAGCTCACCTAACGTAAACTCATGGTAGGCACACAGATGAACACAAANACGCTCTTAAAAAGACCATTTTTAAATATTGCTTGAATATTAAACTACAGAATGGATGAGTTCATAAATCGAAGAAGAAAATAAAACAATCTGGTGATTAAAGAAATGTGATTGCCAAAAAAGGAATTTGAAATCGGTGATTTTATGGCCGTTTTCACTTGAAGTCCTAAGTCGAGTCGTTACCGTGCGTCGCACTCAAGTGCTGGTCTAATAATGTAAGGACTCTCGGGGCTTTGTCGAAGGTTGAAACTATTTTAGTACCAAAAGTCACTTCAATGGCATCTTACAGAACCAAATACAAATTCTGGTGTTGTTTAATCATCAAATATCAAATATTTTGGTGAAATATTTTTGTTGTATTACTGAGGTCTGAGACTCAATTTTGTGGTTTGCAATGCCTATTATTCTACAAGGAATGAACTTATGAATCCCTAAAAATGCTTTTCAATCCCACTTACCTTTAAACTTAAAAAAGCAAAGGAATTATTTTTGTCATACAATTACTCGTATTTAATGAAAACTAAACAAATGCTGACATGGGACTTGAGAGATACGATTTGATAATGAAGAACCAGGTTCATGAAACTTAGCGTCTCTACACTCACAGATAAGTGGACTTTTTTCTTTCGTGTCCCTAGATGGTTTAGGATTCTATCCAGGACTCATCCTGGATGACTAATAATAGCGATCAGTTAACCTGTTGCCGCACCTGTAAAGCATTCCGCTTCAGCTCGCACCGCGTCCGCTGACGGATCGGTCCGCGCAATTAGGCGGACATGGAAATAATAACAGGCGCTTGTGTTCTTGCTGTGTTGTCTTTGTTGCCAGCCGCGACGGGCTTCATTAGGCGCTGATTCCGTTGCGTATTGTTATCCTTGTTCCGGTTGTTTGCTCCTTACTCTAGCAGAAATATTTATTTTTGGTAATAGAGTTCTTCTATTAAATAATAGTTAAACACAGGATATTAGACCGATGGAAATAAGCTATCTTAAAAATTTAAAAATTATTTTACTTATCTTCTTTGATATTAGATACAAACAACGCAAAATCTAATTTAAACGTACAATATATATTTCTCATTTCCTAACAAGTTATTACCGTAAGACGTTTGCGTTGTTCGCCGCGTAATACAAAAGCAAATTGCTTTGATAAAAAAGAATAGGCTTATTTATATTACTTACTGTTACGCCTACACAGTTTATTTTCCTTTCGTAGAATACAGTTGAGAGCAATAAATTCGACAATGTTCATTTTCAAAATCCATTATCGTATGGCATTAAGTTCGCCTAATGTTAATATTTTTGGCATTGAAGTATAAATAAATAAATAAATTATCGCGATGAACATTGAATTTACGTCATCACGGCTGCCGGAACTGGTGAATCGTGTATCAGCAAGAGTTGCAAGTATTAATTCTGATGGGAGGCATTTCTTTTCATTTGTAGATGGGTCATGAAGGTTTAAAGTTTGTTGTAGTCTAGTCGCCACCGCAGTTACATTTCCTACTTAGTTAATTGATTTGATAAGTGTAAATTTTTATGCAGTATAGGTTAGTGACCGTGACTCTCACTCGGCATGGGGCACACTGAAAACCAGCGTCGTGGCTTCCCTCACCGGGGGCCACGGCATATGCTGAGTGGGGTCCCATTGCGATGGGCATCGCTGTGCGACAGGGTGGCACTGCTTAGTTTATTCATTCATTCATTGTATGTTTTATGTCACCTCTGTCTTATTTGCCTTTTTTTTTCATTTTACCTCTTTTGTATTTTGTGATGTCCATGGCAATAAATGTTTCTTTCTTTCTTTCTTTCTTCTAAAAATATTTTTATTTTTTATGACCAAGTTCAGTGTACACCAAACATTTTTTCTTAATAAAATATTATTCTTGCTAGAAATTTCCCAGGCAATATCTGGAGTAAGAAATTGGTCCTAAATATCGATATTGGTGGAATAAACAAGGGATAAGTCATCAAGTGGGAGGAGCCGCGCTGGAGCGGGACTAGGGCCCCCGTGGGACCCATACAACTATAAATCCGGCTGAGACGCCGCCGAGATCACGTTCACGAGAATGGAACGAAAAATGGGAGGAGTGATTCAGATCTGTATGGCTGAGTTATCGTGCTACGGTGGGCGTGATGCCGGGAAGAAAAGATGAGAGATGCGGAATCGGTACTTAAGTAGTTGATGGTGAATAGATAAAAGTTCTTAATTTTGACTAAGTAACTCATAAGTTTTTAATTGTTAATTTTTTTTAAAGAATTAAAATGCTGATTGAGCAGACGTTATTTATTGTGGTAATAAGACATACTATTTTATCTCTATATTTCAACATTTAGGGAGCAAAAAAAATGTCTACGTGAAATTGTCACAACCATGTAATATGATTTTCATATTACGATATAATTTTTGAAAAGAAAATGTAACCCTAATANAAAGTATTAATTAACATTACATAGTAACCCTGTATGATCTAGATAATCCAGTTCTCGAATTTAATCTCGTTAAATATCACATATCAATAAACTATAAGTATTAATTATCATTAGATAATAACCCTGTATAATTTAAATAGTTAAAGTGTTCTATTTAATCTCGTTAAATAACTATTGACGCAAATCGCATTGTTATTTACTCGTAACTCGCAACCTAAACTCACATAAATAACAAACCGGTTTGCTACGCGTCAATAGTACTACCAGTTTCTCGATAACTTTTAAATACTCGTAGTAAACAAACATTGTAAGAACGATTCACCGAGCGAACTCATTTGCATATTATCAGTGAGACGCATTTTTTCTATCCGCCACGGCCGGCACTCGCTCGCTAGATGATTCATAACTAGATTTTACCTGCCTAATGTTTGCGCGCCGCGCCAGGCTGCATTCCATTTACATTAAGAATTATCCTGCTTTCGCCTCCGAGATTTATTTTACCATGTAGTAGTACCCCTGTACGACAAGCCAATCCGCACACAATATTCAGCGCAGTAGTAGTAAAAAACAAAAGAGCGGGCAACCCCACCCCTACCACGCTGTGGGCTCGGTGTCCGAGCGGTCTCATTCCTTTGTGCGCACGCGCAACGACCGCACGCAGTATAAGAAAAATACTTAAGTGACGTCACCAGGACGTTTTTACCGACAAAAAACGTAATTATTTTAAGTTGTGCAGTGTAGTGACGAGAATTAGACCCAACACAAGGTTGGTTGTAACAACTATTTTGTGTAAGTGCTCGTACATTTTTATTATAAGCGTTGTGACACGACGCGTAACTTTGACCCATTTTTAGCTCCAAGTTAACGCGCGATGTTAACCAGTAGCCATTTTTTGCTCCGAGGTAATGCGAGATGTTACCCAGTAGCCATTCTTTTGCTCCGAGGTAATGCGAGATGTTACCCAGTAGCCATTTTTTAAAATGGTCAAATGTCATTAGTTTGACCTATTTGCAGGAGGCGTCATCCAAATTTCTGACCGAAAGTCGTTATTTCCATTTTTTACATTTTTGGACCAAAACTCCCAAAGTATGGCAACACTGGAAATTTAAGTTTTCCCAAACGATACTCCTTGACAAACCACGTAATCGCCCCATACAACTCGACTTTCCCAAATGTTGCCAACTGCCCGAAAAATGCATTTGAAAAATCGAAAATCTGAAACTTTTTACAAAATGGCCGCTCACTCGGTCGCCATCTTGATTTTCCATGATTTCGGATTTTTCCCATAGTCTGGATCGTATAGCCGATTAAACCCCATTTTTAGACTTTTCCTCCCATATCTCCTTCTGTCCGTCCTTAACTTTAAAGACACCCATGTCGAAAAAAATACTTTTCCGCGTAGCTCCCAGTGTTGCCAGGTGATCGAGATGAAAATGGTCAAATGTCATTTGCACGACCCCTTTGCAGGAGGCGTCGTCCAAATTTTTGACCGAAAGTCGTTATTTCTACTTTCGACATTTTCGGACCAAATCTCCTAAGGTATGGCAACACTGGAGAAATTTCTTCACCCAAGCGAAACCTCTCAACAGGACACACAACCGCCTCATACAACTCGACTTTCCAAAGTGTTGCCAACTACTCGAAAAATGAATTCCAAAATTTCGGAATTTTCAACTTTTTACAAAATGGCCGCCCACGCCGCCGCCATCTTCATTTTCTGACATTTAGGATTTTTCCCATAATCTGGGTCGTATATGCGACCAAACGTCATTTTTATTTTTTTTCTGCCATAATTCTTTCTGTCTGTCACTAACTTTAAAGACACCCATGTCGCAAAAAAAACTTTTCCCCATAACTTTCAGTGTTGCCAGACTTTTTTGATAAAAATGGTGAAATGTCATTCGGGTCCCCAAACGTCACCAAACTGCATACCAAGTTTTTGGAATTTCTGGAAATTTCCATTTTCTACTATCCGGGGCCGTGGTGGAAAATTTTCTACCAAAATGGTAGTTTTTTCCTATTCATGGCAACACTCGAATAACAGACCAACAATCGCCCGGAACATTGTACCCTACTCCGGTGTCGCCATCTACCGGAAAATTGCTGTCAAAGTTTAGAAATTTTTTGATCGCAACAAAATGGCCGACGGCTCAGCCGCCATCTTGTTTTTTGATAATCTGTGAATAAGACTCTAAAGAAGACTATACATGTCACAAACACCCAAAAGAAATTTTCAAAAACAATTGCGCATCTCGGAGTGACACCTCCCTAAAAACACCTCGAAATCGCATTTTCAATCCAAGATGGCGGCGCGGCCATTTTGTTTTTTTAATTTTTTCTCAATTTTTTTAACACATATTGGCAACCAAAATAAACTCCCAAAAAGGAAAAAATTCAGGATGAAAAACAAAAAAGTTGGTGTTTCAAAAAGTGCCGCCATTTTGTTTTTTGGTTCAAAAAATTTAAAAAACCTGGGTGTCAAAAAATCTAGTAAAAAACAAACACTAACAATTTTACCCCTCTCTCCTCTAAATACCCCAAAAATACCCCTGATCAGTCAGTCAGTGAGTCAGTCAGTGGTAATCGAGCTTTATATAATTGTATAGTTATATAATGTTGTGTTACCTCTAAGGAAGAGATTTTTGTTGTTTCTTGTTTTCTAAAATAACTAAAGGACATTCTGCTATAATGTCCTTTGGCGGGCGGAATGTACAGGTCTGTCTATTGTAACGGCATAGTAAAATTATTGTTGAGGTCGCATACGACCAAACTCCTTGGCCGCTCGCCTGGCTGGTTAGAAACTTCTTTTTCTTTTATGTGTTTTTTTATCGACTGTCACTTTTTTCTCTTCTCTTGACTTTTCTACTTCGAACTAAACATGTAACTTGATTTTATTTTACAATATAATTTTATTTTTACACCAAAAAGCCTTTCAATCAAATAATCTCTCGTAGTGTCGGTGACGTATTTCGTTCAGGCATAATAAAGCACGGAAGTATACTTATTATCCTTTTTTAATACAATCTATAGCGAACTAAGCAAACCACCACTGGCTTTTGTCCGCGGCTTCACCTGCGTGAAATTTAGTGTCACAGATCGGCATAAATTATAGCCTATATGTTAATCTGGGCTACAAACAATAATACTGTAAAGTTTCAACAAAATCCGTTCAGTAGTTTTTGCGTGAAAGAGTAACAAACATCCAAACATCCAGACATCCAAACTTTCGCATTTATAATATACCAGAAATTTATTTATTTATTTATTTATTTATTTATAGAACGCTTAAAACAGTACATAGACTTTTTTATTTAATTGAAGAATATAACGACGAAGAGAATAACCCTTTCGGTTCTAATAATAACTTACCATCGATATAATGACGTGGGATGTCTTAATCAAACTCCCCTCTCAACTCTTGGTTAAAAAGTACGTGAATTATAGAACGACTGTTCGATGACCAAGCAAAAACGACCCTTCCTGAGAGTCCAGGGATAAATCTGTCTATTTCATGTTGAAGGCTTCAAAATTTCCATTTTTTCATCGAGAACTAATTCTGAGACAGTCTACATATATTTTCATGAAAAATCATGGTCTATATAATTTAGTCCGCAAAATGTTTTACTAGGATTAAGGGGCGGAGAACATAAGCTTAACAAGCATTGCCGACGACGTAGGCTGCCTGACGTAGTGGTTTGCGTATCGGGCTACAACGCCAGCTGCGGTTGCGGATTCATTCCTCGCTAGTGGCAAATATTCACTTATGGAAGTAACATGAGTGTATATTTATTCCTAACCTATGTTCATAACATTTAAGTTCATTTATCCAGGGTCTTGTCGCACTGCACAATGCACATTGTATGCTTTCTTTGGGACAAATTCAAACCATTTTTAAAATTAATATTATACTTAAGGGAAATTTCGTCATAAAAACAGCACGTTATTAACTAAAAATAACCACCAGGACATCGAGATATCGCTCGAGAACAAGTCGTACAATCGAATTAATTAATCATAAGAGGCGAACTCCAAAAGTTAAAAAAGTTGTTGTCAAAGTCGCGGCACAAGTTTTAAGAAGAAGCTAACGAGGAATAGGACCGTGGATGAGAGATGAAAGTTCAAGATTCAATTTTGGAATCGCTCGATGGCTGATTTTTACGAGTGAAATCACATGATAGAGTATAAATTCAGAATATGAAAGGCTGTCTAGGTGGAAAGTAACTTTCAATACGTGATATTTAATAATATTGTCATTATATTAACTTGTAAGGGATGTGACCAAGGAACTTTGTTTATTTTGCTATTCTTTTCGTTTTTAATTATATGTACTTTGCAAGCTTATTAAAAAGTCAATGCCTGTCAATCAATACCTCAATAATGGCCGCAAACGAACTCTCACAAAATTGAACTTCATAGTCCTAGTGGCTATTTGCAGGTCGAAATATTATTATAAATCTTAAATATTATCCCGATTATTAGCTTCAGTAACATCCATGTTTAAACGAGCTTGAGTTACGACCCATCCATTACTTACATTCAAGAGGTTATCGCCGTAGAACAGGCTTTAGTCTAGCGCCTCATCCGGGCGAGGCTATTAAAGGTAAGCACCGTACTCCTTTGAAGTTAAAATATTGCTGCTGCATTTTAACAATGGCCCAGAATTTTAATTTACTCCCCGTCTCCTTGGGTTCATTTGCCAAATGAGACAGATTTCCAATAGCCAATTGGAAATCTCCGTGTTTTAATTTAATTGGGAGTGTTCGA
This sequence comes from Ostrinia furnacalis, assembly GCF_004193835.3. Taxonomy (NCBI): domain Eukaryota; kingdom Metazoa; phylum Arthropoda; class Insecta; order Lepidoptera; family Crambidae; genus Ostrinia; species Ostrinia furnacalis. The sequence goes on along the minus strand of NW_021137171.1, from coordinate 188,324 downwards.
TCGTCTCCAGAATCGGTCGCGCACAACTGTGGAACGAGCGCAGTCGACAAGAATTGCTGCAATTTAAAACTCGATTAGAATTTGAGCATTGAGCGGTGGTGGTTATTAAAAAATCTTGGTGTGGTGCTGAAGTTGATAACTCCGATTCCTAGGAAAAGTTTGTCTCGTTTTGTTTTTCACTTGCCAAACTCGCGGGCTTAATATTAGTGCTGAAGTAAATTGAGAAGTTACTACAACCTAGTTAGCCGGGGAAAGAATCGGAAACTTGTTTGGGGCAATTTTACAGTAGTTTTTGAGCGTTCGAAGTTTCAACTACTTACTTATTTCAGAACTTTAATGTTTTCTGTTTACAGCAGCTTATGCAGTTTTGTTTCGGTAAGAAGTTGGAAAATATACTGTGGAATGCTTTTCCGTTTATTACAAGGTTCAAGTACCGTATTCGATCTAAAAGTAATACGTTCAAATTCACCCTTGTAAGAGCAATAACAGTAAGGATATCGGTGTTTTGTGGCGGTAACAGGCAAGAGGGTGCCCAGCGAGACGTTTTATACTTTGGCTGTTCAACCAACTATTAGACGGCCTGATGGGGTAATGGCATTTTAAATCGTTGGAACGCTTAAATCAGTGATTCGGGTTTGATTCCTGGTCGGTTCAATTAAGAAAACGTTCATTTCTCAATGACTTTGCATCTGGACTGAAGATACTTTTTGAATAAAGGATAACGTTATAGTGAAATTATTCCTTCTTTCTTGATTCTACCGGAATCAAGAAAGTTCAGTATTAAAATACAAATTATTTAACTTCAGGATTTTTTTAACTTCACACGAACAGAATAAATTTCTCGTGACATTTTCATTTAAAATAATATACAAATCATGAAGAAGAGAAAACATACAATTGGAATTTTGCATTACCGTAAAATCGTTATACCATAAACAAACGAGAGTGGTAGAAGTTACTAGCTTTGTTTACGAGCTATAAAATAAATCGAACGAACGGTGACTCGATGGAAAGCAGACACGATGCACATCGATAAACGACGAGTTTATTTATGACCTTCACTATTGATTATTTTATTACCAAATATATTTTGTTACCAAAAACCCTCAAAAACTTATTAAGATAAGGGTCTTTTAGACCCAAACCAATTTTAGTAAATTTTTACTTAGCCCAAAAGTAAACAAACTGCGGAAAACGCAGCGTGGGACGTCCACCCACAAGGTGGACCGACGACATCATAAAGGTAGCAGGAAGGCGCTGGACGCAGGCCGCTACCAACCGGGCAACATGGAAAGCATTGGGCGAGGCCTATGTTCAGCAGTAGACGTAATCATCATCATCATCATCATTTCAGCCATAGGACGTCCACTGCTGAACATAGGCCTCCCCCAATGCTTTCCATGTTGATCGATTGGTAGCGGCCTGCGTCCAGCGCTTCCCTGCTACCTTTACGATGTCGTCGGTCCACCTTGTAGGTGGACGTCCCACGCTGCGTTTTCCGGTACGCGGCCTCCATTCCAGAGCCTTTCTGCCCCGTCGGCCGTCAGTTCTGCGTACTATGTGCCCTGCCCATTGCCACTTCAGCTTGCTAATTCGTCGGGCTATGTCGGCGACTTTGGTTCGTTTACGGATCTCCTCATTTCTGATTCGATCTCGCAAAGAAACACCAAGCATAGCCCTCTCCATAGCACGCTGACGTAGTATGGCTGAGATAACTTAAACTATAACATGATTGAATCCCGAATAAAGATTGTTTTTTCGTTCGTTTCATGACGTCCTCTGCTGGACTAAGACCTTCGCCAAGGATTTCCACAACGACCGGTCCTGCGCTGCCCGCATCCAGGTATGTACTTCTCGCGACATTCAGTAGATCGTCGGTCCATCTAGTACTCGTAAAACATACTCTTACTTAGGTAAAACCTTAATACTATAATCGTCTAAAACAGTGGTTCTTAACCTTTAAGTCACGAGGAACCATTTTACCAAATTTCTGTCTTGTCAGGGACCACTTTTTTTTTTCAAAATCCTATGAATTTCTCACCCACTGTGCGCCGTTTGCGTTGTGTTGACTCGACTCATCACGGCACGTCACTTGTTTATTACGATGTCTTCGTGGACCACTTGAAATGCCTCCAGAGACAACCAGTGGTCCGCGGACCACCGGTTAAGAACCACTGGTCTAAAAGTATATAATCCAAGTAACAAAAACCCAGCCGCTTGAAAAGTGAAAAATAATCAATTCTAAGGTGGAAAATATAGCGACTTTAACGAGTAGTTATTATTGGATGATTAAGATTTTGATGGACTTATCTAAATAATTTTGTCAGAATTGTACCATAGTAAAAATATTTTCCTACAATACAAACAGTATTAATGTCATCAAAGTAATCAACTCGGTAATAGTAAGGTTTCTACGGATCAAAGTGAATAACCTACTTAATTGCTACACGTAACGACATAATACACTTGCAAGACCAATTTGGGACCCACGGGACAAAGTGGACCCAATGCGATTAGTAAGGGTTAAGCATTACAACCAAAGGAGATAGATATATTTAAAGGTCGTATAATCTTTATAAAGTTTGCGAGGTACTTAAATGTAAGTACATAGTTTGAAGCAAAATTCATTATTTGAGCCATTAAGATTGATTACAATGAGTTTTCCAATGTTGAAGGAGAAATTCCTTTTAATTTGAATTCATTTAATTTTATAAGACTCGACTCGATTACACTTACTACTTAGTTGAATAGTGCTATTAAGTGATTGTTTTTGTTAGAGCTATAGCTGATTTAACTCTCCTTAATTTGGCCTTAAGTTAGTAATAAAACACGTTAGTACTAAATGGGATCCTGCAAAAAAAACGGGATGTCTCAGTGGGTAAGAGCCCTAAGCCTAACAGCTTGCGGCATTTAAAAAATAACTTCGAGTATTGTCTGTCCCGAACATGCCCGGTATAACCGAATCAAACGCGCAGTCGCTCATACATATTCAAGCTTGTTTGTAAAAGTGGCAACTATAAATGACACAAAAGCTCAACTCGACAGCAATCAACGAATCCTCAAAATTGTGTAAATGTTTCAGTATAAAAACATAACTGTGATTAAATTATGATTTAACAATCAACTCTCTAACTGCGACGCGAATATTGTAGAGCGCCAATCAAAATTGCAAATTTGCAGTCAGGGATGTCAACAGCGAAGTCAGTTTTCCGCAAAACGAACCGGGCATGGAATACAACAACGAAATAAAAACACAATCGACAAAAAACTCGGAACCTTATTCTTATATTTTGGGACTTTTATCTTTTAAGTAATACGTTGATTAAGAGTTATCAAAACTGCTTTTTAGATAACAGTAATTGACAGATGTAAGGATCACCTATTACATATATAGAACAATGGAAATGTCTATGATCACATTTATTAAAGCTTTTAGAACTTACATTCAAAGCTTTAAAAATCACTAAACATCTTCTCGTTACGCTAAAATTGTCCATGAATTTCGGGAGAAAGGCCTAACTTGGCAACCCTGTTTGTAGCATTGCTTCGTTAACTACACAGACAGCAACGCAAAAAGGCAACATGGGAACTCCAATGATTATCAATTTAGCTTGCTAATAGTTTTAGATTATTGATGAGCGAACAAGGAGAAATGCTGGCAATACTGATTTGAAACACTTTGTTATCCTACTAACCCTACCTTGCTACTAATATTAAATGAAGATTTTGATGGAAGGATGGATATTTGCACTTTTCATACTTAAAATGACATGGTTTTATATTTTTGCATGTCATACTCTACTAACTAATCTACTTTACCATCACTTACATGTACCACTTTCAAGCGAAATAAGTGATTTGATTTGATTTTTCACGCAAAAAGTACTGAACGGATCACAGTATTATTTTTTAAATAACAAAATGAGTCTTTCAGTGACAAATTTAATTTCACGCGGACGAATGCAAGAGCTAGTTAGATTTAAGCTAGTTGGAAATAAGAAAATTACTTAAAGAACTAGGAATGTTGGTTAGATAACAATTTTGTTTGACACACTCTACTTCTGAACTCGGAAAAACACTTGCAAGTCTCAACTTTCTAGAACAAATGGCTACCACACGAGCGTAGCCTCGGGCTGCTATTACACTTACAATAATGCCTCCTATTTTGAAGACCGTTAGCTTAAATCCCCTTAATCGTCTCAATAAATATAGACAATAATTTATCACCCACAGCTTTGGATCAAAGAAAGCATATTTATATTGATCACTAAACCAGCTACCCCATAACTGTGCTCCTCATCTAGCCATAAAATGAGTTATTTAATTTTGCTCCTAGCTGTAAACCCTTAACAACTTAATACAACATACAAGCGGCGGGTTAATAATGAATAATGATCAACAAAATTCAAATGCGACCATATGTTTGTATATTACTGTGGCTTTATGACCTTCACACAAGAAACGGTTCGTATTATTACATAATAATATTTAACTCATCCCACTGGTCAAGTTACCATTCTGCATTTTAGTATCGATAAAAACATACTTAGTTACACGACACGCACAGAACCATTCACATAGAAACGAGTAAATTGGTCGTGGTACACGAGTACCCCGCTACCAACAGGGTAACATGGAAAGCATTGGGGGAGGCCTATGTTCAGCAGTGGACGTCCTATGGCTGAGATGATGATGATGATGATGAACGTACGTCGTACACGAGTATAGTATAGTAATTTACCAATATTTAGGTGGATATAACAAGTTAACTAACTTTTCAAACATTTTACAAGTATCGGCCATATTATTGTTACCAGTTTGATGACAAATCACATACTTCACAGTTTTGTAGCAAAATCGTCCCTGTTACAACTACTTAAAATGCCTGTTTAGCTTGAGATAGTGCCTTCTGTAGTTATAATACGTGGATATTATGTCAATATACGATTCAAAACTTATCATCGCGTGCCCCAGTCTTTTGATCTTCTTAATTTATCCGCCTTACACGGAATATTATTTAGCGAAATGGACTTGCAGCGAGGGTTCGTAATTAATTAAATTAAGTTCCGAATACGTTAAAACGAAGTTGGATGCGGCTACCGAGTTGTTAACAGTGTGAGGGGTGATTCCTCGGTTGGGCATGGTCCCTAGGGCGACGGGGCCTCTCAGGCCACAATATAAGCAGTTGCAGTTGGCCAAGTTCTATGAACTCATTAAGGGCTAAATTATGAGTTAAATAATAGCTGTTAAAAACTTCACAATGGTTGAACTGTCATTGACACTGAAAGTTACTTACGACTATTAATTAATTAATTAAACTTTGCACTTTCCATCTTTTGTTAGAGTGCATTACACAAAAAAACATGTAGTAAACTGCGATTTCTAATGTTGCGGCAAATAAAGAATGCTTATTTCTGCATGCCTACTATTTATGTATATCTTAAGGCCTACACTAAAATAATAATATTATGTGTTCCAGAAATCCAACGCAGGTTTGCAATTTTGCATCCGCTCCGTGCACTCGCCTGAGTTTTAGCAGAGGCCCATAAGGTACTGCCACTGAAACACATCTTCAAATGCGACCTTTATTCACATGGCTTTTTGATTTTTGTTTTATTCAAGCCCTAGTAAAATGAGAGCATAATAACAGTAATGTAGAGATCCCTCTCTGCCCCTCTCCCTTACCGAGAGCTGATCCCTCGCTGGCCATAGTCCCTTGGGCGAGTGTCCCCGACACCCTGCATGCTAATAGCCAATCATATTCTGTTTACATTCCATCACCGAGTATGAATAATTTGTTATTGTCTGCGCAAACATGGCGTCCACGTCACGGTCAGTATTGTCTGCCAGATTAATTTGCCGGCCCGCACGCAATCCGTCCAATTCAATGCCGGAATCAAAGTACAATCCTGTGACTCTGATAGTAACAGACTAATGGATATCGAAAATTGGATTTTATTTGGGAAAAGAGGCTGATTGGGACATTGAAACGATTTAAAAATAACGGAATTATTCGAGAATGACACACTATAATGCATTAAACCTATCAGGCTATTATAATAGATTGGGGGGGTTTAAGTCTAATCTGTTATTTTACGCAGTGATGTTTTATCACACGCGTGTCCCTATTAAAAAAACCTATTGCAATAAATATAGCTCTTATTTTGATATGCTAACCTTAAACTTTTCCTGAGTTTCAAATTATCTGTTTGTATACCAAATTTCATCTAAATCGGCTTAGCAATTAAAGTGTAAAAAGATAACAAATAGACGAGTTACATAAGCATTTACCATACGTACATAAGGAATACCTATTGATTTAGCAGAATACTATACATAAGAGAAGATGATTCGGATAAATATTTACGATCGCCAAAAATTTACCAACAAAATCGGTTTAAAAATCCCAATCTAAAACGTCGGAACGTTCTGGCATAGCGTTATGGAGAATAAAACGATGACAGTGGATCGTGCGTCCGCAATAAAAAAAACGCCGTATGACGGCCAGCTGAAATATTGTTAAACTTGCAAAACGAATGCTCGCGATGCGAAACTGACAATTTGTAAAGCTCTATTATTCTTATTTATAACTGCACTGTTGAAGTCATTTGCGTGCTTTTATTGTTAGCGCGTTTTTAATCGGTTGAGGATGAATAGAATGTTTGTTGATGCAGTTTCGTTTGTTTTTATTTTATTGATTCTGGTCCTTGACTAAATTTGAGATACGTATTAATTACAGTTTGTCGTTTGAAGCTTAAAAATATTAGTAGCAAATTCATTCGCCATTTATTTATGATGCTTCTTCCCTTTCCGAGGCCACATTATGATAAATCAAACAATTTAGTCTCATTAAAACGATGAATTTAACACTCGTTCTCCAATAAACTTAACTAAATGCTCACATTTGTAACACTAGAAGCAATCTATATTTAAACACATTCTATAAAGTGTTTAAGGAGTAAATTTCTCAATCGTTCACGAAGGACAAATTCACCCACGCATCGTTATAAACACAAATAAACTAACTAGCAACTGGATCTTTAAAATAGTCACTTTAATTAGTGAAGTTAACAAAGGAGTTGACAACGAAATGTTGAGTAGACCGCACGGATCGGTTGATTAGTCGCCTCGGCCTGTGCTATACACTTAATTAAAATCCAATATTGTCTAACCGAAATTGATTGCAGCGACCGCCGACCGAACTAGATATGGGAACAAGAGTTTGGTGCCGTGTCGTGGTAACAAAAATTGGGCAATTGACATACTTTTTAGGGACTGAAAATGCTTCTTAGAGATAACGTGTAGCATCCATGACGTCACTTCTTTGATAACTCAATTAGAAGTAACTAACCATAAATTGTAGCAGCAAATAAATCAGATAATTATGTTTTCTTTGTTAACTCGCTCGCAAAGAAAATGTTTGGTTTGGAAAATTTTCTATATCTCCAAAAGTACTTGACCTTTTGACCTATTGAAGATTTTCTTACTGACCCTTTTTCTTTGCGGTCAAATGTATAATGTAATGTATATTTTGCATTAAAATTAGCGTTATTATGAGGAAGGTTATGTATTATCTGTTTATTTTCAGACTAAACTTAATTGCTTTTGTCGTTTAAAATACCAGCTTAGACTCTAAATTTTAATGTAGTACAGATAATTAAAATGAAATACAATTGATTCATGATGATTCTTGATATTTTACTCCCTTTCTCCTAAACGTGTATCTTCGAGCACTTTTTGACGCTTCACAAATCAACAGTCCATCAGCCGAGGGCCCTCATGAATATTTAGCCATCTTTAAAATTAAATATTTAAATCGTATGATTTTTTGTCGGAAAATTGAATTGATGAAAGCTTGAATTTCGTTTTGCATATTCCTCTTCGATTTAGGTGCAAAAGACACATTTTTACTGTTTTAAATCTTGATTCCATGTATTTTTCATTATAGATCATTTAGGTTTGATTTGATTTCAATTTTTGATAATCACTTTACTACTTCTAAGTAAAAGTTTTTAAAAATCCACGCTCTTCACAAAAAGTGTCATCACTTTCTCAATGTCGTCTAAATGTAATTATTACTACTTATAATAATATTAAGTAAGGCTGAGTTGCACCACCTAATTTCGACCGTAACTATAACGATAACTTTTTAGATTTTGTATGGAATTTGACAGATTTTTGACGTTTGTCAAAGTTAAAGTAAGATGGTGCAACCCACCCTTAGTGTATTTTAATGAAATATGAATGAGTTAACGTTGATAAACAAAACATTAGGTAACTATAATAATTATTAATTAAGAACGTTAAACGAAAATTATAAAGAAAATTTCAGTGAAAGCTTAAAGTTCAAGTATAAAACCTTAGGCGCGACAAAGTAAAAGGCTTATCCTCTTCTATTGTGCTTCAGAACCATTTTATGAACACGTCCCTATGCTAAGTTACTCGGGGATAAAGTGAGGTGCGCATTTGACATTCATCCCATAAAAACAACATTGTGACAATGCCCTATGGGAACGGAAATATTCAAGAGATCACATAAAAATGATTTTACGATTCTATCACGGCAAAGAGAATCGAAGAATTTTTTATGAATAAATTGAACGTAAAAATTATTGTTGTAACTTTGTTCTCTTTGGATTATGTTTTTGTTAGGTTTTATTGACTTTTTGTTCGGTTTATTGTTTTTTTAATGACTATCACGTTTTAACTTTTACAATAAAAAGTGAAATTGGAAAGTAGCAACATATAACCTCCTCCTTTTTTGAAGTCGGTTAATAAATGGATACCTACAGTTAATTTACATTAAAAAAGAAAATAAAAGTATAAAATTTTTTCACTATCAGGTTTTGACACTGCTTTGATTTTGATTGAGTATTGTTTGTGTTATAAACCCGGCTCTCTAAACAATTAATTACATAGAAAAACGATACATTTAAATAAACAATAAAAAAACCAGAAAATTGTTATTCAGGCTCGTATTAATTCAAGCGATTTTTAACTTTTCTCGTTTCTACGAATTACAGTTATGGAATCGCAACATTATCATATAGAATTCAATGAACAAATGTACAAAAACGTAACCACTAAACTTACAAACTTCTTAGTACAGCCAATCGGCTTAATGGCTGAAACATTTTCAGGATCGCGGAATTCAATACTTGTTTGGCTCTTACTGGAACACTCTATTATAGTCCCACAGGATATTCAGGATATTCTGGAAGGGACGAATTACCTCGAACGTGGGAATTTTATTAAATAACATTTCATTTCAGTGAATGAGAAATAATATTTAGTTAGTACCTAATTATTAGCTCACAGGCCATAATAATATATTGTTGATTCTATTTTAATGAAATTTTCAGTCTCCTGAAAATAGTAATTATTTTCACTCGAACGAAGTCGCAGGAATTAACTAGTTGATTCTAAGAATTTTCGGCGCAAAATTTCAACCCTAAAGCATTAGCCATTAAAAAATCAGTAACGTAACATGAAAGTCAAAAATGAGAAGGGAATTAACATACTATTACGCAATGGCATGGGTGCATTTTTGAAAACGGTAAGCGATCTAAGGCCGATATACCAGTGCAAGAGTAGATATGGAATTATACAAAATTAAAAACTGCTCAGCTCGAAGAACACAGATGAGACATTTAGCCATCATTGTAGCGTAACTATAGTTTACAGATACCTACTACTAAGATTAATTGAACCACGTTCGTTCGTTTCAGCCAAATGACGTCCACTGCTGGACAAAGGCCTCCCTTAAAGATTTCCATAACGACTGGTCCTGCGCTGTCCGCATCCAGAGACGTTCAGCCACCTTTTTCACTGACCTTAATTTAGCAGGCAATGTAAGGAGTGTTGTTTCTGTCTTACCTTTAGAGCCTTGCCACACTGTGTGCACTGGCGGATTGCAAACGTTTTCAAAGCGGAGCGGCGACGCAGCGAACACGCCTCGTCTCCGTGGCGAAGACGCCGCGGATCAACGTCAACGTTTCCACCTAGAGTGTTCGCCTCGTGTTTACCGCGCAGCCGCGACGTTTTCGCCGCGGAGTCGCGTCAAATGTGTTCGCTGCGTCGCCGCTCCGCTTTGAAAACACTTGCAATCCGCCAGTGTGGCAAGGCTCTTAGTCATTTGATTGCTTATTAAATTCGCCCTGGAATTATATATGAGGCTAAGTTAATTATTTACAGCTTAGCATACAGTGGAAGCGAGTACCAATAGGGGAGTGCGGCACAATGCAGGTACCTATACGCAAACAGTACCAATCGAAATTGCAAATTTGTGCAGGGGCGCGCCGCGTCGGTTCGTTACCGACTTCTGTTTACGCGTTACCGACAACTAGGGACCCTAGGGTTGACAACCGCTAATTGGTGACAGTTTACTTTTAGTGCGTTTGTTTTTATTAAGGATTGTGTTTAGGGATTAGGGATAAATGCGTCTGGGATTGAAATGGAAAGTGAATAGTCGAAAGTTAAGTGGTTAATTTAACGGTGCTATAAATGTTTATCCAGCAGAGCGTTTAATATTTGTCAAATCGTTGAACTTTGAAGCTTATATTTTATTCATTTAATAGTGATTCAGTTTAGATTATTTATCTATATTTTTATACTCAATTTCTATACTATCAGTCTAAATCTTATAACTAACATTTTCAATGTATCGCTGTTGGTTTCTATAAAAAAAAAAAAAAACATTGTTTTGCTTTGAAATAGCTCTATCTCCAGACTGTCTTTCGCCAGTATGAATAGTCTTAGCGTGGACTTGAGCACGTGCCGTAACCCAATGTTGTCACAACTTAGATCTAAACACAGTACAGGTACAATTTCGCATGAACTTACCATTCCAGATAGACGTCGAGTTTATGCCTCATAATGCACTGAGCTTAGATTTAAAACCATACCGTTTCCTAGGGAAATGCCGTGAAACTGGAAAATATCAAGATGGTATATTGCACGTGTAGCATTGTACTTTATATTAATCAAACCTTCACTAGATCGTCGGTCCACCTAATGGGAGGCCGGCCTACACTACATCTTCCAGCTCATTGCTTTTTTACTTGTAAAATCTTGAAATGTGTTTTTTTATGCAGGACAAGACATGTAATCTAAACCTGGTGTTAAGTATTAGTTATTAAGAATATTTTTTAAACGAATATTTAGTTGTAGTTTTAAAATATTTTGGAATTTAAAACCAAGATGACTTATGACTGGCAGCCCTAACGCAAAGCGTCATGGAGTAACATTTTAATAAGGGCAAAATTTTATGATTTGCATATCAGCGGCGCAATCCATTACTCTTGTTAGGTCGGCCTAATGTATGAACTGCGACGAAGGGCCATTTATATTAATGAAAGCATTACGAGTAAAGAAGTGTTTGTACTAGTTAATTACGAGGATTTATGCTTTGAAAAAATGTTTGCGTAATTTTGGATTTACTAGTAATTCAGACAACATTCTACTAGACTGCAACGATTAATATAGGTAATTATTAGAAATTAGTGAAATTCTGCAGACTTTTTTATTATATCTCTAAGTGTCTCATTTTTCTCAAATAGCAACTCTCCCCCTTGTTCTTAGTAGACAGTCTACTACTCTATCAATTTTTCAGTTTTAAACGTCAAGACAAGTAGATTTCCGAATTTCGTATTAGCTACTGAGTTTAAGAAATTGCCTTAAAAATAAATGAGTTAACAACCTCAACAAAGCTCACGTAGATAGCCTTTGTTTTTATTCTTAACAAACTTAAATCTATGAAAAACCATTATTCTCAAACAAGCGACCATTAATGTTATTTACTCGTACTTTCTCGTGTTATACATTGAACATTTTCTAAAGTACTCCAAGAAGTTCTTAACTTGCTTTTTAAAAAATAAAATGACTTGTTAAATCTTTTTTAAATCTTGCCACCCTGTTCACTCGTTAAATCACCACTCGCGTTTAGACAATAACATACAGGTTTTACACTTATCTCCGCGTGCAGTCGACTATAAAATCGTCTTTTGTTTCTCTGGCAATTGTCTTTTAAGAATATTTACATCGAAGACACGCAATCATTGTAAAGTCCGTCGGAATAACAATACAAAGATGAAACTACATGACATACCTTAATAAAAATTACTAAAGAAGAATAAGATTTCCTTAACCCATTTCATTTGCACGTAAGCTAGAGCTTAACTTATATGATTTTACATAGGATTGTTACCTAATGAATGTTAAAGCAAGACTAAAAACTATTTACCTGCCGCCAATGATGACTCTACTCCGTACTCCTATTTTAAGTATTATTTATGCATTCCTCTCACTGAAAGCCAGACGACATAATGTGCGACAACGAGAAGTAGATCAGGATGTACGGAAATGAAGTTAGGAAGTAGCCCCGCAAGTTTAAATTCATATCACTTACTCTGTAAATCAAATTTTGGGGACGCCATTCATCAAATATTTTGCCACCCTTTCCCCTTAAGATTTCTATTCAATGTTTCTATGATTAAACCATTTCACAACCGTAGATCCGCTGGCTACCTGCTTAAGGTAAGGTTTCAAATATTTGCATATAAAGAGTGCCCCCAACTTTACGACGAAAGTTGAGTACCCACGCAAAATTCAAATGGGTAACGCAATACAAGAAGCTGCAAGTTCGCCGTGGACCATAAAATCAGCGAAATATAACTCAAATACACGCCCATGTCCAACTTCACATGCTATCCTTCATTGCGATAAGATAACTCCGCAGAAATCATGAATTATTCCAATCTGACATCGCATGGAAGTGCAGAAATATTTTCATTGTTCTAGAGAAGGACGATACGGAATCGCAGTTCTTTTGTTACTTGAGAAAGTTTCTGAATAACGTATTACGTAAATTGTTACCTATTTACTTTTGAATAAATTATCATGATAGGTACCTAGTTAAATTCAGTCAGTTCTGCCAGTCGGACAATCAGTTAACTAAAATCAAATTATAGGTTTAAAACAATATGAGATCAATGCACAAAAGTAGCTGCAACAATAATAAGCTTTACGCATGCTTATTACCTGAAGCGTATTTTTAAGATATTATTATACCGGGTAATACCCATTATTATATGCATTATGTAGAATTACTGAGAAGTTCGTAACACACGACTATCACAGTCTTATAAGCCTGACATCAATACACCCGTAACTCGATGGCCCATAAAATCGATAGCTAAGTTTTATTGTACATAAAATCACTGATACTAATACTAGCTTTGCCTATAAAAATTCTTGGCTCGCGCCTGCACCTAATCTATGAAAGTAAGAGGATCACGTCAGCTTATTTGTGTTTGTTATGAGATCACAGCCCCTGGCGCCTGCAGTTGTCTCGCAATTGCCCTTTCCATTGCAGAACTGGTTTAGAACAAAGATTTAGAGACTGCATTATAGATGGCAGAAGTGGTATTGCAAGTTTGCAAGCCTGACTTGGTTTTATGTGAGTGAAAGACTGCAACGTAGGGTCTGGATTCGTTGCTACGTTTACGGTTGTATTCGAAGAGTAGTTTCAAACGATATTAGTATAGCAATCAGTAAACAGATGTCGCTCTTAGGTACTATCTTTCTAGATGACTGGTGGTGTGGTTATTTTGCTGTGTGCTATTACCAAATAGATAAAAAAAAATATTTTGATTTTTAATTCCTGGATGAACCGGATATTCACCGAGTTTATAATTAGTGGGATATAGTAGTTGGCTTACTGCGTCGGTCGTCGGTCACTTGATTAATGCCTTTAAACTTTGCGACCTGGTGTAACAAACGCGTTAAAAGAAAAAGTGCTCGATGTTCCAATGTTTGAAGTCCCCATCGATCAATCCACCAACAGTCGTCACTGGCCTGAGTACCTTGTGACGCGCCCCAGGACGCATCGACAGCCCTAGCACCGAGCGCGGAGATTTTGACAACCCTACGGCTGCGCGGCCGCACGCCGCACGGACCGAGCTAATATAAGAGACGGCGGCGACCGCGGGCGCCTAGCATTCGCTCGGGAGCCATTGCAACAACCAGACGTTCGCGCGCGCGTCTATTGTTCCCTCGGTTGCATTGCACAGAGTCCCTAGCGAATTGCTGCCCTCACTGTTCCCACTAACTTGGCTTGACTCGATACCTCGTTTACCTCCGCGGAGCCATAAAGCTTCGTGTTGCTGTTGAAACGTTCTATCGTTGATAGCTGCCTGTTCACGTCCTTACCGAGTAGTGCATGTGATACTCATCCCGAACCCGCGGTAGCAATCCTGCTGCCACCCTTCCTGAACTTCACACCCCCTCGCCCCGTAGGTCCAACGCCTTTCCCCTGTGGTCGCGCTCACTATTGAGGCTTCGGTCCCTGGCTCGAGCTAATTGGACCACATCCTACCCCCCTAGTTATAAGTGTCCAAACTAACACTCGCTAAACCTCGCACAGGGCGCCGCCCCTCTCGCGGATACGTAAACTAGTTTCGGGACGCGAACCGGGCGCGTCGTCATTCCTCTCGTTGTAATTAGTAAATTGTGATATAACTTGTAAAGTACTTGTAAACTTGCTCATTATTAAATAATAGTAATTTAGAGTCAGTGAAACTAGAATAAGTAAACTATTGTGGAACTTGAATTATAAGTGCCATTGTGTTATTGATTGTGCGTTTCCTTGGTCGAATATCCCTGTAGGCATCCTAGATAGGTACACATCCCTCATCGCAGAAGGCGAACTGGGACTTAGTACTAAACAGCGGGGTGTTAGACTGAGCTAGCTTAGACGCCCCGTTGCAACCTTCTTTCTAGCTTGCTTTTTAGAGGAGTATGTTATTTTAGCTGCCAGCTCACAGTCCAAAATGGAACTGCGGTCACAATAAGCTATATCTGCCTGTGCTTGCGATTGAAACTTGTATAGCTATACCTGAATCACAAAAATAACATAAAACTGCACCTGAATACAGGGCCTTGCTTTATAATTAGAAAAAGGATACGGATATCAGATATGCAAATTTTACAGGATTTATTGCACGCAATAATTCAAAGAACTTGTACAGCAACTTTTTCTTTTTTACTTAAATTAATAAATTATAACTAAAATTAATAATTCGTCACACTTATACAGATGTAATTGCCTCGAGTCACCAGCAAAGGTGCATTATAATTAGCGCGGTCCGAATTAGTTTAATTTCGGTGTGGGCAGAGGTACTTACAATTGCAAATCACCCTAATGTCGGAGTGTAGCAATTACTAGCTTTTTCCCATATTCAGTTCGTATATTAATTTGATCAATAAAAGTACCTAATCTAATTATGCTAATCTGATGTCTTACTAAGCTAAAGTACGCGTGAAGGAGTTACAAACATCTATCCATCTTTACAGGCACTTCACATTTGCAAATATTTTTGCAAAATCTCCGCCACATCTTTGCGTTTAAATCCTTGTTCCATAATACCTATCTGGCCTGAGCGAGTACCTAATTTATATGGGCCCCCAGAGTAATGACAAAGAAAACAAGCTGCTGAATAATAGCTGTTATGGCGATTGTGGAACCAGCTTTTATAAACTATACGGAGTTATGGATGCGAAATGATATTGTTGAATGATCACAATACCAGTCCGAAGTAAGTATACTCGGCAGCAGAAACAATACAATTACCACGATATACATCATCATCATCATCTCAGCCATAGGACGTCCACTGCTCAACATAGGCCTCTCCCAATGCTTTCCATGTTGCCCGATAAACATACATGAACACAATAATTAATGAAGCAAGACATGGCATAGTTACTTTAGGTACTTTTTTTAAGGAATTTTGCTATAACGTCTGACAGAATCATCATCATCATCATCATCATATTATAAAATAATTACAGTCATCTTCCTCATTCTCCGCCACATCTTTTCATTCATTCTGTGAACGAGTACCTAATTTATAAATATGGGCCCCCAGAGTAATGACAGAAACTGCTGAATAATAGCTGTTATGGCGATTGTGGAACCAGCTTTGATAAACTATACGGAATTATGGATGCGAAATGATATTGTTGAACGGTCACAATACCAGTCTGTAGTAAGTATACTCGGCGGCAGTAAACTTATGTACATAAGTTTATCGTGGTAACTGTCAATTTTCATGTGTTCATGTGAACACACTATTGAATGAAGCAAGAAATTACATAATAGTTTTTTTTTACTTTTTTGAGGTAGCTGAATTTTGCCTTAAGCGTCTGACAGAATATTTAGAGATATCTTCATACTTTTAAACCTGAAACCGAACTTACTTAATACCACCATGGCATGTCATCTTGCCACATGTTATCGTGTCGTCTGAAGGAGATACGTAGGCAGCTAAATAATAGCTAAAAATTGTAGATTGAATTGTCTTTTAGACAGAATCATAAATCAAAATTCTAGGCTGCTAACACCCCTTAGGTAAGAGCAATCCCATATCCAAAAAACAGACAATCTAATGTCAGCACGCCGATTTTTCTTATCAGTTGCCCAGATTGCCAATTTCTGTCACGGACTGTACGTTCCACATCCACATACTGCTGCCATACATACTATCATAACTACTCGATTGTTATTTCGAGCGTCTATTCCCAGAATTATTTCGATGGAACAAGCCTGATTGGAGAGTCCTAGGGGACGCTCAATCATTGTCTTTGGGCCAGTGTTTCGACAAATTTAATTATGTCAGGGCTACAATAGAATATTCTTCGCGTTGTCGCTTAACCGTAAAATAGAATCAAGGATCTAATCAAGGCCAATGTTGGTGACAAAATGCCATGCCATCTTTGATATAGTAATAAAGTTACAAACTCGTAGGATCTGAGTTGAGTTCCTAATTGGAGTAGTCTTTACACGAATGAGTATTTAGATTAGAATAATACTTTATTTTTTAAATAGCATAACAAACTTTCACTTTATCCCATGAGGTTGACTGCAAGATAATATAGTCTGACATGTTCATGAGCAATAAATTTAAAATAAATTTTGCTATTCGGCAATCCATGCTAAAGCTTCGGAACATTTTAGTGCCTATAATTCACTTAAGTGTACATTTATTTCAATCTTACCTCGAAACTAATAGTACTTCGGTGTTATAAACATCGTATCCCCAATAAACCCGCTTTATTATCGGCTGTATCAGGATATCTAGTGTTCGCCCCAAGACTTACTCGTACATCCAGGTCACATGCGGTGCTAAATTTATTCAGTGTGTCTAAGGCTAACATTTAGAGTTTAGACCGCTTTGCTTTGAACCGAAGCTGGAGTCTAGTCTCTGGGCGCCTAGAGATAACACACGACGATCATGAGTGTGACTAGCATCCGAAGTCTACGTGTGAAGTTTATTTTCTCCAGAGAAATTTTGTTTTAATGGCCCCTTTCGAAGCGCACCTGGCACAATGATGAATGAATTGCAGCTCCGCGCGTATTTATGAAATATTTTCTTGGAATATTGTTCAGTTCAGAATTCAGACGAGTTGATATTGAGTATAGTGTCAAGAACGTGTGGTACTTAGCGAATAGCTTACTGAAATGTGAAGTGCTTTTGAAAGTTATAAGGGTTCTTACTTATTCTTTATATTCGAGGCTTATGTTCGGCGTAACGTGATATAATATTTGGATATTATAAATCTTGAGAAATGATAATATCTTAGCTATATTAAATTAAGGTTTTTTAACTTGGAAAACATATTGCGATTACTGCAAATATATTTAGGAAAAACCATAGAACTACTTTTCACGTTACAGTTCATCGATACGTCAGAATAGGAAGGACTTTTTGTTCAAGTTGGTTAAACATCTTTTTTGGTTAATGACGTTTTTGCAAGTAAATCCTAATGGATTCAAACCCTTCCTCAGGCAGAAAATATTTCAAGTGCAAAATTATGTGAACAGTTCAGTCTATATTTCAGCTGAAAGCTACAAAAGTATGTCCAGTTCCAATGTTTTCTTAGGCGCCTGGAAATAAAGTGTCCCTACTAAGAATTAGGGACCGCCTTTATCAATAGTGCTTTGTCTACGGACACCCAAGAGGTATTAGAATCCCTTACAGATTCAGCAATCCTTTGTTTAAAGCTACCTTTTCCTGTATGCCGATCGCGTGTCCACTGTTTATTAAGGTTACTTTTGAAATGGCGATACGCCAAGGAAAATTCGACTCAATCGTCAAGAAAATAAGGCTATCCAACAAAATTATTGTTTGCTGGGAAATAGTTGTCCCTTGCCGTCACAAACGGCTGTCAGCCTCAATCTTCTGATTACTGAATGCTGATTCGCCCGAATTTAAGCGTTTCTTCGTACCTTAGATATTTAATAAAAATAACTTGACTATGTTTGTACACTTTCCCTTTTTGAACCTTGGATTTTAAAAAAGGTCGAGTATTACAAATAATAATATACATATTTAGATCAACAGTATATTATTGTCTATAAACCAGAAGGTCTGGGTTCGATTCCGCAAAAATCAATTTATGTGTTTATTCCGAGTTCAGATAGGAGATAGCAGGCAATTGATCTCTTCTGCAATTTGCCTGACTATTAAAAATTAAATATTTTTCTGGTTGGAGTCAAGTCAATCGATAACCGTTCAACACTACTGAAAACCCTCCCAAATAGGTGGCATCTAGATGAAAAACAACCGCGGACCGCACCCGTCTGCGGTCGCCGATTTTATTTTACAGAATTTATTACATTTCGATAATCTGCTGTTTTCGTTCGGGCTGAATTTCAATGATGGCCGGTATAGACTAAGAGCTAAGTGAAATACCATAAAAGTTAATTTTTATAATGTTTGGGCACTAATTTTAAATTGTTTGCTCATCAGTCAGAGAGTTTTGACCGTTCCATTCCAACCCCTTGCTAGACAAGGGTAGCTGTCAAAACCACGATAAAGCAAACTTCATGACGCGCCAACGTTTTTACCTATGTTAAGAGCATACGCTGACAAACTTTCAGCTTTTATAACATAACGTAGGCGTTCACTAGCTCTTAGCCTAGTGTGTAATTTATCGTGCGGCAATTTTGATTGTTTGTCTTTGTCATTGCTTTGTTTATGGTGCCGTCAGACAGTGGGTCATTCAATAGCTTTATTTACTTACTTAATTCAAATTGATTGGCCTCGGAATGTTTGTACGTTACGGAAAATCAGTAAAATTAAATTAAAAGTTTATACGTGACTTTATTTTCGTAGGAAGAATAACCACTGGGCAAGTTAAACACTGTGTCTTTTTGTGATTTTAATTTTGAAGCAAACAATTCTATATTTTTACATTTTTACTTGAAACTTAGTTTGAATAAAACATTTTAAAAATTTGGTCTCTACTACTCTCAGTCTCAGGATAAATGGCTCTATAGCTTAGGAAAATCATTAGCCAACGAAGCTGGCGAGTTTGATTCCCACCTGTTTCCCAAGTGAAAAGTCATGTCCAAGTATTCATTTTTAAATCCATCCCCATCACCAATTAGGTCCAATTACTAAAAGATACAGCTGCCCAAACCGTGGCAGATAAAAATGTAATTTCAACGGAAACAGAAAACACCGGGTTTTATTCTGTAAAAATATTTTGCCCGGGGCCAACTCCCCCATTGTACAACTGTCACGAGATCCAACAATCGTCTGAGGGCACATTCAAATGATAATCTGGGCATACGCTTTGCGAATTATTCGTGTTGGGACACAGTGTAAGAAGAGAGTATGATGGGTGGATTGGTTTAGTTAGTCAATAAAATGCCCATTCTCGGCTTCAAAATGACGGATTTGCTTCGTATTGCTATAAGTTTTCGTTGGAGTTTATTGTTACTAGAATACTCCCACTGAAATGAAAAATTTCATTGATAACGAGGTTAAACAGTGATTGGTGCATAAGAATAAACAAATCTTACAAAAACTAAAACCACAGATTACCTAATAGATTAAACTGCCCCAAAAATGTGCAGAAAAACTAGCCATGACATTTTTTTGCCAACTCGTTGCATTTATTAATTGTTGATTTTAAAGAATTAACTAAGAATTAACTATACTTTTTTAAAGCAATGTAAGTTTATTGAGTCGTTATCACTACATTAACTATATTATTGTGTTCTTTTAGAATAGTTGTGCCTTGTTTTTGTGATATATGGTGTACTACACAAGGCTATAATTTTAACTTACAGTTAAACAACTGCTTGCCTACTCTGTGGCTCACGCTGGTAGCCGGCACATGCCAGAAATGTCACATTAGCTTGATTTAGGTGTATTACCTTACAACGCTGTGGAGGTGTACCTACCGCCGTGATTTGGGATAATGAATATGACTGTAATATAATTTTCGCGTTTAGGAGAGTAGTTAGTATAATTCAGACCGACTATAGGCAACCTTTACGAGCCTATCTAGGTAGAAACATTTGGGATTAAAACATTATTTTTCAAGTGTAGTGTCCTTCATTTGCCCTTTGTAAATTGGTGATTCTCCTCCAGTGGAGTCTAAATGACATGATGATGATGATTTTTAATAGTAAGAGGGTAAATAAAATAAAAAGACTACATTTCCCACTCTGAAATACTAACGGGATATCAGATTTTATAAACTGTTTCACTTACGCAATCGCAAATCGAAGAACGTTCTGAAATATTGCATTCGATTTTCTGTTGCCAAAAGATTGACAACTCCGCAAAAGACCGTACTTAACTTTTATAATAATGATATAGACCGCGCCCGAGATTTCCAAGATTACGAACGAAAAACAACACCATTCACTTTTACGATTCGGACAAAAACTTCCATATTTCGTATTTTCAGGACGAGAACCCGTCAGTCTCGCGCCCCATACACTTTAAAAAACAAAACAGTATTGTAGCGAATATTTTGGTCTTTGCTCCGTTTTAATAAGAGCTGGATGTTTCGTTGCCATTAGAGTGTCTATGGGTGCACCATTAAATAAACATCTCCAGAGCTTCCCTTAGTTATTAGCGCCCCCTACCACTTGACGCTCGCTGATACGGCACGCAGGAAGGAGCAAAATCAATTTCATTTTTCGACACGTGCGTTAAAATGTTATGGCGATTGGAACGGCGGTTGCTTTGAGGTCATGTACAAACTCAGATTAATCAGGGTTCGTGAAAAATTCACCCTATTTGGAGCGCTAAACAAGTTTACGTGGTGATTGCGATCACGTTTTGCTTTTCGGCAAGCGATACGAGCGTTTGAAATGTTTTCTACTTCTGTGCCTTTACCTAACTCTATTTAGGTATTGCAAGTTAATAATTTGCATAAAATTACATAAAATTTTACGTGCTTTGAAACAGCAAAGCAATTATGGTTCAAAATTGAAGTCCAATATAGCTACAGGCACTTTTTATTAGTTTTTGATTGATTTCTAAGAAAACTGACAAACTTTAGTCTCCACTAATACTGAAGCATGACCATTAGAGACTTAAGAGACGAATAATAACTAAGTTATTAGAAAATAAACAGTAATAACTTATTTGAAATACTATACACAGTCGTTAAATTAAATTAAAAAGGGCAAAACAGGTTAACCCCTGAATATTTTAGTTCAAAAGCAGCAATTTTTCGTCAAAATTACTCAAATTAATCTAAGTCCTAACCATCTACTAAGCTTGAAAAACGGAATAAAAATGCATCTACTTACTAGAAATGTTGGTTCCAGTGCATTTTTCGTCTCGTCGACTCGCTAGAGATGTCTGTAATCCATTCTGATATCCTCGTTTTCGTTCAAAGTCCACTCGTTTCATGTCATTACGGCAAAGCGAACAGATATACACATATACCACTTTACACTTACCCATTATCTTGAGTTCCCAAGAGTTTATTTCAAAGGATTAAGGTTTAGAATGCGGTGGATTTTAAAAAGTGCCAGCTAAAGTTGTGGTCTTTCCCCACCGTGTTTTACTGCGATTGATTCAGCCGCAAGACGGACGCCGGACCGAGCGGGACTATCCTCTACTTATCTAATTTTATTGTCACTCCGTCGAACCCTCTGCCACTGAGACCGTTTCGAAACTAGAAAATTCTTTTTGCGCCATCCGATATTTTTATCTTGGAAGGACATCTTTATTCGCAAGCAGTTAAACTCAATTTAACAAGTCACTTGCGAGATAGCCGAGCCTGGCTTCAGGCCCAAGAGTGTTATAAAATTTGATATTAAAATTCAGTTCGATATGATATTTAATTGCACGGTTATAAATTTTTTATTTGATTTTATCGCTGGTATTTTTATTATGGGCCTGATTCAGCTTCCGAAATAACGACAAAATCAACTGAAATTGCGATTTTAAAATAATATAATAGTGGACAGCGACCGGTCGGAAAATTGATTTCATGTCTACTTGGAGAAATCGCAAAGGAAATAAAGGGTACCAGAATGTATCTCTTACAATTTTTCAAAATAATGTCTTGAGTCTTATACCCAACTGCAGAAGAAAGAAGGTGTTTTTGTTTTGTGTTTTACACACTTGTAACTACGAGTATGTGGTAACATTAAGTCGTAATATTTATCGAACTAATTGAGCGTATTTAATTTTTTTGTTTTTTTTTTGATTGGGTGGATTTTCGTAAGTTCCTATTAGGCTTTTAATGTTGGCTCATTCATGAAAATGTTGGCTCATTCATGAAAAATAAACCTACTGACGGATAAACTCATCGTCATCATCGTCATCATCATCATCATTTCAGCCATAGGACGTCCACTGCTGAACATAGGCCTATCCCAATGACTTCCACATAGCACGGTTGGTAGCGGCCTGCATCCAGCGCCTTCCTGCTACCTTTATCAGGTCGTCGGTCCGCCTTTTGGGTGGACGTCCCACGCTGCGTTTTCCGGTACGTGGCCTCCACTCCAGAACCTTGCTGCCCCATCGGCCGTCAGTTCTGCGTACTATGTGCCCTGCCCATTGCCACTTCAGCTTGCTAATCCGTCGGGCTATGTCGGTGACTTTAGTTCATATAATAAACTCACTTTAGTGATAGTGTAATAACACTAGTACTCCCAATCCTTGGTAATAACCTCAGACGAGTTCTAAGGACACTGGGTAACATAGCGCACATTTATTGCGCGCCGCGCGCCTCATCAGTCAGCGCGGTCGCCCCAACGTTGACAAAGAGTTGTCACAGCTCGTCCCGGCAATGCATCGCCTGCTTTCTGGAGATAAGCGTCCATAATTCTTCTTTTAAAAGCTAAAACCTTTTTAAGATTGCACTTGGAGAATGAGAAAAGATAGATAATTTTACTCCTCAGAATCAAAGATTCAGAAAACACTGATGTTACCTTTTTTGCGTTGAGAAATGCATAGCGCATACCCACTGGCCGATGAGGACGACTACCGATTGCGTTATGTGGTACTCTCCTCGCCAGAAGGGCAGGTCTAACTCAAACCCGATGGTGTCCACCAGTATCTTCGATCTACTACGTGACTGACTTTTACGTTTTAAAATTACACTTTTATAGATTTTCGAAGTTGAGTCATTCATGAGTTTTAAACATTAAAAAGACTACTATTCCGGAGGTAGCGGGTTCGATTCCCGCACAGTACAAACATTTGTGTGCATGAACATATCTGTTTGTATTGGACTGGGTGTTTTCTATGTATAATAAGTATGTATTTACAAAAAAAAGAATTTAAGTATGTTTATATCCGTTGTCTAGTACCCATAGTACAAGCTTTGCTTAGTTTGGGACTAGAAGCGCAGTGTAAAATGTCCAAGGATATTTATTTATTAAAAAAAAAAGTACCTACCAGTTAAATTCAGTGTGGCATATTGACCGTGTTTCATAAATATAACCGATCGTTTAGTACCAACAATAGATGCAGCAGAACAATAGGGAAAACTAACAGGTAATAAATAAAAACGGCCATCGCTTTACACAATGGCAGTAAAGATAAACACCGAATTAAACCTTAATACCATGTGAATTTAACGCACGCTATAAAATGGCAATGAATTTCCACCTACGTTTACAATACGGGGTATCAATAGGCCTTATACTATAATGGATGCATACGCAGTAAGCATTTCGCGCTTGTTTTATAAGAATCAGTGTGCTTACCATGAGTTTTCGTTTGGTGTGCTCGCTAGCGACTGCGTAAAAAAATGACATTGAATGAACATACATGACAGATAGAACAGCGCCCCTAGCGGCTACTTTCAAGAACTAAATTCTTCATAGAATTTTTTGACGCACTCGCTAGCGAGCACACTTAACGTAAACTCATGGTAAGCACATAGATGTACAATGGTACCTCTAATAACTAAATACTGCAGTGCCATAATTCTAATAGGCACTATTTTGTGACAAAGTGTCTGATATGCTGTTGACTGTGTATTACTACTATTACTAGTAAATACCGTGAGATGTAGGTACCTACTTGCCAATTACTTCGAAAATTGAGTTGAAAATTTATTTATTTATTTATTTATTTTAGGAATTACAAACAAATGTGTTACAAAAACTTATCTACTAGACTTATGTATTATTTATGTGGTAACACATCCCACTACGTAATCCACATATTGATAATGAAACCATGTAATATAGAGCGAGGCAATTACAATTAAGGTACACCTTATAAACGCGGTGTAGCTCAACACCAAGAAGTAATTAATATTATGTTCAGACTTTTAATTATTAATTTTGTTCTGTTTTTTTTTTTTTCATTTTATTTATCTTAATTTTAATTTGGTCACTTTGCAGAGTGTCTAAAATATGCTTTTTAAATCTTGAGGAACTCTGGGAAAAATCGATGCTATTAAAGTTCTGGTTGTAAATGGACAACAGTCTATTGAGTGGGGTTCGTAAACCCGCATTGGTTTTACACAAGTCTACATAAAAGGTTCTCTCGTCTCTGCGTGTGCTTCTGAGTGCAGCACGCCTGGGGACGCTAAAGTGGATCAGGTTACAGAGGTCTATGCTATTATCTAATATTGCTATACTGGTAGTATATCTTTAATCAGCACTACTTTGAAGTGCTAGTTTTCTACTAAACAGCGCTTTGAGCTCCATACCAATTTCCAAAAAAACTTCATGTAACTATACATGAACGTTGCCTTACTGAATTTATCTCAACTATGTCAATAAGCCTTATATTATACAGCATTACTCTGACTTATAGAGTTACCGCGCATGTGTACTGGGTGCTAAAATTGCAATACAGTGCCTGTAATATCCAGTATGCATAAGTGAAATTGATCACTATCTAATACCTAGGTTTATTGTTTTAACAAAGCTAAGGATTAGTGTAGATTTCTGACACGATAAGTATCCTAAATCCTTTGAATAAATTGGCAACTGTTCTATGTACATTGATGTTGGCATCAGATTTTGACAGTTGGATTGGATGGCTTATTACTAACAAGCCTTAGAAAATACAAGATTTGGTGAAGGTCGTGAGAAGTCCCTGGATACCTCCTTTGGTCCTTTGGCTGTGGAAATCCTTGGGGGCTTTGTCCACCAGTGGACGTTATTTGGTTGAAATAAATGAAGCCTTAGATAAACTCTTTTTCATTACCTCAGTACGTTTTCTTTAGACTTAGCAATGCCATCACTACGAATATATCGAACGAAACATTTTGACAGCTCATAAAACTTGATTCATGCGAGCTCAATCCGAACCCGATACGTCATTCATCCTAATCCAATGCAATGCACATCGATAACTGGGCATGACAAACGTTCGAAAAACGGTTCGGAGCAATAAATTCATAAAGAGCATGCCCTCCTCTGTCCTCCGAGGCTGAATGGCGGCACTCCGTTTGACCGATGACCTGCTCGCCGGAGGAATGGCACGACTGCTCCAATTGTAATGGTTTTCAGTAATAGACTTGTGTTTTAGGGTCCCTGCCGATGTTCATCTTTTTCTTTTTTGATTTAATAGATAAATTGGAATAAATCTGTTACTATTTTGCGGTTTCAGCAATTTGTGAAATGCAAATGCAAATTTCTTTTTATGGGACTGGGGGCAAATGAGAAAACGGTCAGCTGATTAAACATTTATTAAATTCTTCGGATAAGTAATTTGAAACAAGCAAATAATATTGTAACAATTTACGTAAGGTATTCTAATCAACAGGGTAGAAACTATTTATAATATTTGTAAAAAAAAGCCTCGAATCTAATTTATTCAACAATCATGCATTACATCCATATTCCACATCTTGTGAGTATTGATATTTTTATCTATTGTATCAATTTTCAATCGAATGCATCCAAACATATTCCAAAACCTGTCTTCTATAAATTTATCAACCTGGAATTAGCAACCAAATAGTTTTCAGAACCCATTCCCGTTATAACCGTCTGCCATACCTAAAGCGCGCTGGAACACGTAATTAAACTCATTCCGAGCGCTCAGACGCGCGGGCCCGTGAACTATGGCGACGTGTTGAGGAGTATGTCACTGTTATGGCCCATGCGAGGATTTTGCAATTTCAATGTCCTAATGCTACGTTGGCTAAATTGTTTGGTGTTGGAGCGACGAGCGTTAGCATTGAAGGCATGGCACGATATTGGCATAGCGTCTAAACGACCAAGTACAGCGTTCATTGTAAAATTTGGAATTGGTAGGATAGTGGAATGTGTAGTTTGTGAACATTTAGAACGTACACTGCTCAAATGTTTAATTATTAAATAACTGAATGTTAATACTTAAATCTAAACTTGTTGCTCATTTAACACCTTAAAGTTTAAGAGCTTGTTAAATATTTGATTAACTAGGAATTGTAAAAACTGTTTTTCTGGTACATAATGCTGAAAAGTTATTTATGTAGATTGTTCTTTTAATTAATTCCCATTTTCATAATCCCACTTAAAACCTAGACGCTAGTTATCGTTTGTAAATAAAGAAAAACATACTAGCCTTATTTACTGATGCCAAAGTTGTAATACCTGCCTGCCGTTGGTTTCTTATGACATACAATGTCAGCTGTATTTTGAATTCAAAGCCTAATCCAGCTTGAGATATCGCAAGCATAATAATACCATCACCTCAACAAGAGTGGTTCCAACTCGTCCCTAAGTAAAGGGAATTGCCCCAACTTTAGTGCGAGAGCCCTTCCCGCGCAGGTTGTTAGCTAACAAGGTTACTTCTCTACTAGTAGTCTTGTTTAAACTGTTAGCAGCTTTGGAATTCACAGAGTATTGCGATTTGTTGTCTTCCGCGTTTCAATGTATGTAAGAGTAGGCGCACACCGTTGATTTTTAGTTGGCCTATAGTTGTGCCTGATTTTAATTTGTATGAAGAATCGGCCAAATCGAATCGGCGTAGTGTGCGCACTCCCATACATGCCCATTGCCCATACTGATCAACTGCCCGACTAAGCTATCGGCCGACGAAAAATCAACGGTGTGCCCCTACTCTAAGATTGCGTCGAATATACTCTGTACGAGTATTTGACATGATTGTAAGCTTTGGTTTTGCTGAATGTTGTCTTGAAACATCACGCCTCTAGAATGCCGCGAAGATCTGCGGAAGCTGGAATTTTGAGCAACCAAAGTCCTATTAAAGTCACAAGTATGACTTAAAATATTTTGAAGGCATTTCACATACTTTTCTTTGTTGCGTCACGTTTGAGATGCATGCAACGAAGATTTTTATAGTTGTTATTTTCGGTACTTACACAATAAGAAATGCATTAATGTGATATAAAGCGTTAAGAGAAAGCTTTTTACCAAATGAAAATTTATTAGAAATTAATCAGTTGGGACAGTAAAAAATAACAAAGTCTAACCAAATGCCGAACTTCTATTGTGACTTTCCCTTCTCATTTGAGTCGAGTTTTCACCTAATCACATAATTAAACACTCGTCAAGCGTGAATAGAGTCAAATTATTGCTACGAAACGTGAACGGGACGCGCAAAATTTCTATGACAACAGTAAGGCTAACTTTGACAAACGTCAAAAACGTCAAAAAACGTCAATATTCTCTATAACTATAACGATACCGATGTTTTTTGTATGAAGTTTGACAGATTTTTGACGTTTGTTAAAGTCAAAGTAAGTTGGTGTAACCCAGCCTAAGAACCGTTCCGATTCTCATACAAAATTGCACGTCCGGGCACGTCACGTCGTGTCGTGTATGAATACCTCAACTCAGAGTTGACAAAGAATGATTACAGAGTATGTGTGGCAACTTCTTAATAAGTCCTTGGCACATTTGCATCGGCGACGCGGGCGCCTACACCACCTCCTGTGAAATGTATACTAACTTTCTCGTACCCTCGTTGAATGTACAAGTTTGTCCCAACTCGAGGTTTTAAGTTTTGATAGAGCAAGGCAAGTTAAATATTAATGTAAGGTGTACCACTCATAAGTTTTTGTTATCATATTCACCTACGAATATTGCTGCGAAATTTCCATCGTGTTCAGTTACGTTTTTACGGCAGCGTTTCGAAAACTCTGAACAGTTGTGAACTATTTTTAACGAAAACTCAACTTTGGTATGAGGAAACTAATTTTGTGTAACAGTTGGATAACTATTTGTTTCAATTTCAATACATAAGTAGTTGTATGTATTCTGGATATAAACTGTATGGATCATTTTAAGAAGAGACTTACCTGGATTTTCTAAGGGCATAACTTTATAGGTTCCAGGGGTAGTAAAGCAGTGCATGGGGCTGTGTTTTTGTCATGTCAAATGCTACGAGATGTTAAACGTGTATACTGTGACAGTCCAGACCCGTCATATCTTACCATTCCCGAACCGCTTTACCACCGTAAGAACCTACCCACTTACCGTTACTTACCTATGCCCTATGCCTGAAGTAACCCAAAATTCTTCAGGTTGTTAAGTTTAGACGTAAACATCGGAAAACGCCATTGATTTTTTTTAAGTCATAAGTGCGGTTTTGTTCCCCAGTCGATGAAGCACCTGATGTCATGCCCTGAGTGCCCAAGCAACTGCACTCAGGAGGATTTGATGAGTGCTACTGACAACGCCACTCTTGTGGCGGAGTTTTGGGCTGAGACTGTGTAGGTTTGTTGTCGACACGATAAGAAGAAGTCATAAGTATTTTGTAGACACACAAATTCCCACAGTTGTCGCTCAAGGGAGTCCACTGAAACTTTAATCCGTGTAAGACGTTCAACTGAAAACGCAACTCTGACACGAAGTGAGGGCCTTAATATAGGAATAATATGATCAGGCGCCCGCGCGCCTAACTTTGTGCCAATTGAAAAGTTTCACTGCAATACAGTGTGTTGTTACAACACGGTGCAATGTGCAGTGACACCGGCTGAGGTTTTCGCCGTTTCGAATACAAAGCGTTTATAAACCCAGTTACAGTTCTTTTTGGAAGTGTTACAGTAAAAGTGTTGTAAAATTACTGAGACTAGTGATTAGGTAGTTTATCTGAAAACTAAGGCAGAGTATAATCTGTTTTTTATTTGGAGACTGAAGTGATTTTATTAAAATTTTCATTAAAAATACAAAAGTCCCAAATAAACGATATAAAATTAAAAAAAAAATAGTTACGTTTAATAAAACAGCTAACCGAAAATATTGCACATAAACTGCATAACTAAACGCGTTCCGCAACGCCAAATACGGAAGCTCATTTCATATCTTGGCAAATACTCTTTTTATCTCCATCCAATAAACAGAACGTCCTCAAAAATCCCGAAACATTTCACAAAAGATATTGCGGTCGTAATTTTAAATCCTTTGTGTTCCGTTTCGCACGTGTGACGGCTGTCTGGATGCAAATCATGGCGTCTAGTGCTGGCAGTGCCGCGGGCGAGACAACTCAGCTACTTACAACTAACAAAGGGCCATTGGGTAACTTCTACTCACTCACCTTATGTTGTTGGAGGGTGTCGTTGTGTGCACTGAATGTTAGAACTCGCTGCGTGCTGCATTTGTTTTAGAATCGCGAAGGGTTTAGAATGTGAGAATTATTCTGTTGTTAGTTTTTTTCACTGATTATACGTTAGATGATCAAAGATTACGATATTACAGATACCATTCTAGTCTTCACTCCGCCGAGATTGTAGGAGAGCAGGGCGACTATTCAGAGATATTCTGCATAATTATAATTAGTAAAGGTAATTAATTACACAGTAAGAAGTTCTATTAAATTTTTCTGAAAAACAAATAACGAAAATATAACCTTAGTGTAGTTAATCTCAGATTACATTAAGCCTCAAAGTTTTCATTGCAATGACTTCTTAAATCGCCTTCCACTATAACTATGACTAAACCAGCCTCATAATTCGTCTCAACTTCCAAACTAGATCGTAACATAAACCTGCGTATGATATAACGAAAAGCCGTTCCAGGGCCGTAATCTAAAACCCTTGTTCCCAGTCACGGCGTAGCGAAAACAGGAATAGCGAATTAAAAGTCTTAAACTTTTCCCTTTTTATTCCCGGGAGAACAATCGTGAAATTTCTGCCGCTAGCGGGTCATCAGTCAAGTGAGGTGACGGTATTGGACATGCACTTTTGCTTTTTGAAATTCAACTTTCGTTTATGATTTTTTAAGCGTCTTTTTGTCTTAAAGTTGCCTCATAATATTTTCTCCAACTCAGTCCTAAAAAGACTGAGTTAAAGATTTAAAATCATAACTGCTAAATATTACTTTTGAATTACATTATTCATTATTAGGCCTAATTTTATGAAAATCAAAGCACTTAGGCTTTAAGGCTAACTATCACTAAAATTGATCGATTTTAACTAAGTAGGTACTTATATCAGTATTATAAGTAACTAATTGTTTAAACTATTGTTCACGTATAAGTTGCTAAATAATTACAAATGCCTATTATGCCTAGCGTGTTTTCTAGTTCAACATTTAATAAAAGTCCATGTTTAAAATTTTCCTTTCACCCTCCCAAAATACTTCTACTTTACGAAATACTCCATTTACGCTTAATTATCGTTGAGCGATGAGGTAGCAGTTAACACTAAGCAGCTTGTTAGTAAAACTAAAGGTAGGTACATCAGCGCTCAAGTTCGCGTGAACTTTGAAGATACAAGCGATAGTATAGCATCTATTCAGTTGTGATAAGTTCTATTTTTCAACGAAAATATATAGCCTGATGTGCTGTCGACTGTACATCAGCAGAGGCAAGTTCCCGCGAACTTCGATGGCATTGATCAAATTAATATCGCTCGTCGCGCTCGCTCCGTCAGCATTCGGTCATTAGACTACGGCGCACACTAAAAAGTGCTCATAGTACATTTCGACATTAGTTACACTATACGAGGGCTGCACTAAAAGTATCGGGAATGGAATATTTCCACTGTTCCAGTCATATTAAAATCTATTTAATTGCAAACTCCAGGGTTTTAAAAATCGTATACCATTTATTTATTTAAAAAAAGATTCTCGGTCGTATCACAAGGTCTTGTCAAACTTGTTTAGTCGTTGAGAAAATGGAATTGACTCGAGAAAATTCAAGAGCGATGATTTATTATGACTTTTGAAGTGGTTTAACACAAAAACAGTGTGTTGACCGGATGATTTCTGCATTTGGTAATGAAGCCCCATCCAAAACCACAATTTATCGCTGGTTTCCTGAATTTCAACGTGGACGTGTCAAGCTCAGTGATGATCCCCGTCAAGGTCGTCCAAAAACTGCAGTCACCTAAGAAAACGTTGATGCTGTGCGTAAGCTGATTGAAGAAGATCGACATGTGATATACCGCGAAATTCAGGCAACTTTAGACATTGGCATGAGTCAAATACAAATAATCTTGCATGAACAATTAGGTGTAAAAAAGTTGTTTTCCCGATGGATACCGCATTCGCTCTGTGAAGAGCAAAAAGCGGCTCGCGTTACTTGGTGCGTCAGAACTCTCGGGAGATTACATGCAGGATCCTCAAATGCTGTATACAACATCGTATCAGGTGACGAATCATGGATATACGCGTACGAACCCGAAACAAAAAACCAGTCACGAGTTTGGGTGTTCGAAAATGAATTAAAGCCAACAAAAATTGTTCGTTCACGGAGTGTTGCAAAAAAAATGGTGGCCACGTTTGTCTCCAAAACCGGCCATGTTGCGACTATTCCTCTTGGGGGACAAAGAACGGTTAATGCAGATTAGTATGCTAGCATTTGTTTGCCACAGGTCGTTTCTGAACTCCGTAAAGAGAACTGCAACCGCCGCATCATCCTCCATCACGACAATGCGAGTTCTCACACCGCGCACTGAACAAAAGAGTTTTTAGAGCAAGAAAACATAGAATTATTAGTCCATCCGCTGTACAGCCCCGACCTAAGCCATAATGATTTCTATACTTTCCCTAAAATAAAGAATAAATTGCGTGGTCAGAGATTTTCATCACCTGAAGAAGCTGTGGAAGCCTACAAAACGGCCATTTTGGAGACCCAAACTTCCGAATGCAATGGTTGCTTCAATGATTGGTTTCGTGTATGGAAAAATGTGTCAAATTTCGCGGAGAATACTTTAAAAAGCAATAAATACATTTTTAAATAGTAATGTTGTTTCACTTCCTTGATTCCCGAAATTTTCAGTGCCGCCCTCGTATTTCCTTTTCAAAATAGCTCTTAGTTCAAATTCGTAAGGTGCTAGAAAGTTTAACATTATATACTGTTTGCCTGAAGACACATTAAAAATATTGTTTAAATCGAAATTAAATCTAAAATAAGACATACAATCTAAATTTTAATGTAAGTTTTGGTAAGGTATTTAGAGATCTTTTTTGTTTCTTTAAGGTTTAGAGAAACAAGGTAGGAACTTAGTCTGGGGTTGAACTGTTAATATAATAAAGAAGAAGTAGTAGAAGGAAATTTATTAATACTACTTACCCATTTTGAATCTAGTTATTAATGCTATTACATCATAGTCCTAGTGTGTGGCTTGTACTGTGGGTCAACTACGCAAAACTATTTCGACATAATCGTCTCTATCTAACATGCCAGCTGTGTACTATGAGTAAACGAGACAGATAGAGCGATATTTTAGTCGTTTGCGGAGTAACTTCTGTGTAAGACAAAGCACAACAAGTTTTCAATGTTATTTGAGATTATGAAGTGGTTAGTTGTATCGAACTTTAGACACGGCTTTGGTTTGTCTTGGAGTTGGCTTAGGAACTTTGATTACAAACGAGTAAATAATTAAGTTCCGTGAAGGATTTGGGGTCACAGTCAAGTACGATTTGTTTGTTTCAAAGTGTCACTTTAGACAAGTGTAACAATGGTGCCTGTACCATCCATCACTATCCACCATCTTAATTTAACTTTAGCAAACGTCAAAAGTCTGTCAAATTCCATACGAAAATAATCACGGTTAAAATAAAGTGGTGCAATTCAGCCCTAAAGAAAATAATTTTAAAGCAATTTTTTACATGTTTTAGGATACAAAGCGTGCTGGCGAAAGTTAGGTCAAAACTATTTTGAGTTTTATGTCTTTAGTGTAAAGTACTTAGAAGAATCAATAGAGGAAATATGTCATTTTGGATTAATATGCTTGCCTAATTATTAATTACACAATCCAACATTTTAGAATAGTCCTCATTCCCCGAAATACCATTTCGTCTTAAACTACATACTCATAGTTGATGAGTCAAATCATTAAAATCTATGTTTAGCTACAAGTATGTCATATAATCAACTAGCTTTTGTCCGCAGCTTCGCTCGCATTTGGTTTGGGGTAATGCAACCTCGTCTCATCCCCTTGCTTAGAGGGTGAATTTTTAAAAATCTTTTCTTAGCAGATGCCTACGTCATAATAACTCTGCGTGATTTTCAGTTTCATCTATGTGTTCATAGATCAGTCAGCAACAGCTGTCTTTATACATATACATATTATAGGTACTACATATTCCTCGAAGTAATCGCTTAGTATTAAGGCCCTTCTTAGTAGGTAACTAATAAAGGGGGAAACTGTCTACCTATTAAATTAATGAAGTAAGCTTTGCTGAATTGGTTTCAGCGAGAAACGTTGTAACGTAAATATTTACTGAGACTAAAATTACTTTAACATGAACGTTGATAACCTAAGACGAAATTAATGGCTTTACAAATTCATGTGGCGTGTACTGAAGGGAAAATTGTTGTTTAGTAATCGAGAAATCAGTAGGTTATTTATAGGTTTAATAACGTTATTAATAGTTTCTTCTATAGATTTACTGACAGAGCTGTAGTCAGCAAAATAACATTTAAAGTTTTTTTGTTTCGTGTAGACTTTCTCGTAAGTTATCTTTCATCATCATCATTATCATTTTAGCCATAGGACGTCCACTGCTAAACATAGGCCTCCCCCAATGATTTCCATGTTGAACGATTGGTAGCGGCCTGCATCGGCCTCGATTGATAGCAGGAAGGCGCTGCCTTCCTGCTATCCTTATGATGTCGTCGATCCACCTTATGGGTAAGTTAGCTTTAATTAGGATAAAAAAACATTTTTGGGTTGCTAGCTAGTTATATCCTTATCCCTTAAAAGTTCAGTGGGCCACTGTTCCAGCTAATTTCTGTTTTTTCTATTGCTCTCATCAAATAGTAATTCTTTGCGATTAGAACAAAAAGGAAATGGGTAGCTAAAACTGTGGCCCACTATACAGACAAGACGTAGTTCCCATTTGCATAATGTTTCTTCGTAATGTATTTTTTGCTAGAAGGCATGTAGATCACTACATGTACAGTACAAAGAGTTGTAAAGTGTCTCTAATAAGTAAAACCGATCCGATAGCAAAACCAAAAACCTCTAGTTCACAGTTCCACAACTCGATGCAGCCTAATCGGATCGATTAAGCCAATTGTGAATGTTGACGTGCGGACTGCTCACTTGTCAAGCGAGAACTCGATTTGCGAGGGACGGTGGTATCGCCATGTGTCACCACCATGGCCCATCATCGTAATGCATTGGCCGCATCCAATAAATATTGGGATGCGCGAAAAATTGACGCAGCGCAAATTGAATTGAGTGTGATGGTTCGAAAAAAAGGTTAGTTTATTTATTTGAAATAATTTTGAATTGATCGGAGTTCTTTTGAAGCTGGTCTTTTTGAGTAGACTAGCTTCTAAAAAAAAGTAAAAAGCTAGAACCAAAATAATTACGCTTACCTATCCAATTAATTAAAAAAATATTTCTTTCAATTAGGTATTTTAGTTATAAAGTGCGCACTATTCAAGCTAGGTTGTTTGTACAAACAAGTTTTTACTTAGTTTGAGAGACTAGATGACGCAGTATAAAAATATCCAGTTGTTATTTAAATAATCATATTATGACGAGCGTAATACTCTTAAAGCTTTTGAAGTGGAAAAATACCTGCTCGTATTATTTGTTACATACTATTGAATATTCCGAAAGTATTCATGAATAGTTAACCAAAATGCCGCAGAACGTAATACCCACATTTGGTTGCGCGTTGAAAATGGAAAAAGGTGCAACGAAAGCGGCAATTTTTCACTCATCGATAACATTTATTGGACGCATCGGCCGTCATCCGTTGCGAATTTACGGCAATACACGTAGCATGCAGACATGGGTAACATTGCGATGTAGCGCAATTGCGCCAACTTAGTCACTGCGATGTATTGAGTCACTTCTTCAAAATGTGTTCGTCTAAAGCGCAGGTCTGGGAGAAAAGTTACACACTACTGGTGACCACGGCTGTATTAATATGACTTCTGATTCTCTATTCAAATCGGCAAGTTATCAAATCCCAAATTACTACTGTTCATATTCAAATTGAGACAGACAAAACACCTTATAAATGATAGCTTTATTTCATCTTAGTGCTCCATAGCGCAATTTTAAGATTAGGCAACAAATAGTCCAGGAACGCAAGTTCTGCTGAATTACCCAATGGCGACATTTGGCGATACGTGCTGCGCTTTGATGCGTGTTAGCAAGTACTTGGAAGTGACACGTGACACGGCTAGTAATACGTCCTTCTGGAAACAAGACTCAAAAACGTTTGTTTTGTTAACTAAACGTAGATTAGGTAATTATGATTAATAAGGGAGAGTCCGCTAATTTGGACCAGTTTTTTTCAATCCCATTTTACACATAGTTTCCTTTTGTTTTTGCTAATGTCCATGGTATATAATAAAAGATACATTATTCAACTTACTATTTCATAAGTATTAATTAACATGATTGTTGTATATTTTGCACAAACCAACAAAGTACGAGTTCAGAGCTTCGGTCCAATTTAGCCAACCAGTTCGATAATTTGTACCACAGGGTTACTAAATTGGATTTCAATAAATTTCAAGCCTATAAAAAAACTATGGCAAAATGTTATGCGATACATTCTTACCAAATTAGGAAACGAAAAGGAACAGTAGTTAATAACATAGACAATCGATATTGTTTTACACGTTATCACGATTTTAAGTACAAGTTTTGTAATTCCAATTATCGTAACGCACACTTGTACCTAATCTACTTTGCCAGTCTTTTGCTTTCATTTATTGTTAGTCAAACATAACTACGCTATTATAACTTCAAAATATGATTTACTCAAAAAAATTTCAAAATCCTTTGGTAAAGTTCCATACAACTTGATGTGGTACAATTTAGCCGACTAGGTGATAGTGCTTTTAAAAAATCGGTAAAAAATATAGCTTATAAATACCGAAAAATGTTTCAAATAATTGTAATCTAGACTAATTTGTGATTAAATTGATTAAATTGAACAAAATTACAAACTAAACATGTATTGTCAAAAGTTACTTGAAAACAATGAAAAAATACTTTTCAAAATAAAATACACGTGTTTGTTGTCACGACAAAAACCACATGGCCGATATTAATTGATTTTAGTTGTGTATCGCTGAGTGTTGCCATTACAGACATTCAATAAATACTTTACGAAATATGAGGGTGGTACAATTTACCCGGCGGTACAATATACCGAACTCTCCCCTACATTTTTAATAGTGACTGAAAGTGACATAGTGGAGTAATTCTTTAAGAATAATAGCAAATAACGCAATTTTCCAAAATTTTCAAAGAAAAACATGCAATAAAAATGCAGATTTGCCAAGATTCATTTTATAGAACAAGAACCTACATCAAAAGTAAAGCATCTATTCTTTCATTAAAAAAAATAAGTAGTATGTAGTTTACCTAATGCGTACACTTATTTTCACGTTCCACACCAAGTCCTGTTAGTAATTATACTTTCCACTATCTGACCCGTCCGCGTTT
Organism: Ostrinia furnacalis; assembly: GCF_004193835.3. Classification (NCBI taxonomy): domain Eukaryota; kingdom Metazoa; phylum Arthropoda; class Insecta; order Lepidoptera; family Crambidae; genus Ostrinia; species Ostrinia furnacalis. Next base: position 151,220 of record NW_021137171.1, on the reverse strand, counting down.
TTATGAAACATTTTATCATTACTTTTTTTTTTTTTTTTTTTATCCACAACGAGGAAGCTCTTGGCCTGTATCTCACCTGATGGTAAGTGATGATCAGGCCGAAGGTGGAAGCGAGCTTCACCCGGAATCCTCAACCACGGAGGAACTGGCTATCTTACCTCTAACTGCCGGAACACAACAATGCTGTTAACATTGTTGTTATGGCGACAGACTTAGCCGTCATTCGTCAGGTCAGTTCCGACGTTGTTTAAAGGTCATAGCAGACTTATCAACTCGGAAAGGGATCAACACCGTATCGCTCTTCGCGAGCTGTCATCGCGTTTCGCGCGCTGTCATCGCCTTTCGCGCGCTGTCAAACGCAAGGCGACGGTGCGGATAAGTGTGCGTTGCAGTATGGAGTTTCATACAAAGAATGTTGACCGCCTCGAGTTGCTACGGTTACGATCCCTTTCTGAGTTGATAAGTGTGCTACGTCCTTAATTCTACTTTTACAAGCTAGTAACTGTAAATCCTACACTTTCAGCTAAAGCGCTCTGCATTCAAAATAATCAGTGCTGTGTTGCTTTGCCAAGTAAAACAATATGAAATGTTTTTAGGCGTGAAAGGATAACGAGTACACCATTTAGGTATTCAGCAAAAAGCTACGTTATAGATAAAGTATTTTAAGTCTTATAGACCTGTGTTCCGTTTTTGTTCAGTATCTGTACAATTCCGGTGGAATATTTTACGCGAACATTTTTTTTTATCAACCTTTTTAAATTATGATAGAGACAGATTTTTTGTACTGTGTTGTGACTGAAAACTTGCATCTTTTGGGATGTATGTCAATTTAATAATCTATCTAATTGATTGTATCATAATAATTGAAAAGAGTTTTTTGTCGGAGTAACATTCTTACAAAATTGTGTTTAGTTTCAGAAATTAAGTTGTTGTTTTACAAAGAAAGAAGATCTAGTAATTAAAATATAAATACCTATATTCTCTTGAATCTCTTTGTCTAAAATTCGTTTAACCCTAGATAGCTAACCTTCCGGCGTACCCTGTTTAAGCTAACCATCCGTCGAAACGACGGGTATTAAAAAAACATTATTTTTTGGATGAAGTAATTTAAAAATTCTAAAGTCTTGTTTACAGTTTGGTTCCTTCATGTTTGTGAATAAATGTGCATTATTTAAATTCACCTTATTTATTTATTTATTAAATTAAAATATTTTTTCTTAGACCTCTAAAGAAATTGGAACATTTTGTAAGTAACCACTTTGACATGCAATATCAATGAAAATCTTAAATATAATAATCGGTTTTTTGACTTAATATGGTATGTAAAAACATTAAAAGTAATAAAATCATAAAATATTTTTTTTCTTTTTAGAACAAGTGACACAAAAATCAACTTTATGTTTACCGCATATTTTGATATGATATAATGCTGATTTTTGTAATTTCCGAGGGAACGGTATTTGAAATAATTGACGAATCACGATCCACGTCTGAAGACAAGGCTGGTGATGGGTTTACATAACTTTCCTCATAATCTGATGGTTGATAATTATTATTACTTTGCAAATCATCTTCCACCAGAAAGTCTTCGGTCAGGGCATCGTTAGTAACTTCTTATAGTAGTAGATTTATTATTTTATCGTTTTTTAATGAAAACAAGATTGAAATCTAAAAAAATCTCAAATTTATTTAAAAAATGTATGCGGGCACTCGAACTAAATTACTTACGGTAAAGCTAACCATCCGTCGAAACGACGGGCAAAGATCAAATATCTTAAAAACTATGAAACTTACCTGTCCACAGCTTACACCACTGCAAAGGACTCCCGGGCCTCTGAGTTGGCTAGTCAGGACAAAACGTTTGGACGTGGCATTAAAAAGTTACAACGTTATTTCTTTTCAATGCCCGTCGAATCGACGGAGGTTAGCTATCTAGGGTTAAGACGCCTGTTTTGCAACATGATCGATAGTCAGCACATAATTACTGGTAAATATATACAGCATACGAAGTTTATTAATAAACATTGATGAATAGTAAGTGTTAATAACAGAGGGTAGCCAGTCCCCTCGTCCATTAGCTAAGGAAATTGGCAGTCCCCAGCAAATATCAGATTTCGTCCTGCTAACACTGATCCGGGCCGACCGGTCGCAATTGAATTATTCGCGTCTGGTTTCTATATGCGATTTTTGTCATATTCCCTTTAAGAGTAGCATAAATAGAGCAGACTACTCAAAAAATGCGCACAGATTCATAAGTGTAGAGATTCTGTACGATTGGTTTTTTTCTTTGTAAATCCTTCCTATTAATTACTATGTGCGTCTGATAAGCTTGACGGCATAGTTGTATTTTCTAAATCAAGGAATTATTTTCTGATAAACTACAGTTGAAAACATTTTGAATCAAGATTTCAAGTCGCATCTTATGATTTAGTACTATCTAGTCGCGACAACGCGTAGGACCGGTCGTTTTAGAAATTCGTGGAGAAGGCCTTTAAGTATCCAGCAGTGGACGGCATTTAGCTGAAACAAAGGAAAAAGTCGTGTGGTAACTAAAAAGAATAAATAAGATTCTGTAGTTATTCAATATATAAGACTATGAAAATTTAGGTTATTTTGGTTATAAAACAGTTAAATTTGATAATTTAAATAAAGTAAGTATGATATGGCTGTGTTACCTTAACTATGCCAGAATGCAGAGCGGAATTATGGCCGCAGATACGCTTAATTGGTTTGGCGTTGTGGTTCCATGACATTTTCGGTGCATTGCCTTTATCAACGGTTCGGAATACCAGCGAAGACCATTTTTGCGTATTAAATAAGGATAATAAATAATGCGAACAAAACTGAGCGCTTTGTAAATTATCCTTCTCGTGAATGTTCGTTTAATGCAGTTTTTGTCTACAGGGTGTTTAAATCATTGGCATCCTTTTAAACTAAGGCTGGGTACACCATCTTAATTTGCTTTGAGAAACTTCAAACCCCATACAAAAACACCGGTTATCGTTATAGTTACTGTTGAAGTTAGGTGGTGCAACTCAGCCTAAGACTCTAATCATGACACAAAGTAGGTACATTCCCCAAATATGAGACAATCAATCAGTTAAAATGGCAAGAATAAAACCTTTGTATAGACGAAAGTACATCAAGATTAACACTGAGGTGTGTCTCTCTATAAAAAGCACATGCATCAATACAAATAAATAGCAATAAATAAAGACAAAAAATCTCATCGGATTTGTCTCACATTTGGGGAATGTACTGTGCATTATAAGTAGAGTATTATTTTAAAAGGATGGCAATGACTTAAATTTCACCCTGTATAGTGTCGTGTGGATTGATTATTGAATTACAGGTTGACCCAGTTCGACATTTGCAAATTGAATTTGATAACGTTCAATGCTGCAAATTGACTGTTAATGAAACGAATTTATGATCTTTTTGAGCTCGTTTAAGGATTTATAATGAGAACGTAATTGGAATGAAACAGAATACCGAATTAAAATACATAAATGAGATGAAATTATATTTTGATCGACTTTATATCGAAAGTAAAAGACATAGTAGGTATTTTCCAACGAATATTTATTGAAAATTTAAAGTAAACGTAGAACAGGTGCATCAAACCATTGCGTTCTCGTTTCTCTCAACCGAATTTTATACTAGTTTCAGAAACTAGTTGCCGGAGTTTTTATGAATATTTTACAGCTGGTGCCATTAACTCTTTTTGTCTTTTTACTTTTATGGAAATTTTAGTATGATTTGACACATTACCATAAAGATATATCGTACCGTTTGTGAAATACTCGTACTACGAATCGTGCAGACGAAGTTTGCAGACTTGCTACGGCGCTACGAGACAAAGTTGCTACGAGCCTACGCACTCACGTGACTGAAGTAGTATTGTGAAGATGCGAAGTCGTGGAAAAATCAGTTGGTCTTTAAAATTCAAGGTGGACAAATCGATTTTATTCGTAGGTATGTAAATCAACAAAATATTACTTGATTTTTGGTACAACTCCCATAACAAATATTAAAGATTGGACACTAAATTAGTAAATACGATTTTAAGTGGTGCTTTGTAGTGTGCAGATTGTCTTCAGTCGATGTAAGTTATTGTATAATGACCATTTATTACCTGGTTTGAAAGTACTGACAACAGTGCGTCAAGCTAAACGTAGCGGTATCTTATGAAGTAGTATTAGGGGCGATGTTGCAACAAAAATGTCTGATGCTGTCGTCTGTGCATCATAAGATGTCACTGATAACATTTTAAATGTATACACAAGATTCCAACCCCCCCTGTGGCTCCTAATGGGCCTACCATCGTATTTCTCTACCACATCTTAATGTGCCTACTATCGCATTCCAAAAAATCACACTTTTTCACCGATAATATATAACAAACCGAAGTCACGTTGTTGTTCCGCAATGAATATTAACACTCGAATAACGTCGCAATAGTCTCGCGAAGATAAATTTATCCTTGCGTCGGAAAATGGACCATTTTTCACGGCACCTAACGCTAGGTGTCACATGCTTGGTGCGGCATCGCCGTTACTTACCGCGTACGTGGGGAGAATGTAACACGGGCTGAATTAGCAACGCTCTGTATTCTTTCACCGGTTTGTTGTTTGCCGTTTCATTATGGATGTGGGACGACATTTTTTTAATAGATTTGATAGGAATAATCGTAGACGTTCTAAAATACTCTTATCACTCAATAGCGGAGTCATTGCGGTTGATTGATAAAATATTTGGAGACACCGGACTTAGAGACTGGTAGGAATAATAGATGTGACATGAAAAAAGATGTGACTTCACATTCCTTTAAAATACGTAGGTCTGATGGAGTAATATCAGATGCTTATCATTAACATCATAATTATTTCCAGCCATAAGACATTGACTGCTGATTACTGCTGACAAGCCTCCCCTAAATCATTTCCAGATACGTATACGATACCTGCTCAAAAATGTCCAATACTGGGCTTGTGAACTGATTGTAAGAAGTAATAGAAAAAACTAACAAGTAATTATTTTTAGTAAACTTAAAATGAGAAACTATTCCAGCCCAAATAAAGATAATCTTAATAAGAGGATTGCTGTTCACATGTCGGTAATAATTTGATAGGTATCCTATTATAAATAAAGGCCCATCATAGTTCAGGTACTTAATTCTACTTAGGCCAGCCACCCCGAGTAGTTTAGTAAAGTAATTAATTATTATGATAAAGGTGAAAATTATAGAACAGATTATCCAATCATGCAGAAATAGGCGTACTTTGAATATTTGTTATATGTATGTATTTTGCCGAGTATTCTTGCCATTAGTTTTATGGAATATATAAAACACATTGGTCGTGATCAATTTTATAGTGATAGTAGTTTTAAAACCATAACTTAGTATAATGGACTATTAAAGTAATTAATAATATAGTAGACTCAGTGAAATGAAAAAAGACTTCCAGAAAAAAGGTTTTACTGCAAAAGAGTATCAGTATGTCTATATTACTTGTAATAAACGCTGGCACTTATTTATTGTAGTAAAACTATTTTATTGTAATTCAATATTTGCACTGCAACAAAGTGCATGTACACATTTATGCGAAAACAACGCAAAAAGGCCTCAATGATCGCTAACAAAAGGCCAAGTGATATGTTTGCATTCAGTCCAATACGTCAGCATTTCCATCGACAATTTTGTCGATTGATGTATCGACAGTTGTCAACCACAGGCTTTTATTGGCTTGATGGCGTTACAGCACGGCAATGATGCAGTAAACTGAATTGAATTATAAAATGATGGGGATTCATTTGTATATGCGCCAGTGGAGATTGAGAGGTTTTGATAATACGTTAAATTATACTCATTATTACAATGTTATAGTAAGCATTCAAGCAGGTGAAGTCGCGGGTTAAAGCTAGTTCGAAAAAAAATGCAGGAAAGATCACTTTCGATTCATTATGTCTATCTATTTTCAGTGTCAGTTAAATGTACAAACAACAAATTATGATATTTTTACTTCTCTTATTGGTTTAGATGTTTAACTTCGTGATATTCTCTGCTTTTTGATTTTCATTCTACAATATCAAATAAATGTAGGGTAAACCAGAGAGTGATTGCCCACTGGTAGTGATTGCCCGCTTTAAGAATAATATTGTCAGGTGCTGACTTTGAATCACTCTAGTTAGATTTGAATTTACTAAGTAGATGGCTCCGAGATTAATGTACAGTAGATTTAAAATTTAAAATAGGAAACACTAAAAAAAACAGTTATGGCGGATTTTGTCAAGACGGGTGAAAATGTTACTCAAACAGGTAAAGACTTTAACAATTTTACTAAGGAATTACTTGCTTAGAGGTTAAATTTTTTTTGCAAGTTATTTAATATTCAACTAATGGTGTATAGTCATGATGAAATTATAAGTGTTTTCTCCATTATCAATGAAAATAACTGATAAAATTTGATTTCTAACGGTCATTTTAATGGTGGGTAATCACTGCACGTAAATCTGTATATTTTTAGTTATTGCCCACCGTCATTTCAGTTATTGCCATATGTTAATGTATAGTTATTGCCCAGGGCAATTATTATTAGAGTGTTGCCACCATGCAGAAGCAGTGTTTAAGTTGCTCATTGCTAGACTTGTTTTGCAATTTACAGGCATAAATATTGAAATGGCTTTTAATGTTTCATTTTCAGTATGCCAAAGACTCCAAAAGTTCAATATAGCATAGAAAATTTGCAAAAAGCGATCGAAGCTGTACAAGATGTATCCAACAATTTATCTACAAGATAAATTGCTGAAAAATATGGTTTGGCTTGAAAAAATTGATAAAAATTCAAACGCAAATACAAAAAATGAAAATCCTACGTTAAATCTACTAGTGAAAATGTTAATTGTAAGGAAATAGATACAACTTTAGGGAAGAATAACCAACAGCTAATTGAACATTCTGAGCAACCACTTGAACTGATATCAAAGAAGATAAAAAAATAAATACATATAAAATTTACATATAAAATTCAAATTTTTGCGTCATCTATGTTTTGAAGTAGATGATTCTGTCTCTACCGATTCTGACTCATCAACATCAGCTCAAGAAATATTTGATAATATGTTAATAAGGCCAAACGCAATTTATTTTGAAATTTTGAAGACTGTACTACTAGAATTTAAGTTTAATGTTTTGTTTAGTTTATTTAAAGCCTATTTTGTCATTTTAATTTTTTTTATTTTGTTTTAAGATACTGGGCAATTACTGTGCTATTGATGTGGGCAATTAGTGTAAGTAATGGACAATGACTGTACTTTTTGGAGGATTTTAAATTTATTTCAATATTTTCTAAGTTACGTAAGTTTTTACTAAAAACTGTTAATATTCTGTTTAATAGTTTATTGAGTTATAAGAAAAAAGTCATAAATGGTCGATAATTAAAATACTTTCTTTAATTTTTCATCTCAATGAGTTTGAAATCTTTAAGTGGGCAATAGCTATACGGTTTACCCTATTTGTTTCTTAGAACAAGATGTATGAAAATCCTTTACACGCTTTCTTCTTGTAACAAGAACATTTGAAAACGTGAAACGTGTAGGAGCTGGTAATCTGAGACGAATTCTTGAGTTGCCAACGGTCTTATCGTTTATTCGATAAAAACTTTTGTCGGAGCTACACTGACGTCACAAGCCCTGCGGTATCAGCAGGAGTGACGGCATCTCTCGCTGACTGACAGAACTTTATGTGTTTTATGTGAACATTTTAGAAAAAAAATAACTTTAAAATTCGCGCAAAATTACAATGATCCATAACAAATTGAGCATGTTAAGAAGTGATCATAACTGGACTCAAATACAAGCTATAAATGCAAGCCTATATCTACCTAAAAGTCCATATTCTACTCAATCCTTTATTCGGTTAAGGATGCTCGTATTTTTGAAGTTTCTTATAAAAATCGTAATTGCTATAGACAGAGTTAAACAACAATTAATAGTCAAAACAAAACAATTGAAACGATAGTGAAAACCGATTTAAAAACTTGTTAGTAACTCTTACTTCTGTAAACACCGATGAAATTATTCCTTTAAACCTCCTATTACCATATTCCATTAAGTTTTTAAAGCAAAATATTTACAATTAATTTACTAAGCCCATAACTCTATTCCTATTGAATATGCTAAGCCATGGTACAGAATAGAATACATGTCCAGATATTAATAAAAAACTAACTTACATCCAAACATTGTGGTTGAACATCCATTTTCAATATGCAAATCTGTTGACAGCTAGGGTTGCCAACTATACTGTTTTGAACAGTATTATACTGTTTTTCACTAAATTATACTTTTTACAAAATACTGTTTTCAGCAAGCATCACTATCCATAATATATATATTTTAAAAGTAAATGCCCAACACTACATTGAGGTAAGCAATGTAGAGCTAAACTGTTTTTTTTTAAATACTGTCTGTTTTCCTTCTCCGACCTTATATACTTTATATTTTGAAGAAAAAAAATTGGCAACCCTAGACAGGACGGGCATAATCCTATGGATGGGTGAAGTGGCCGCCATCAAAAAACATACATTAATTTACAACCATAACAGCGGTATTGAATTCTATGCCTGTTATAATTTCATGCAAATGTAGGATGTGTGGTATAATGCATATTGTTTCAAGTGGCCACTGAAATCACAGAGCGGGTGATATCGCTGGCCGGTCGGTTGTGTTTTCTTTTGGTACTTAAGCTAAAACGTATGGAAAGAGAATTATGGCTTATGGAAATACCTGCCGGTTATTTGATGACTCGCGTATACGAGTATTAACGTTTGCACATAGTCATCAGTTTTAACATAATCTGAGTTCCTCGGTGTTTATGATACGAAAACGTTCACTTACTTAGTAAAGTGACGACGATTTGCTTGCAGCAGCTGAATGCGTCAAGCTTAAGACAGGATAAAACGGCGCGTACTTATTGGGTAGTAAGATTATGTTTAGCCAGCAGTGGAATGCTAAAGGCTGACGAAATAAAATGATAGGCACTAACATAGGTACGATAACCTTAAAATATTATCCTATGTTAAGCATAAATGAGCTTGCAATATGTACATACCTACAGCAGATTAAGTCGGTGCAACACTACGTGTTTTACTCGTACTAGCTACATTATTCGTAATTCTTGCAGCTTTACAAAAGATATATTTATCCTGCCTAGCTAATACAAAAATGAGAGAAGAATTACACACTTCTCCCATAGTATTTGCCCCTTTTCGTGCTAGTCTTTAGACAGCATATCATAAACACCAGCAAATCTAAAACAAGAGCCTCGAGGGTGATTCCGTCATAGGTTCATTCAGCGATAAGGCGGCGGCCATGTCATTTGTCAAGCGCCCTCCGGCGGCGCCGCCGCGAACTACACTTATCTCGAAGTGACGTATTTGATACACAGCGAGGATACATGGTCCTCTCCCCTCGTTTGGATCGATTGTGTGATTTATTTTCCATTTTTTAGATTGAAAATGGAAAATGGATGAACGTGAAATGTTAAATAATTTTGAGTATTTTTCGTTCTTTGACATACATAAATACACTAGCGGTTGCCCGCGACTTCGTACGTGTGGACCCCGTTTTGCCGTTGGACCGCCTTTAATAACTACACTCTATAAGGAACCTACCTGCCAAATTTCAAGATTGTAGGTGTTATAGTTTCTGAGATTTCATGATTAAACAGTGAGTGATATTTCACGTTTGTATAAATAGATTTTAAACTAAAAAGGACATCATCCACGTTTCATATATTTTTGGTCCAAAATCAAAAGTGCCGGCCAACAAAAAAAAGTGCTGTATTCTGACAGAATACGTCTGCCTTAGCATTTGTTACTACGGCACCAAAGCCGTAGCTCCACTGTGCGTCGAGTATTTGAGATCTAAAAGTCATAGACTATTCATACATTTTTTGTTCAAAATCAAAAGTGTCGGCCAATAAAAACAAAAGTGCTGTATTCTGACAGAATACGTCCGCCTTAGCTTTTGTTACTATGGCACCAAAGCTATAGCACCACTGTGCGTCGAGTATTTGAGATCTAAAATTCATCGACGATTCATATTTTAGATCTCAAATATTNTGATCCTCATTACCGACACAGGAGATGAATATTCACGATGCATTTCTGTAATTAAACGCGCTTGCCTCTTTTGTCTAAGGCTGAGTTGCACCACTTAACTTTAACCGTAACTTTAACGCTAACCGGTGTTTTTGTTTGGAGTTTGACAGATTTTAGACGTTTGTTATTAAGAATCAGGATAAAATGTGCTGCTCTTTTCAGGTGCTGAAATATGCTATGCTGTAAAGTTGAATGAATCTTTGAAGATAAATTACCGCTGTTGCAATCATACAGGGTGTCCCAAAATTAGCACGTCACACTGAAACTGGAGGTAGCTAAGTCCAAGACGCATCGTACAAGCTTAATTATGTCCATAGAAAAGTTTCATAAGTTTTAAGATATGCCCAATTTTATTTTTTCATTTCCATAGAAAAGTTTGATGAGTTTTGAAATATGACTCACATGTTATTTTTAAAAATGGATTTAATATGCTTGTTAGATGCGTCTAAAGCTTATACCACTGATGTCAGTGTGACGTGCTAATTTTGGGACAGCCTGTATAAATGCAATCCAGTAATTCGAAATAAAACTCAATGAGGATCTGGTTAGCATCTTTAAATGGGCAGCTAAAAACAATTTAGTACTCAACCCCACGAAATCAAAATTTATGGTCTTAGGTTCGAGACATCAGTGTAGGCAAATATGTCAAAATAATCCGGCTATCCTTATTAATGATGAGAGGTTGGAACGCGTAAATGTCGCAAGGAATCTGGGTCTAATGTTGGACTCAGAGATGAGGTTTNCGATTTTTTTTTCACTAATGGTTTGATGATGATGCATGCAGTTCAGTCAGATTACGCAGCAAGTAAACTAATTTAATTTTCGCTATTCAATCACACACTCACGATAGCAACCGAAATCGCTCGAATTGATCTGCCCCTAGACAAGTGGCATAATCTGAGCCCCGATTACGGTAACTTTTAACGTCTACAATCCAGACGCGTTTCTGATTCTGCAATACGATTGGTCAAAACAGCTGACGTACGCTGTTGGACGACCAATCGTATCGCAGAATCAGAAACGCGTCTGGATTGTAGACGCTATAAAAGTTACCGTAATCGGGGCTCTGACATTCTATTCGGACAGATTCGATTTTCGAAAAGTCTAGTCTACTAATAGACCCACTGATCGCCTTCGAAGCACCTGTGCGGCGCTAAACTCGTCACGACATGAAACGAGACAATGGGCCAACTATCCGGCCGCCGGATATCCGGCTATTCGGCCTAGCAGCTGGCCGGATATCCGGTATCCGGTATCCGGCCAAACAACTATCCGTTTCATCTCTAGNCGCGTTCTATCGCCTCAAAATGTTATACCACATTAGAGACTTTTTGGCCGTACGGATTAGGATTATACTGGTAGACTCCTTAATTCTTTCCCAGTTCAACTACTGTGACGTAGTATATCACCCTCGCATTCTGGTTGTGACTGAGAAGGCCATTCAGCGTGTTCAAAACGCTTGCGCTAGATTCTGCTTCCAAATACCAAAACGTTCTCATGTTACACCTTACCTTAATAAGGAACGGGTTCTTAAGATGTCAGCACGACGAGAATTACATTTTATGACTCTTATGCATAAAATTGTCAAAAGTCATACACCTCATTACCTCTACGAGAAACTTGAGTGGACAAAGAACGCACATGGTCTGAACACTCGTGGCAGAGTGGGAGATAAATTGTGTATACCCATACACAGGACACAAGGCTTTAAAGGTTCTTTTAAATATGCGGCATCAAAGATCTGGAACAATCTTCCTCCACCCATGCGAAGCAAAGAATGACCCAACCTCATTTCCGAAATGAGTTTCGCATAAAACTAAACAAATGACAAAAACACGTACCGCGGGTAATTCCCAACTTTTCCAATTACTGGTCTAATAAAAGGAGTATTCGGAATCTCGCCCGCGATCTCGTCTCATCTACGTCACAAGTCTGCGGGTAGCTGATAACGGTGACACCTGTGCGTCATTTGTCACGTCCCCCGTCTTGCCAGTGTTTGCTCTTGCTTGTCTTCGAAACTCCTTGCTATTATGGCTGCACTGCTGCATAATTTTGTTTGGTGATTCTTTCAATCGAGATACTGTATCTACCCTTTAAGTAAGCAAATCGTGCCACTTGGGTTGTAGATCCATTTTTTATAAAAGTAATATTTTAAAATTGTCTATCTCTTAAACTTTGTCTCATAATAAAATGTGATCAGTGTGCCTACCATGAGTTTACGTTAGGTGAGTTCGCTAGCGAATACGACAAAAAATTATATGAAGGTCTTATTTCTTGAAAGTAGCCACTAGGGGCGCTGCACAATATGTCATACATTTAAATGTCATTTTTTTACGCAGTCGCTAGCGAGCACACCTAACGTAAACTCATGGTAGGCACACTGTAAGCAATGACGATGAAAAATTTAAATGTTTGATGATTTCAAAAGCTTGTAATCAAATCATATAGGAATAATAATAATTACTCGTATATTAGTTACTTATTATGTAGAAATCAATGATATACTGAAACCGTACCCTGAAAACCATAGATTCTGTACTTCAGAGATAAGATAAACAAAATGCCTCGGATTACATAAGTAGACCAATCCCGCTAAACGATATTCGTCGTAAGCACAGATATAAAAGCATGAATAATACTGACGCGTGACACAACAGTGCCAGGAAATATTCCGTCCAAATAATAGTAATTCTTAATATCGTGAGCGATATCTATCATGGGAATTGTTATAAACGGAATTGACTTAGAGCTCCGACGATGTTCCTGACGTCCCCCTCGTCAGGAAACGTACGCCTGGGGCTAAGGTGCAGACGCATTATGGTAAGAGTAGGTAGGGGTTATTCAATTGTAGATTGCTACAAAAGTCTTACTGAATAAATTAATTTTCTAGTTTTTGACCATATTCCTCTATGTGAGAAAAATAATATGTATGAAATGGAATTTGTTGACATGTTTATCATTTACTAGTGATCCGTCCCAGCTTCGCACGGGCAGTAGAGCTTTGTTATTTGTGCCTAATGTCTTCAGCAGCTTGATGCATCGAATATGTAGAATTGTCGATTATAACAACATTTACTACAACATGTTGGTTGTAAAGAGGTCCTTCTTTTGTCGCATCTCATAGTATGTATCCGAGAACTCGTGCCAAAGGCCTCTAATATTTTGGTACTTATAGCTCTATGATTTAGCAGTGGTAGGGTTAAAGTAGTAATACTTAGACGTGTAAAAGCGCTTTATAAAAAAAAATACTTGCAGAAAAATACTTTAATGACTTTTAGTCGAATCTGAATTACCTCCCATCTCAACTCTATGCAAAAAATAGTTCGTACACTATCCCCTAGCCTACATAGTATCCCGCGTCCGCCTGCCCGTGACGCCGATACGTTATGCCCGTCTGAACTTTGACATTCCGCCCAAATTGATTGAAAGTTGCACAATGCGATGCTCACTTGCTCTGCATGTCTGCACTGCTCGATACTTTACGGGGGGTGCGTTTTTATAATGGCAGTGTTTGGTGCAGATTGATCAATGATGATTAAGCGGTTGATAAGGTGTGTAATTGTGTTTGTTGGTGAAAATCTTAATCAATTTCAAAGCAGTATTGTTTTTCTATCGACTTTAAATGGTTTAAGATGCAAGGGATTTTTAGACATGGTTAATGGCTAAAATAATTTCCTGTTACAATTTCACTCACTTAATTTATAAGAGAGTTACTTAGGTAGGTATTATGTTTCGCATTAATTTTTCTTAAATGAGACATGTCAGTTACCTAAGCCTACCTAAACCTAAAAAGGACCCATCAAAAACAATACTTTTCAAAAAAACCAAGTCTCGCAACTCAGTTGTTCTACGGTAAAAAGTTGTGAGATCCAAGTCCAGGCCAGGAAATCTTTAACGTTTTACATAAATTATTGACTTGGCCATCGCACTAAATAATTTAATTTACACGTGTTTTCATGCGATGGCCAAGTCAATATATTATCAGTGGGCTGAGTGTGAATTTACGTTTAAAAATGTATGAAAATTTTAGTTTTTGAACGTTTCCCGCTATACAATCCGTCATACATTTAGGGTGAGTTGCACCACCTAACTATGACCGTAACTTTAACGATAACCGGTGGTTTTTGTATGGATTTTGACAGTTTTTTGACGTTTGTCAAAGTTAAAGTAAGATGGTGCAACCCACCCTAAATGTCATTTTTGAAGCTATCATCTTCAGGTTATTAATTTAGTCTCTACTGCAGGAACATATTGACTCTCATTTAACATGGGGAGTTCCTGGACGCTGGAAATATGGTTTGGAAGTATATTTTAGCTCATTATTCCCTTGGTCACCTCTTTCAACATCCGTGTGAAAAGTGGAGTCATATGCTAAGTTCTAAAATATTGAGTACCAATTTCATTAACGTGCTGAAACTTAAATAATGACCTACGCATTCCACTAATACCAGCTATTCACTTAAAATCTTACCAGGACGGTAATATATCGGCTAAGCCGCGCTAACTACGCCAAAACACTGAATAATGCATGCGCTTTCAGCAAATAAAATCCTTTGCAATTAAACACTGTAGCCGAGTGTTTTTAAACAAAAGATTAGTCTCGCTAATGTAATGGTCCATTAGGCTGTAATAATACAGGCCCATTTGTAAAGATATGAGAGCATTATGTGAATTATCTTTTCTAAAATTAACAATTAGAGGCGGCATGCATTGTTGCTAAAAGCTTTGTCATAACGTTATTGTGCTTAGTAAAAAATGTATCATAATGAATATTAGATTATACGAAGACGTATTTACAGGTGAAAAGAATTTCTAATAGGCGTCCGACACTTTCTTTTGTTTTAGAGTAATACATATACTGCAGACACATACATAACTAGTTATAGTTGTTGCAATTCACGAAGGCAAGCGAGCTTTACATTCGTGAGTTGCAAAATATGGCATTTAGCTTACGATAAGGCTTAGTTAATTCATGCACACTTATTGAAACTTGGTTTAAAAAGTACNCTGAAAACAATATATTTTTTTAAACATTTTTATTGGCCTATTAGGATCATACTTAACTCATAAATATCAAAAAAATTAAAATCGTAGTGAATTTTTGGTCATGCCAAGATAAGGGTTAACGAGCTGACGGTGTGACGGTGTGGGAGAGGCTTAGTGACTGGTGATGAAAAATGTGTGGTTTTTTATTTTAATCTTGTTTCTCTTTTTTAATCACTGCACCTACCTATGTACGCTATATTACTGTGCAGGAGACTGGCACCGGCTGAAAACCAGCGCTGCATGGACCTAGTGCCGTACAGCTTACGCTGAGCCGGATGCCCTTGTCACCTTATTTTTAATTGTTAAGCTGTGTTAAAGTTGTATTTTTTTGTTATGGTGACAATAAAGGTTTATTTATTTATTTATTTATTATTTATAATTTCTCACGGAAATTTTACGGGATCCAGTAATACAGTATCCCGTAAAACTAGACTGTCATGTGAACACACAAGTCTGTGTTTGAAAGACTTCCAAATTCGGTCGGATCGGTTTTATGCTGAACATTGTAAATGGGATATTCGTGTGAATGTTCATATTAGAACACGAATACTAGTAAACAGGATCCTGCAAAAACGGTTCCTGCAAATAACAGGATGTCTTCGTGCGAAAGATCCTTACGTCATATTACACCAAACATGAAAAGCCTATAATTAAAGCTCAAAAATTAAAGCCTCGGGAGCTACTTACTTTTCGAAAAGCAAAAAGGATACGAAATGTTCACTTCGTACTAACTCTAATTGCTTTTCAATTCATTTATAAACGTTCATCCATTGCAAGTGGAGATTTTATTTAATTAAAATTTCCTCCCCAAAAGCGGGGCGAGTCAAAGGCGCAAAAAGGAATACATCTTCGCCAAAGTTCTTTAAAGGAAAAGGTAATATATGCAAATGAGTGTAACTTTAGTCTCTCAGAGCTATTAGGGCGAGTTTGACCATTTGATAAGTAAGACGATCGAAGCTAAAAAGTTTTTGTTAGATTATGCCTCTAAAGAACAATATTGTATTAAATTAAACCTGTTTTTGTTTATGAATTTAACTTAAAAAGAATTTCACAGAATTTATAGAAAATTTGGTATTTTCATTATCAGTTATTACAAAGTTTTTGTTCAATTACGTTGATTAACGTTCAGTATATTATTTTAAACCAATGAGTATAACGAGTGAATATTGTAACGAACAAAGCGGCCCGAATTTTTTGAGTTATTTTTCTATCTTATTGAAAACTCAAAGAGAATGAAATAATTTTGATAAGTTTTTTACGAAGAATTTTTAATAAACTAGCTTTTTGTGAAATTTCGTCTGACACAGAAAAAAATTATCGCGCGCATCCCTGTTTCAAAAACCGGTGTGAAAACCAACCAGTAGGTACCTAAGTAATAAAACATCAAACGCTAATTTTTAGGTTATGAACTTTTAACCTCTTTTGCATTACCTGGTCAAACCTAAGAGCTTCCCTTCGGTCTTTCCCCACGATAACAATACAAAAGCGACAAACAAACCATTCCACGTCGGAATTGTCACGCTTCCGAGGCATTAAGGCGGGTGTCACAAATAAAAATTAATTATTCGTAATTTATTAGTCATGCGGGCGCGCTTTACCCATGGGATATAGTGACTTCGCACATTACAAATATTGTTGTGCACTGTTTACTTTTAATGTATGGCTGTAAATGTATTTTAAAGTACAATTATAATGGATCGTTTATGATTAATTATACTGCTGAAATGGCTACGCCCATTTAATTAAAACTGTTTTAGATATTAACTAACGTTTTTCTGCTCAATTAATGTAATGTTTTAATTTTTATCTTTTTGTTTCAATTCTAATCATGCAAAAAAGGTTTTAGGTTTTTAATTTTTATCTTTAGAGTTATAATGAGTTTGCACTGCGTAATTTAAAAATAATGGTTGAAAAGATTATAATAATATCATTAATATTCAACTAGTACTAACCATTAACTTTCAATTTTTAGGCAAATGAGCGATAATTGACATTCAAAACAATACTGTTTTATTTCTAGCAATATTGGTTTTGTACATACAGGGTGGAAACGATGTTAAGTGATCTCACTTGATTATATTCCTAAACCATACAAGATATCGAAAAACTGGTTACTGATTCTGAAAGAGCTACGCGAGCTCTATCAAACGGTTTCAATAAATGTTACAGAAAAAACTGAATCCGTTAGAAAATTCTATGTCTCCAGCTTCCATACATTTTGTGAAGCAGTTTTAGGACCAGTGACCAGTTTTTTCGATATCTTCTATAGCTTAGAAATAATCGAGTGAGATCACTTACCGTTTTCACCCAATATACTGGTATATACGGGAATCGGTAATACGATAATATAATTGATTAATATCGCAAACTAAATTTCGCAAGTCAATACTAACGACAAACTACCTGACAATTTAATTGCATTTCGCATATTTACCCAACACCGGGCTTCAACGTGTCCGACTATATTAATTTGAAATACCTATTACCCATTCAAAGGGAAACATGGTTAATTAAATTAAAATTCTGGCTCTGAGCCAAGGTATCTATGCTAATGAAATTTACATCTAACGCTAGGTTTAGTTTGACAAAGCCTGGGAGGTGGGTAGGATTGAATCGGTAAGATTCCGTGTCAGTTTCAACTGTACAAATGTCAGCTCAGTTTCATCAATAGGTAATTTTAAAGGACGGTTTTGTAACTAATATGATCGATATCCAGTGGGCTAATTCAAATGCATCTGTCGAGAGTAGAAATCGTCTGTCNTAGACCGTACGTAAAGTAAAATAAATATTTTCTTCTGTGTCTTGCATAACAAAAAAGCCCGTTAAATAACAAAACATCGCTAAAAAGCCGCAAACTACACAACCCCCGCGCTACTCAGGGATTCTTCCGGGGTGCGGGGAACGCGCTTGGGCACGCACGGGAAAGGGGCGAAAGGGCTAGCCGGCCAGTTTAGTGCAAACCAAGACATCGACGAGGGAGGGACGTTTGCTCGTCCGCGTTTCGCGCCAAAATCATCCAGTCATCATGGCGGGAAGGGTTCCAAGGTACGTAGGTTTTATTTTATGAATGTGTAATTTTTTCAAATCAATAAAATTATCCAATGCGATATTATGATAGGATTTTTAGTTTACTGTTAAATATTACGCCCATCATCAAGAGGCAGTTTGCTAAATCAATATAACTATATTACTTATTTACCTATCATACTGCTTAGAATGAAAACTGAGTGCTGTCGAGCAGAGTTATGAGTTAATACGCCAGCTAAGAGTATTTCATCAATCCAGTACGGAAGTACCTACGGAAGGATTTGTTATGTAATTAATTTTACCTATGCATGCGTGGCAATCAGATTGCAGATGCTTTTGGGTTGGTGTTATTAGCTATCATCTAAGTATTTTATAATAAGTAGCTAAAGCTTATAATATGGGTGCACGGATGCACGTTAGGTTCCGGGTTCGATTCACGGAATAGTACATTTTAGGAAACGACGTTTGATTTGTCTTTAGTTTGACGTTCCGATTTAATTATCGTTCATTTAATACCTAATAGCATATCATAACATACTAACCTAGCCTAACTTTACCTATAATAATAAATATCTTTATGGTACTTAGTGTAAAGTTTTGATGTTGCCGTGTGTTTGAAGTGTAATCTATACTAATATTTTAAATGCGAAAGTAACTCTGTCTGTCTCTCTTTCACGCCTAAACCACTGAACCGATTTTGATGAAATTTGGTATAGAGATAGTTTATCGGCGTTTGGTGTAGTGGTTCGAATCNTTTCGTCCCATACTGAAAGTTAATCTCTATTTAATGGACTATAAGGCAATATAGGTCTCATTAGTGGTGGACATTTGGACCACTTTTGGTCATTGTCCTTTCATAACAACAGTACAGTGATAGATTGCAACCGACACTGTCGCTTTTTTTTACGTTTTTCACTGAGTCGTTTCGCTACGTCATTTTATTTAGTTAAAAATAAGTGGTAGTAACGTGTTCTATTGATTCAAATTAGATACCGACCTTCATACTGCCACTGTTCATTACAAAATCAAATCGAATCTAAAACATTTTGTTACATAAATCAACTCAGTTGCTTCTACTCAATCTCACGAGAAGTCAACACCTAAACATGGGAACACCAAACTCTTACTTAAAGATGTCGTGACAAATCAACATGCTTTGCGTAGTGCCGGTTTAATTATTCATCTCATTAGAGAAGTTCTAGCGTTCCTTTGTAAACTAGTTGGATCGAGCTAGTGCAGCCGATAGCCTAGTTTCAGCCGAAGTTGAGTGCTTCGGAAGTTTTGCGAATATGTGCTCTGTGCCTAACTTAGGGCGGGCGGGAGTGTGCGATTAACGCAACTTTTCAACACTGTTTGGTTTTGACTAAGCATGTTTTTAGAGAAGGCGCTGGATGCAGGCCGCTACCAACCGTGCGATGTGGAAGTCATTGGGGGAGGCCTTTGTTCAGCAGTGGACGTCCTGTGGCTGAAATGATGATGATGATGATGATGTTTTTAGAGAGAATAACGCTCGAATTTTTTTTTTTAAATATGGTAGCACTGGTCGTTGTTGAAATCCGTGGAATTATTGTGTGCACATTACTTGTACCTTATTGCACGTAGAATAAGTTAAGAATGGCGAGATATTAATGCCATGATACTAATCGTCATTTGGGTCAAACAGAAATTATATCAAGTTAGTAGTAGTACTGTAAAGTGTTTGTGTGTTGTGTAGGTATAAAAATTATACAAATCCAGACAAAAGTCTTATTATTCTTTTGTTAAAGAGGCATAATCGTCCGTCTGCTGCTGGCCTTATGCCGCACAATTGGAAGCCAAAGATAATGTATTCAAATTGATGTCGCTGCCAAATACGAAATACGATTCTTATGCCTGTTCAAAGTGGTGTTTTGGTCTACCAGTGCATAGTTCATATGTTTTGAACTTCGCGTCTTTGAGATGTTGGATGTTGATATCAAAGCGGTTAATTTAGCAAGCTTTGTGTGTTAATAATAAATTATGCTTTGTCTCTGATGCATTAATAAGCATTATCTAGCGTTTTAGCAAAATTAATGCATTATAAATAGAACTTATGTAAACATATTTAATTTTAAACACAAATCCAGCTAAATGTTTTTTTATTATCCTCAAAAGACGAGTGTTGTGCTCTACACGTTCAAAGAAATATTCTTAAACGAGTTTATACACTGAAAGTACATACAGGAACCAATGACTCAGTATGGAGACGTCAAAAGGACGAAAATAAAACATAATAAGGGTTTACTCAAATAAGGATAGTGTTTTCGCTATTATTTAATCGATCGAGAATTGCTTATCGCCTATCCACCTAGAATCACCCTGCACTAACTAACCTGTTTTAGGTATCAGAATAGTGTCGCTCGAACCTCGAATAGCACTCTAGCCTGTCGATCCCAGCCTCCATTATCATGTCACAGAGCCTATGTATGGAGGTTTGGACAATCTGACTATCAAGCGAACACTAAACCAAGCGCATCTACTATCCTTCCCCGAAAATGACAAGGAATATGACGTAAGATGTTGATGAATTGAATTTCTTTTAAGTCAAAAACTGTTACAAGAATGATTAATAAACACGGCTTCAGGCAGCACAGTAGCCAAAAGCCGTGAGTACATAATGTAACTCATATAAAAATGTCCCGTTGAGACGCGTGTTTCTCTATTTTAGTTAGAATGACCCATAACTTTTCACGTAACACTAGGTACTGAAACAATTGCTGCTTTACTTTTTTCTTGATACTCCCACTTTAGTAATGGGCGGGCTCTATTCGTAAAAAAATATTACTTCGAAAATTATCTTTATCTAATCTATCTAATCTGTTAAGTTATATCGTTGATTTCGGGTTAAAGATAGATCTGACCCAGGAAAAGGACTTTAGGTTGCCTTTTGTTACAAAATAGCTCGGCCAAAACTGATATTATTGGAAACCCTTCATTTCATATTTAAGCTTTTGTATGGAATAGGTAATAAGTATTTTTTCATTTGGATAGGTGAAAGATTAAAACTTAAAACTGAACCAAAGCAGTGCAAATATAAAAATAAATTAGAGGTCTCTAATAACATCAATCCAAACTTTGTTTCTCTTAACTTTGTTTGTTTGGTTTAAAACGCTATAAGTGTAAGAACACTTATAGCGTTTTAAACCTACTTCATCCACGTCAAATTAAAATACTTGGTGCAAGACTCAAGTTACATGTTTAGTTTCTATTTTATGACTAAAAGCGCTTTACAACATTTTGTCAGCATACCGTCTAAACGTAGTGGTAAAATTTAGCGCAGCGCCACAGCTGGCCACGGCTCGACCGCGCTCCAAAACCGCATGTTTTAGCAACACGTTCGTATATAACTGCACTCTCATAGTTTTAAACCTTTAGAATAACAGGTGCAGTGTACATTTAAGCAAGTAAATACAGCCTTTAGATTATACTTGGATCGCAGATTTTGGTGTATTTGTAGAAACAGATCTCTACATTTTCTTACTGCGTTTAAGATTCCGTTTTGTAACTGAGCGGGTTAAATAAACAGATGATATCTCAAAAGTTTTAAATACTTTTCATTTGGAATGTGACTTTAATTGATATGATAGTAGTATTTAAGTTAATTAGGCATATTGATGATCTTTACTGATGAAATGTGCTGATAAAATAGAGTTTACAAAGTTAATACATTAATTAATAAATGATGTATGACATAACATCATTAGTACTAAAACTTATTATAATACTAATCCATTGCAAAGGTCTAAATGGTTTACACATCTTATAAAACCTACAAAGCATCAAGTTATATTTCTTATTCAATAACGGCAGTAAATAAAATCCAATAATACCGTACTTAGCATAAAAGTATGTGTATTTGGGTGTGTGTAAAAATTTGCCTCCAATAAATTTTATCGGCACGCATAAATAATGTCAACGGGACCCTAATATTTCGTGTTCGGTCGATCGTAAAGAAAGTCATGTGCGGACAAAATTACTTTAGTTTCACTTCTTTATAGAAAATTCCTTTTCTTCCAACTAAAAGATTTTATTACGAGTAGAAATCTTTGTAAAAGATCATACGAGTGGCGGGCGTGATTTTACGGCCGAAACTTGTGTGAAACTATTTGTGATTTGAAAAGCGACGGCGTTTAGATTGAATTTTTGAAGAAAACTATTTGTTTTCGATTTTCGGATGAATTTGATCTGCTTTTAGCTTCTGAACAGTTGAGTGGAATTGATAAAGTTTGTACGAGTGGCGGGATCAAATTGTCTGTAACCAAATTAAAACTTGCAATACTTACTTCAGTGGTCAAGGGAATTTTAGTTTGAAAGGTAATACGTTTTTTGATGCAACATAATCATGCACAATAATCATCAAACATTCGCCTAAGAAATTATTTCAAAGATATTGCGAAGCTTTACTGTACCTACCAAGATCACTCTCAGTTCTTTGCGTCTGGCCCTTAAAATATTCATGAGAGTGCATTCGAGGGGTCCCATCACACAAGGGACACCTCTAGGACCCTAATGCATCTCCTTTCTATTACCCACAAATAAACATAGAGCATCTTTGAATAGTTAATAAAATATTTTTACTGCAAAAATGTCTACAAAATTGCGTTCTGCTAGGGATTTGTGTCCCACTCTAGTCGGACTTAGCAAAGCTGTTTATGAAGCCTTTGTTCCGTTTTCTTTAAAAAATGCAAGTGGAAAATAATAAATAGTGATAGAAAAATTACGTTTCACACGTTTATTTTACAATCTTGGCAAATATAAGTAGAAGAAATACAGATAAAGAGTAAAAGTTTGGGAGACCAAATCCATTTAAGATGAATGAATTTAGATGAAGTTTGTTAATTGACTAAAAACTTTAGTACCTAGGTGTCTACTACTTTTCTATTTACTTCATAAATACCTATGTTTTTTTTAATTGTATACCTAATACATAGCTACATCTTATATAATTAAAAAATCTTAAATAACGGAGCCGTTGTTGTAGGTGTAGTCTGTTTTATAAATAATTTGCGTACCCATGATGTAATTATTCGATTAGAAACTTAATTACTCTTGATTAATACCTCTCCCATTATTTAAACACTCAACGCTCATTTAATAGACAAAGAGGACCACTCTCAAATGCATTTAGCTAGTATCAGTAAGAAATAAATTGTTGCTATCCTTTTTCACATTATAGAGTGTAAAGAGGATGGCATTCTTCGAGATGGAGTATCTATTACGGAATTGACCCCTAACTTTGAAGGTATCTGTGGGAAGAGGCTTATGTCTTATGATTTAACCCTCCGAGGCCCAGGTGTAGGATTATAACCTGTTTAAGCAACTTGAGTACGAATTATCCATAACATCAAACTTGTCAAAATCTGAAAAGTTTGATGTGTGAAGGTTAACTGTAAAAGGGTTTTGAAGGCTAGAGCCAAAATTTAATATTAGAAATCTTTTATGATGCTTCCTGTTTTAAATTAAATTAACTTACGGGTGTTGAGAACTCTACACACCAAACCCGCCGGCTTGTCACTAATCGACGGGCGATACGCGCGAGTACAAACATCTCTCGACATGATTCTTTTGAAATAAAAGTCCCGCTGTAGTCGGCAGGTTTAGTGTGTAGATTCCTTTAGCTACACAAATATCACTTTTTGGACGTATTTTTAAATTCATATACAGCTAAAACAAGATTAAACAAACGCGCATGCAGTTGCAGCTTACGGTGTATTCAAAACGGAAGATAATTCAGTTGCAAAGCTTCGCGATTATGGCGCAAGCAGCACGAACTAAGCTGGGCTTATGCGGCTCCATCGCGCAGATGTGCGAATGTCTGTCATTACTTCTTAAGTGTGGTAAGTGAAATAAGTGTGATAAGTGAAATAAGTTTGATAGTAACCTGGTGGAAAGGTTATTGGAATACAATACCAGTGGTGGTTTTGGATCTCGTAAGGTGTTGTAGTGCTGTGTGCATCTAATAAATGTAGATAGGTACAGTTTTGTTGTGAGAAAAGGATAAGAACTATCTTCAAGCGACAACCTGTCTTTGGACAACACTCCTTTTCATGTCATTATTAGTGTTATTATTCTATTGATTGATTCTGATAATTCTTTTAAATACAAATTATAACTACACGTTTTACATAACTTTACTAGCGACGTACCTACCTGATTCATAAAATTCATAAGTCGCTTGTTTCAAATGTTATACAACTCTTAAAAATAAAAAAGGCCGTTGCTCTCGCAACTGAAAAAACAAAACTTGAAGTTAGAAAAAGGTAACTTCAATAACAAACCGTTTTTCTCCGAAAGACATTTTTACGCTTACAAAGTACTTTTCAACTATCGTCACTTTTTCTTGCAAGTTTTAAAAAGCCCTTGAACTTGTCGAAATACATCGCATGATATTTAAAATTCAATTTTCCACGCAAGGTAAACTTTCGTCTTCTTTAAAAGCTAAGTATTTCGGTCAGCTTCTTTACCATAGAATGTACATTCGAAGAGAAATTAAAATATTATGTAACCAAATGAATACTATGTTTACATTGGCACGGAAGTAAGTAAGTAGTATCAGGTATACTTCGGAAGAACTCCCAAGAGGTACCTACATAATAAGATAAAACAAGCCCTAGTAACGAAATAAGGTTTTCTTAAGGAGTTTCTTATTACCTACCTATAAAACACTACCGGTATATAAAACCTTTTCATCCGAGAACAGGGAATACTGTTCACTGTTTGAGGTTAGTCTTTCAGAGTCGGATCAATATTTCTGGAGGTTTCATTAATACAAAACTATCCAGATATAAACTGAATACTAGCAAAAGAATCACAGGAATTTGAAATTGTTCAGGGGAACAAAATCTCAAACAGTGCACCAAAAATAAAGTGCGCAACAATTTTTAAACTAACCACACCATTTACATTTCAACGAGGTTGCGCCATATATTTAGCAATAGATATTCCCCTGGGGTACAATTCTGTATTGTCGGTATCGGCGCGAATTTGCGCGAATTCATTCGTCGAATACGTAGAATTGCATCCCAACAGCTAATGGTCGTGGACAGATAATAAATTCCGGATTACCGCGGATTTTGTAGCGCCATCTGGTGGACTAGGTTGTTGTTGAAAAGTGATTTGAGCGCGACAGCGATTGAGTGTCATTGATGAACACAAAGTTGGGTCGTTAGCGTGTTTGGATGTTTTGAGAGATTTTGTTCAATTTGTGCTCGTTTTTAATATCGAGTAAGTATGAAAAAAATTGTTTTTTGAAAAAGGTATGTTACTTGGTTGGGCATTAGGTTCATTGCGTCTCTTTAGGTAGGTATATTTTTCAGCTATCTTGTCGTCATAAACAAACTCTACTTAGGCTGAGTTGCACCACCTAATTGGACCGTAACTATATCGATAATAATCGGTGTGTTTTTGTATATAGTTTGACAGATTTTTGACGTTTGTCAACGTTAAAGTAAGATGGTGTAACCCAGCCTTAGTGTAGACCTAGAGATCAATTACAACAAAGTACTAAAGTAACACCAATAGGTTAATTTTGTGTGCTTTTATCTGAAAAAAAAAAACACTTCTTTTAAAAAAATCTAGATTTTTTTACCTGAACCACCTGAATTAACCTTATTTCAAACAAATTCACGACTACCCTCCGATTCGTCAATCCTTTGCAAATTACAAGTCGCAGCCGATGTAGTCAAAGTAAAAACTGCCTTTGTGAACAAAGTGGGACATTTTAAGTGACTGCCGCTTGAAGAACAATTGTCTCTATGCAGAGAGGTCTCAGTTTGGATGGAAATAGGCTATCGAGCGAGCGATGCATTTGCGAGAGAGCGCATTATGTGCATTGACTTACTGTGAACCTTTTTTACGGATAGCTGGAGGTTGGTTCCGTATTATTTTCAGTGCTTTTTGACAACTTTGACTTATATTTATTACTGTGGTTGGATACGAATATGTCCTTTGAATTTGGAAATACAGGGTTTTTTTACGATGATTTGTAATTTGGTATTTTATTAGATTTAATAATAAGCTTGCCATTATTAACAAAAAATTAAAAAACATAATAAAATTAAAATTATAGTTCTTGATAATAAAATAAATAAATTAACTATCTGTATACATACCACTCCTTGAATTGTACCGCAACAACGTTAGAAAAGCTTTTTAAGAACGCACAAAAAAATGAATCTCAATGAGATTATTACACTGGCCTTCACAAATCTCAGGGAGACGACTATCTTGCCAAACACTTATGCAGTTGCATTAAGTGCTATAATGCTGCAATAAGTTACAGCCTGATGTGTAGTTAACTGTACATTTAGCGTAAGTAGTTACTGCTCCATTTCAAGTTGAAGAAGGATTTTAGGATTAGTGGCGCGAGTTGGGGTACTTTACCAGCTTAGAGCCAACTGAGTTCTCAGCAATACCTAACTCTTAAATGCATCGTATAGACGTAATAGATTAGGACGATCCAAGTTCGCAGTCTGTTACGCCAGCTGAGGTTGTGGGTTCGAATCCTGTTAGGGTTAAAAAATGTTACTCATAGTGTTATGGGCATGAGTACGAATTTACACATGAAATGAATCTATGCAGGTATGTTTTTATATAGTCGGAATAAAGTTATGCTCAATTTGGGTCAAAAATTCTGAATAATTGGTGTGATTTTAATAATGGTGTGCACTACATTTCGGATTTTGGATTCCAAACTAAACAATAAAAGAAATGCTTACTCGGTACTCATAAAATCTTTAGGAGCGTCTTTTTACGGCAAGAAGGAATACTCATCATCGTCATTTAATTTTCAGCCAAAGGCAGTTCAATTTAGAACTTAAGTCTCCCCAAGGAGAGCACTACACGATTCCTTGCTTTTTCTTCCAGCCACTGCCAGGTATAGGTATTTTAAAACCTTTGAAAAGTGCCTAATAAATCTTCTCATGAAGCACTCACCACAAATAACAAAGCACAGCAAGAAAACAAAACCGCAGACGTTTTACAAGTCAAATTAATTCAAAGCGACACACCATACCTCCCCTGCGTCACCAGGTATTTTATCAGGACGTCATTCCCTCGTGTCGTGTGCCATCCGACGGACATCAAATAAAGTTGTTTTACTTACTTATCTGAATGTGAGGGGTCGTGAGAGGGGTGCATTAATGACCCAACGTCTACTTGGCCACTGTAAACACTTATATACTCCTTAAGGTGTTTTTGTTACTTTTTTGCGGGACCCTAACAAGTTTTGCACTAATGTGTTTGGTATGAAAGCCCGCTTTGTTGCCTTCGTTCAGCTTTTTGCTATTATATTTGATGGATATGTGACGGGAGTTAATGTGTAGGCATATTTTTGACGTGCTTCTTGGCTTTAGATATAAGATGTACGATATTTTTGAGAGTTGAAAATGGGGCTTTTATTTCCTGACACAATTTTACAAAAATACAGCTACATTACTCGACTGTCTTTATCCAACATACTGCGTTACAGTATTAATTATACGATCTAGAATTCTGAGGACAACAGTGTACCGACCACTCGCAAAATGACTGTGGGGGATCTGACCACAGCCGCGCGGAGCTATGCGGATGGCACGGCTTACTCGGCATGCCTACGTTTAGTGGTGGCTGTATAATAGCTGTAGAATCTAATGGGTTAATAAAATGTATTTTGGGAGGAACCAGGGTAGCAATGTCATAATGTGGAACGTGGAGGGAAAAGTTTCACATTTTTTCCGTATTTTAATTATAATTTTCTAACCGTGAAGAGTGGTATTCTACTGAACAAAGGTTTTTACAATCTTGCAAGCAAAAAATTACTTTAAATAAAGTCTCATCAGGCTGAAGACACTATGGTTGTGACCCCAGTGGTCACTATTGGCCTGATAGAAGAAGATAAAAATATAAAAAAAAAAGTCTTAACCCGTCTGTGTTAGTATTTTATATTGTATCTTATAAAAATGACTTCAAGCCCAGCCAGCTCTAAACTTCAAAAATACCTTCGCCTGTTTACCCGCGGTCGCAAAGACCATTAGGTGTTAGCGCAAATTTATAATGCAAATACGATTACACGCCTTCCCCGGTGCGAGAGCTAATGCACTCCGGGGACGCTATGAATTGCAAACTGCACAATTTCTTCCGATACACAATATAGGCGTGGAATTGCTTATTTATGATTTTGGGAGTGCTGGGTTTGTATTGGGTTTGTAAGGAACTGAAGTCAGGTTTTGACACAAATAGTAGATATTTTTGTATGAGAAAGTCAGTTGACTTGAGCTTTACTATTTTGACAACAAAAAACGAGGAAGAGGTCTGTTCTGTTTTTGTTTTATAAAGCCACCCATCTACTACCACTTAGATATTTTCATAGTATTCTGTACACGTAAAACTTTCTTAAGACCAAGTGATCTGTCTGCATAAAAACAATCATAATACCAAGTATACGAGTAATAGCTGTCATGGCAGATTTGATTAAAGTCAATCTTTGTACTAAACACAAATCGTTCCGTAGAAAAAACGCAAAGCGTATTGAATCTCTTTATTCAAATATTTTCCATGACATTGAACTTCCATGTCACCCCGCCGACATTTTTCATTCGAAAACCGACCGTAAGAAAAATAAATCACAATGGACTAATTTGAATGTTTTCGAGCTTCCGTTTACGCGGGGCATGAATGGGCCCGCCAGGCGCCAACAATGGGCGGGCTGGCCGGCGGTGAACGGGTTAACATTTTTTATCTTTTCACCGAAAACATAAACTGAAACATTTGGGCTTCGCGCTTCTATTGTTTTTGTTTGCGTAGAAATCATTTTGGTTTTGTCAGCTTTCCAAGCTGATAGAAATGGGCCAACGAAATATAAAGAAAAGTGAATATGTAAAAAGCAGTATAAATGCAGTTACGTAGTACATACATAAAAATAAATTAAGGAGTCGGTACCCTTTTTGTTGTGCCAATAAGTCTGATTTAACATTAAAGAAATACATGTTTTAAATAACCTAAAACAAACCAATTTGCACAGGTAATACGATTTCTATTTTATGAGAACGCGTTATTGACTGCGTTACTGCGTAGCTCGTAGCGAACGTCCCACATTTTTACTTGCTAAAAGCAGCTCTGAGTGCGTTACTAACTTATGTTAAGCAATTTGGCACAAGAGTACGAAACGTATAATGCGTAAGCAAACCTTTTGCGACTTCTATATTGCTCTTGTACTACTATAGCCGTTACAGCGTCTGCCAAATGCATGTAAAGTCAGCATTATGGCAGAGATTAAATGCGACGAATACGCATAATAATAAATAATATGCATTGAAAGAATAATAAATTCTTTTTTCATGTACTTATATACGAAAAAATACTACTATACGACTACAATTTTCAGTAAGCATAGGACGATGTTAGGATGGACACATTGAGGAGTAGCCCGTCGAAACTCAGATCAGCAGAAGGTATAATTCCTATCTAAGGCAATCAATATTTCAAGTTGTAATATGAGTTTGACACATTATTACTAGCAAACTTCATTAAAACTGTTTTAGCTAGTAAGAAGGAGAGAAAGTAAAAAATTATCACACAATACGTATCGGTTTTAAGTTCTAGAAAGGCAACTTGGGCAGCATAAGTTTAAGTATAGTACGCTTGGATTGCACCACGACCCTGGTTTTCAGAAATAGCTATGAGTCTTTTATTACCTCAACCTGTCACCCAATCCCAATCGCCCACCTGTCAAGTACTACTAACCTGTGGGTCTAGTCAAAATGCCATCGCAAACCAATAGGAAGTTTTCACTAATGTCAGTCGCCGCGTCACCAGTAATTCGATTCGATCGGAAAATGGCAGCCAAAATGCACATTGAACCACCAACGACGCGGCGTCTTTCCGTTCTATACATGGCCAGAACGCACCCATAGGAAACTGCTCGTGTATATTTTGTAGTGCCCGTTTGTAAATCTGTGACTCCAAACTATACACGAATTTTGCGTACTGATCGTGTATAGTTTGGAAGAGCTTAGTAAAAAAAGTCATATCCAAATAGTTAAACTCGATTAGTTTCTACTACACCACTTACACTTGACTAGAGTGTGTTTAGTTGATATTGATTTAGTAAAATATGGAATTATATTTAAAATTACATTTATTCGATATTATTACATAAAATATTATTATTTTACTGAATCTATAATAAATCTAGATTTTTAACACTATTGTAAGTGGTTTTTGAAATTAAATTGATTAGGTAGATTTCAAATTAAATAACAATTATTAGTGTAATCATAAATTCATTTAAAATGAGAGAGAGTGAGAGAAGAAAGTTCAACGTACTTTAAATGCTAGGTTTGTATTTTCGGCCGTTTGGTGTAGTGGTTCGAAACGGACTACTATTCCGGAGGTAGCGGGTTCGATTCCCGCACAGTACAAACATTTGTGTGCATGAACATATTTGTTTGTATTGGACTGGGTGTTTTCTATGTATAGTATGTATTTACAAAAAAAAAGTATTCAAGTATGTATGTTTAATACTTAGTATTATGTACAAGCTTTGCTTAGTTTGGGACTAGAAGCGCAGTGTAAAATGTCTAAGGATTATTTATTTTCTTTATTAACTTTTATCTCAAGAACAAAATCATTTTGACATATTTCCATACCTACATAATTATTAATTTAAGAGTTATTCGAGAATTGGTGAAAATTAAATATCAGCCCCAAAACAAATATCTTTTCTATGGCAGAATACGTGTTGAAAGATGAATCAATGTTTAAAATAGACACGCAGATATGAATTAATATGTAATAGAAAGAGAGGTCAATAAGACAAAATGACTAGCATGCAACTACTCGCGTATAAATTGTAATTACGCACTTATTCTACAATACATACGTGATTAGTCCGTATGCGTACTGGCGATGTATATTTTGGAGTAAGATAATTGACCTAAGTCACTACAAAGTATACGCGAGCAGTACGCAGCATACGCGTACTGGTCGTGTATAGTTTGGAGGAGCTTAGTAAAAAAAGTCATCTCCAAACTATACTCGATTAGTTTCACACCCTTGCGTTCTGGCTATGTATAGAACGGAAAGACGCAACGACGCGGCGATATAAAAGTTCATTCAAAATCGAATAAAAGTTTAAAAATGTCTATGACTGCGATTGTTTTTACTTTTTTTAGCTTTTTTTTTTAATTTGTTTCTTCCTTCTTTCTGATCTCTGTTTACGTCTATGCTTCGCCGTCAAACTAACTGTCAAAACGACATCGCGATACGGATTTGTCAAAACAGCCTTAGGGTGGGTTGCACCATCTTAGTTTAACTTTGACAAACGTCTAAAATCTGTCAAACTCCATACAAAAAACTCCGGTTAACGTCATAGTTACGGTCAAAGTTAGGTGGTGCAACTCACCCTATTGGTTTTCGATCGAATCGAAGCTTATCACCGGGGTTTTAATAATCGCAATGAAAATGGCGGGTGTTGCGATTCGATTCGATTTTGATTGAGTCTTAAATGCATGTTGGCTAAGCCTTTGTATGGGAAATTTCAATCCAGTCTTTCGATTATCGATAGGTAGGGCTTTGCGATTCGATTTTTTGCCGTTTGACTAAGCCTTTTTTGTTATCGACCTCTTTTGCGATTTGTTTATTTGTTTGCGACTGGTTTGCGATGGGTTTGCGATTTTAAAGTGCGTTTTGACTAGACCCGCTGGTATCGTTAAATCGTTCAATTCTTTGCGCAATTACACCGTAATCATTAAGGTAGGTACCCTTTTTTACATAACCAACGTTTACGCGTCCCTGTAATTATTCTGGAACGGCTCCCGTAAATAAAGCGGGATGAGCGTGGCTTGTGTAAATCATTCGCGGATTCGTGGATAGAAGAACAAATCCCGTGGAAATAAATGTAAGGCAATGCGACTGGAAAATTAGTAGCAGAAAACTTATTTACCTTCCGATGGAGATATTTTTTGGCGAAAATATTTATGACTTATTTATTTTTTGATCATGATAATAATGAAGATACCTACTCGTAGATCATTTTTGAGCGCGTCATTTCAGATTTCACTTTGCTACTTCTTAGAGAACTAGTAATAAAAAGGTTTCACATAATGAGTTTATTTAGTTTCATAACAATAATTATCGTGTTCAGCTGTAGACGAATCAATTAAATTAAATTCTGATAAGAGCTTAAAATGAAAGAACAATAATAAGTAATAGTGACTGAGTTTCTTGAGCAGCAATAGATGTAAAAATAGCAACGCAGATTGGTGTGATAGAATTAGAATAAAAATTTTACTATAAGTGCCTACTAAAGATTATCAGAGCATTCACTGGAATGGAGGAGCGAATCTCGAATAAAATAAAACATTGAAGGTAATTTTAAAATCAAAAGAATACCATATTCTTTTCAAGTATTAAACACATTGTCTGAAGGAGTCAGTACAATTTTTACAGCGCCGTAAACAGCGACACTCAATACGGGGCGCGGGGCGTGACTGGATTGTTCATGGCTTTGTACAGCACAGACTGTAAATTTTTGTGGCAAAATAGCACTTAAGACAACTGAATAAACGGCCACAGTGTTAAGCTTGTGCTGTTGACTGTACGAGCGGAATAATGTACAAAGTTCAGGTTCTTTGTTGATGTTGAATAAGTTGCAGTTTTTAAGTCAATACCTTAACACTCAAGATGATGCATTTAGAAGTTCAAATCACAAATAGATAAAACTAACATTAAGGCTGAGTTGCATCATCTAAACTTTAACCGCAACTATAACTTTATCTGGAATTTTTGTATGGACAGACTTTTGACTCTTGTTATAGTAAATGTTTGGTGCATCCCAAGGTAAGTATTGGGAAACGGAATGCAATTATAGGTATACAAACTGCTTTCTTATATTTGATTCTTATTAGATACCTTTAACCGCATTCAAAAAAGGCGAAGGATCCAAGTCAGCTAAACGTTTTTAATATTTTTAATAACCATCCATTTGCAGGCCGATTAAATTAAAATTCTAGTAAGTTATTAATTATTCATTCTATAACATTAGGTAGGTACTACTAAAACTACTTAGGAATAACATTAGGCTAATCAATAAAATCAGCTAATTCCACCTTCGGAGACTCATTGTTCACTGGATTGCCCAAAATCAATGGTTTCGTAAGAAAAGAGGTCCAATCAGCGCTCAGTTTGAGAAACCCGTTTGATATTCCCAAATCGTAGGCATTTGCACAAAAGGAAATTGGTCAAGCGTTAGATGTCCACTAGGCTGAACCGTCCCATTGTTCAATTTGAGAGGGTTTTATTCAAAGATATGTACAGTTGGATACTTTCCGAGATTTCTTAAGGCCCAATCGACGGCCGCACAAAAACGGCGGGTCTGATTGAATTATTACAATTTTATTTGTTTAACTGTGTTTGGTATGTGAATCACGATAATACTTGGAGAAAATTTTAAGAATTTATAAAAAAAATCCTCTGAGATCTTGCTTTCTTTCTAACTTAACGAAACTTTCGTTTGATACGAAAAAAAAATTATAGGTCGAAATTGCGCTTTATTTTTAGTCTAGTAGTATATCTTTTAAGCCTAACAGTTTTAAGACAAAATTATGGCTGAGTAGATAGGTTTTTACAGAACATACATTTGTATATAGATGATGGAGAGTGTGTCTCTATCACTCAAATACATCTTTACCATTTAAAATGGTCATTCTCGTATGCATTTGCTGAGCTTTTAACACTTTACTAACAAAAATAAAATGAAAATATGACCGGCGCGTTGCGAGCTAAGCAGTGCACTTTAAATAAATCTAGTCGGCTACATAGTAATTATTCAAATCCTAGGCATTTCAATTTCCATAAAACCGTTACTCGCAGACAGGTCTGAATTTCAGTACAACCATCGAGTAGCAAGAAAATTCTAATTATTGCATGTTTTACCACAATTACACTTCGGACACGTAAGCTATTTCTTGTGAGATAGGAAGCTTGTGCTATACAAAATTAAACACTTTTACCAAGAAAAAGTTTCGCCAAGATATTTAATATATCACGTAACAACGTCTATTAGAGGCGAGGTTTCTATAATCTTAGTTTGTGATCAGAATACTCCCCTAAATAGTGAACGCGAATAAACACAACACTGAATATACACACTTGATACTCTGATAAAGGTGTCTTGATACTTGAGCCATAAACAATGTGTTTATTTTAATTTACGTCGCAAATTTTTATATTTCATTTGTTTCAGGTACTGCAACTTGAACAGATTTTCTACTGGGCGGCGTGACTGCATCTACAATTAACAAATAAACATTGGTGAGTACTTATGATATAAATAGATATTCCTCCGGATAAACTTGTACCGTGTGGCATTCAAACCCCCAACCGTAGCTAGCGTTGTAGTACGACGAGTTATTATCTATATAAATAAAAATGAATTGATGTTCGTTAGTCTGATTAAAACTCGAGAACGGCTGGGCCGATTGAGCTGATTTTGGTTTTTAAATGTTTGTCGTAGTCCAGGGTATGTCTAAACGGTGAGCAAATAAGCGCGATATTGACAAAATTCCACGCGGGCGAAGCCGCGGGCGGAAAGCTAGTCGTAAATATGTGGCTTATTGTGTCGTACTTTCTTGTTTAAACGTATATTTTGTAATTTAACCTATACCTAATACCAGCAAGTATTAAGACACCTCGATCGTCCTAAAATCGGGTGCAAGGATACCCTGACAGGGGATTTCATTAGATGCAGCTTAACCACCAACAGCAAACACCGGGGACGGAATCTCAGATATTTCCTTTCTTTAAGATTTTTCGGCGTGTGCGATGAATTTTTATTACCCACGGTGATGTGAAAGACGAAGGTGCTCAGGCTCAGACATGTATAGAAAACATCGCAAATAAAACATGATACAAAAGGTTGATGAAATTGCTGCACGAAAACTTAGATGGAATTTTTGTTTTAGCAAAACAAAAGAAGTTGAGAATTTAGTTTTTGATACAACAAAACTTATAATTAATTTTCGTATACAATGGTGTAATTAAACCAAAGAGGTTGTTAATTATTTTCATTGTTTGAAATAAATTTACTTCTTAAACTATGTAGTAAATTGCCCACAAAATTATGTAGGTAACAAGACTTGAAAAAAAAATCACGTTATTAAAAATATTTTATTCAGCAATTTGATTTAGATACTTACTTTCTTTGCATGTTTGTTAATCGGATAAAGTAAGTATAACCTAATAACTAAGAAGAAGTATAACCTAAGAACTAACTTTTATGCGAAAGTAAATAGGTAGGTGGATTGTGAAATTTCAAATTGTCAATCTTTCAGTTAATAAGGCCTGTTTTACCCTTTAAAAAAAGAACTTAATGGATTTCCATGACAAAGTATGTGCAGATAGAAGATACTTAGATTGATTACATATCACAAGCTCTTTGATATGTAAACAAAGATTGACGCTAAATGGAACACACTTAAGTCCACCCCATTCACTGTAAGTGCTCGCATTCACGATATGACGTTGAATAATGACGTGTGACCTTAGAACAATAACTTAAGTAGCAAAAGAGTGGACCAATCTCGCTAAAGTACAGACCACGTCTAGTGATACAGTGAGGCATCTTATGTGAAGGTAATAGAAGCTATCTTGCGACAAAAATGTAAAGTTTGAAGTGCTGATACAGTAGGGAACCGAACAATGGGAGGCGACAAAAATGGTCTGCGACGCACGAGTGAGTTTGCATCTCTGTTTAATCCGTAGAATGGCTTAATTTTAGAAAGAAAAGATAATGCTGTACTGGAAAGGCAACCCCACTTAGTGTTAAAAGTAAAGGTTTTCCTGTGGAAAATTCAGTTTTGTCTCTTGGGAGCTATGTTAATTCTAGATTTTTGCAAAAATAAACCTAGATGTTAGAGCATTTCATTAATTTTATAATGCAGACCGTCTGCTTAGACTATGTTTAACATAATACCTAACTAGTTTCATGAATTCTGAACGCATTTTAGAAGAAAAGGAATCATATTTTCATAATAGGTTATTAATAATTTTATAATAATACATTAACTTAAAATTACTTAAAAACTAAAATTAATATTACCCTAAAGTCTAAACGATATGCACAATCTGAAACGCCACTGGAAATCCGATATTATTAATTTCATTGTTCCAACGACGGAATCCAATTAGCACCACATCTCAAATGCAAACAGCGCAAGGCCTAGCAAAAACAATACGATATTATTAGCGGAACGTCTGCCAAGCGCCAACTTGGCGCCCCTGTTCTTACCCGAAACAATGATTGTGAGGGGAGGGCATAAAAGAAAGGAATGCATAGACTCATATTGTCTTACCGAATTTGCTGATGTCATTTATTAGCCACTAACATAAAACATTTTTATAGGACTGATATGGAATAGTTGGCTCTCAGCTCTTTCGAGAAACAACCGATTTACTGCCGCATATAAAATTGTATTGCGAATTGTATTCTGTTGTGGTATTCAAGTAGCTTGGCCAATATTGTGAGAGGTTGTTACCCTTTCCTCTTTGGTTTTGGTGTTTATAGGATTTGGGAAGGCTGCTCCCTTTGTATATTTTGCGTTTGGTTTTTCACTGACATATTTTTAGCATTACAATGCGATGAGATTTGGTAGAGTTACTATGTAAATAAAGAAAATCGTTGAACTCTGATATCAATAGACACTATAGTGAATCTTCGTTTCAACTCGTATTTTTTCAGAACTTGGAACAGTACTAAGTAATTTATGCAATAATATTGAAAGTCTTTTTCAACTGTTCATCTCTAAAAGCCTAGTAGTTTTTAATTTAAAATTTTCATGTTCTACTCAGAGAAAAGTTTGGAATTTTTTATTCAAAAATTATGAAACTACATTAAAAACTTCACACTACTAGCAACTAGCACAGATTAGTTAAATTATTAAATCGGTCTATATATTTTTTACCAAGAAAAGAGAATGCATTTTTTCTTCAAAAATTATGAAAATATGATTAAAACTTAACTGTAGCATAGATTGGTTAAATTATTAAATCATAATTGTTTAGACCGATCATAAGCTTTGGTATTCTTTAGTATCCACTTATAATCGACTTTATAGTTACATAGTACGGGGCTTAGATTTATACTATCAAAACCAAAGTTTTTTGGCCAATTAGTGTAGAGAATGACAAGGGTATTCTAAATAAAGAGCAGGGCCATAAGACCTCAGTGCAATAGTGGGGAGACGAGACGTCACGTGACAAGTGTCAAGAGTTGCGACGTGTACGGATAAGCAACGCCACTCAGTAGTTTATAGGCCGACCGAGATGTTTTGAAACTTGCGTTAAAGTTAAGAACGAAATGAGGACGTAGAATGATAAAACAGTCATGAAAAATGGTCATTGACAATGTTATTTTCTATTAATCAGACCCACTGATGTTCACGAAGTTGTAAGGGAATTAATGCGTGAACATTACGCCTCTTCAACCCGTTTGCTGAAGTGTGGGCCAAATCCTTCTTAGGCATCTGGTATTCG
Organism: Ostrinia furnacalis; assembly: GCF_004193835.3. Lineage (NCBI taxonomy): Eukaryota > Metazoa > Arthropoda > Insecta > Lepidoptera > Crambidae > Ostrinia > Ostrinia furnacalis. The sequence continues at coordinate 113,457 of NW_021137171.1, read as the reverse complement.
CAAATAAGAAGAGTCAAGACCAATTGACCTGATAAGCCTATTAAAAACTTAGCCTTCTCTTTGGAATCGGCGAAGCATGTTTACCTCTTCTTCCAAACAAGTTATTTTTCTTTAGTTCTTTTCATTTTTCATCAAATCTATCAATTTCCTCACTAACTCGTGTCTTTATCTTTACTACGAGTAGGTGCCTACTCTTATACTCTTCATTGTATGGCTGTTTTCATCATTATAATGTAATTTTTTACTTTTGCCGTGATTCACGTACGACAAATAACTAGTTAGTTGTAAAAGTACAATGGCGTGCACAATATGTAGCAGACATTGCATGCTAATTGTATGTTTCATAGCTAACATAAAACATAACCTATATTGATATCGCGAAATTACAAATCATGTGTTAAAGACCTAGCATGTCCAGCGAATATAGTATTTGTTGTTCGTTCGGCTTATAGTTAAAAACCTTGCAGTAGAAATAATTAAATTTGCTGGGCATTCAATTTGCATACAAATTGTTATGTTTTGCTTCGTCATAACGCGGGAATTTCGCGACAGAAGTATTACTTAGCATTGTTTATTAATTATTAGGGTAAGCGTAGTTTTAAATGAACTGGCAAATGCGTACAGTTTTACACATTTGAATGAAACTGTGTTGCAGCTAACTAGGTCTTTATTAAGAAGGCATGTTATTTTAACAAACGAAATAACTTTTATGATATTAGACAGCTGGATAAAAGAGATGGAAATTTAGAGAAACGTAGCAATAGAAATCACAAGCTACCTTTGAAACTATTTTAAGGTATCAGAGTAAATGTAGATGCGGATAATCTGTATCGATTTTGGATTAAGCGAGTATTACTTTTACTCAAAAGTGTGTTGGATTTTTAGCGGCGCGGTTTTATTTTGCAATTCTAATCCATTAAAGCTTCTGACTTTCATTTTATAGTGGAAACTCTTCTTACATTTGTACAGTGTGCTTTGTAGAAATTAAGAAACCTGACCTGTGTTAGAAAACAATCATATTGTTTAGGAAAACATTAGTTATTTATCTTAGGTTACCTTAAAATACCTTATGATTACCTACGCCACATTCTTAAAATCTCTGTCATCCATCATTAAATTCTAAATTAAGTAAAAATAGTAAGACATGGGTCTTAACGCGACGTTTATCAATAAGTTACATTTTATACTCATTAATTGTATTTAGTTGAAATGGAACGCGAAAGTTTAAAATCTTATAAGTGAAAATAGTCCGAAAATTCAATCCCTTCTATGATCTGAGATTTAAACAAACCTCTACGTGTCCCAAAAATCTAATTGATTTTCCAAGTATCACGACGTGTCGCGCTGACCTCGCATATTCTGCGTGGCAACATTTGACGCCCGCGCTGCGTTTTCATTATATGCAGCTTAGCAGTCAGAAGTAAATAAAATGCCCATATTGCCGACTCGGCTCTTTCTGACTCCGCCCTTTCCGAGCATAATCCGTTTTTTACGATTCCACTCGTCTACCGTAGAATTTGAAATGAGAAAAATAACCTCCAATTCTTTGTGACTGAGTTGTGGTTCGCGTTATGAATTTGTTCGGGAAATGCTTTAGCCTTTAGCATCTGCGTACGAGAGCTTATGAGGAAATTATGGGTCGTGCTAAATGCTGGAGTTTTATGGGGGTTATTCCGTTTTGTATAAATAAAATGGAATGAAATAAAAGATTGGTTTTATCGCACAAAAATGTTTAAACGAGTCATATTTTATTTGGCTTTTAGACTCAATTTTGCTTTAAAGCTGCGGTTATAATATAAAATTGTTCTTTTTAAAAGAACTGGCATAAACATTTAACTAGTAAATGCTTTCAATATACCCACCTATAGCTGCATAGTTGACAGACCAAGTGCGTTGTCTCATCATATAATGCACTGTGCATCCAAGAACTCATACAATCCACAAGCCTTCAACACACGATTGAACTAACAGGCCTTTTTTAAAGTTATCCTGTGTGGGGTCGTGACATCTAGTTCTACCAAACATCACATTATTGTAGAGATACGTTTTAGGTAAAAAAAAGCTAGGTGACAGGTGTCATTCATGACGTATCTTTGTATAGCATAATAATAACCTACTTACCTACCCAAGAAATGAAGAATTTCCCCAATAAGGTGGATCTTTCTTCTTCAAAAAATTATTTGCTGATGATACATAGCTTCCAAGACCTTGATAATAAAGAATGATTATCTGCTGAATGGAAGTTCAAACAGTAAGTTACACATATCAAATTACAAACACTTTATACACTCGCCACGTTCGCGCCCCTAATTTCCATTCCACTAATCAAGAGCTGCGAACTCACGAGTGAACTTCGGCCGTTCATCAATCAACCTCCGTGCGTGTGTACCTCGCGTTACTTATCGATTCCAAATCCGAAATTAAATGGGAATTAAAGCTGTATTTTTTTCAGAAATCGGTAGTAGTAGGTTGTTGACCTTTTACAATCGCAATGCCAAACGAAATTAAGTTCTGTTAAAAGGCGCCGAAATATTTTCAAAATTGGACGAATAATTAATGTTTAATAATTTGCTTTCGCGAAAGACAACAGTTCTGTTACATTTATAAGTTAGGTTTTTTTGGCAAAAAAGTCCTTGGTGTGCTTGTTTTAAGTAACAAAATACATCAATTTACACACTTGATTCTGACAGAACTTATTCAAAAACATAACCAATTTAAAGAGCAAGTTAAAACCTGGAAAAAATATACAATACCTCTCCTCCCCACAATGTTTTTCGTAATCCTGTAAAATTCTAAAGAAAATTCTCTAACCCCTTTCACCTAAGCACATTACCATAACTTGTCGGATTCGCCTCGCTGACATTTAACGGTACAATATAAATACCGGCGATACAAAGATACCGGATACCTCGGGACGTGTTATGAAAATAATAGAAGGGAGTGTAAAATTGCAACAGCTAACCAACCGTTCCGTTCTTCGGAGACGTGTCGTCGCCTCTTATTTCCTATGGGAACACCGCGTTATCACAAAATAGATAGGGGCAGAAGACAATCTTCATACAAAGTGCGCTTGGGCAACGCACTCATAGACAACGCTCACTAACAAGACACGCGCGAAGTGTCGCAAACCAGTCTAAAACAGCGCGAGCGCAACCACCCGCTTAAGACTTGCGTCTGTGTGCTTAAGCAAAATGAATTACATGCTATTACAGAGGGATGTTGCCTGGGTTAAAAGCAAGAGTTTGAATTAGTCCGTCAGTTAACTTATCAAAAAATATTTTTCAGAAGTTCAGAAGAAGAGGCTCGTGACGTCAAGGAGTGCTTTAAATTGTAGCACTTTGTGACGTTACTTGAAACTTTAACGTATGTAACTTCGTAATTACTTGTTTGATCGACAAATAAAATACGTGTCCAATATTTTTTGATAATGACGGACTAGAAGTTTTTTTAGGAAACTAGCCTATTGCCTTCTGTTACTATCTGTATTGTGGCGTTATGGAGCGACACACCTATCGCTGAGCTGAAGTTTAATAACGGAAACGATTTTGGCTTTATACTTTGATACTTTATACAGACTCAGCTAGTTCACCCTAGCCTATAAAGTACCCTATATACTGAGAAGTCAACTACTAAATAAAGATCTTGTAGGGTGAGTTAAGCTATTCAATTACCTGTGGATAAGTAGGTATTGTTTAGTATTATTGGAAGGAAAAGTTTTTAAGGTGGGATCAGTTTTGAAAACTTTCAGGTTTTATAAAATGTATTATAAGGACGATGGATATTTATAAAAATGTCAAAGTCCAGTCGATTGAAGCATTTTTTTTTAATTTTTAATAAGGAGACAGTAATAATTAACACTCGTGTGGCGGAGTTTTGGGCTGACACTGTGTAGGTTTGTTGTCGACACGAAAAGAAGAAGAAGTAATAATTAATACAAAATTAAGGAAAAACAGCTATTACCGTGTAATTTATTAAAAGTAAGTAATTATTTTTTTGTTGGTTCATTCTTTTACGGAATATTATTTCCTTGACCGTTTATTATTTCTTATTTGTCATGAATTTAACACTGCCCAAGGCAAATATTAAGACCTCTTTTAATTTAAATGAAATGTAAACAAACCTCAAGAGATATTAGGTATTATTTAGTTACAGATAAAGTAGTTTGCCTAAATCATCAATGACCTATATTAAGTTACGAGCACACAACCAAATTAAATCAAATATAACGCTTCATTTGCCGCAAACTTAATGAACTCATGGCTTTTGAACTACAAATCGAATTTAGGCAACCACATCATCATAGGCCTGTAAACTCGCAACCACTGTGAATAGTGAAAATCAACCGTTAAAATTTTATGCACAATTATGATTATTTATTATGATAATTATGATTAGTCTTTATGATTATACATACATATTTAAGTATCTTATAAATTATTTTAGTAAATATTTAATTTTATTTGAAAAAGCGTCAGCTTTAACCGAGTTAACGCGCCATGGTCTACTTTTGAGATCGGGTACGAAAATACGGTTTCTTTTTTATTTTGTGTCGTATTAAAAACTAAAATAAGATAGGAACATTGAAAAATCTTTAAATAAAATCAATACATGGAACCAAATCAAACTTTTGCTTGCACGTGGTACAATATGCGGATATCGATATCTTCACAAAGTTGAGAAGACATCAGTTTTCAAGTTTTAAGCTATTATTTTTTTAAATAATTTGATAAAAAGTATAAAAATTTAAATTCTAAGTGACTGGCCTAATAATCACATTATAAATATTAACACTTTTTTTTTAATTTCAAGCCTAATTCTTATAACTTTTTCTCCTTCTATTCAGCCGATGACGTCCACTGCTGGACGAAGGTCTCCTCTAAGGATTTGCATAACGACCGGTCCTATCTTGAACGCATCCATGCGCTTCTCATAACTAGCATAATACGTAATTATTTAGCAAGAGCAGCGTCTTACACATGATCCCTTGGTAATGTTTTAATTAATTGTTATGAAATGCTTTTTTTCGGTTTAATCACCCTGCGGTTTGTCTGTTGTTTAGATACCTGCTAATGCAGTCGCAGCAGTCCAGAGCGTGTGTAAATCAAATCATCACGCTCTCAGTGTGCTATCAACCCCAGTGTCCGGTGGCTAGTGAGACGTGAAGCGAGACGTTTTGTCCCGCTTTCATCTTAGGCGGCGACTGTAACAAATGATCGGGGGCGAGCCGTACCAAGCAGACTTTAAGTTGAGTAATGAGCTTCCCGATATTTCATTTCCAATTAAATCACAACCATTTGCTTCGGAATAAGCTAGTGACATTTCAGTTTCGCGAATTTAATGAGCTTTCAATGGCGGCTGCATGGGCCTTAATCTTGTGTAAGCCGATGGGCCTAAGTACATAATAATATTACTCGATACTTTGTTATATAAAAAACGTTTTAATTATATTCATCATCATCATCATCTCAGCCATAGGACGTCCACTGCTGAACATGATAGGCCTCCCCCAATGCTTTCCATGTTACCCGGTTGGTGGCGGCTTGCGTCCAGCGCTTTCCTGCTACCTTTATGATGTCGTCGGTCCACGTGCCTTTAATTATATTACTGAACAAAAAATATTTACAAATTCAAGTTGTGGAAAAATCATTCATCATCATCATCGTCGTCGTCATCATCGTCGTCGTCATCATCATCATCGTCATCATATTATTATCAGCTACATGACGTCCACTGCTGAACATAAGCCTCCTACAATGATTCCCACATCGCCCAGTTGGTAGCGGCTTGCATCCAGCGCCTTTCTGCTGTCTTTATGAGGAAAACACGTCATTATACCTTACGTGAGAAAAATCGAGTCGAGAGAAAAATAACAAAAGTAAAACGATATTTGTCGATGGAAAAAAAGAATGCAGGTTTCTTGGTGGCCAGTGTCTGTGGTCGTGCGGCCAAGGAGTTTCTGATAAGTATTTAATTTCCAATTAAATCTCCACCATTCAGAATAAGCCGGTTGTAATCTACAGTTCCATTTCAGTTTCGCATGAATTGACAACTTTTTAAGCAGTTGCAGAGGTTTTATTACTTAGGAACTGCTTTGTCTTGAATGTTTCTGCGCTGTAATATCTAATTGCTTTCGAACTTTCATGCTCATCTTTGAAGTCCATGAAGTTTTTCCATTTAACAAACCTGTCGACAGAATTATGCATACAAGTAGATTGGAATCTACGGCTTAGTTCTGTTGCACCAACTTACTTTACCATAACTAGAAAACAATAACCGGTGTTTTTTATATGAAGTTAGACAGATTTTTGCTCTCAGCTCTAATATTATTTGTATCTTATTCGTACATTTTTTAATAATACCCAGTATTCCCAACCATTTCATTTCAGTTTGTTTTAAATAACAGTAAAAATATGTCAACTTTCTTTTTGAACTTAGGAGTAGGTTGTTAATTTATTGGTTAACAATCTATAAAAATTAATTGATTAGTTTTCCCCTAGCTCCTCTTTACACCAACATGTAAAAGAAAATCTTTAACAAGCGCATTCAAAGTTCAACCTTACTCTCAAGATAATAAAGAACTATAGGCCCCCAGTAACACTACACGAGTAGTTTAAATGCATGTACGGTGACGTCAACATGCACCAAGACGTTCCCGTAACCACCCCGTCTTCCTACGGCTTATCTTATTGTTAAATCTAAATTGAATCCTGATGTGGGGTGTTCAGTCCATAAAATATCCGGAGTGAAGCATCAAGAGGTATTCTATCTTGGATTAAGATAGTGATGAAAAACTACGGGGTTTCTTTGGGAAAAAACGTTTGGCGAAGAGAAACTATTTAAAAGTTTGCACATTTAATATATTTTTTAATTTCCAGCATTTTTTATAACTTATTACAATAGTTTTAAATAAATAAATTGATTTTGTTACACTGTAAAGTGCCCCTAATAAATGTAATCCTACTAATATTATAAATGCGAAAGTTTGGATGTCTGGATGTCTGTATGTCTGGATGTTTGTTACTCTTTCACGCAAAAGCTTCTGAACGGATTTTGATGAAGCTTTCACAGTACCTATTATTGTTTATAACCCAGAATAACATACTCGTATAGGCTATAATTTATGACGATCTGTGACAAACGAAATTTTACGCGGGTGAAGCCGCGGCTATTAGGTACTTATTCTGTGGCCGCGGGCAAAAGCTAGTATATTAATATAGTTAAAAGTTGTATTTTTGTTCTGGGTGACAATTTAGAGCTATTAAACTAATCGTACTTTCAATTTTATGAGAATGGATATTATTGAAAAAGGTCTTATGCGGACTGCGGAGTAGGTACTAATTATTATTACCTACTAAACAAAGCTGCTAAAACTTATTCTCATTTGCAACTTTAAAAAATTGCATTTATTGCGAGTAAAAACCTGTCTGAAAGCTTCACTTTCAAAATCACAAAAGACCTAAATTTTAAAACACAATTCCAGGTTTTTTTTACTTTGTCTTTTAACTTTGTCTTTCCATTTTGACAGCAACAACGTAATCCGTCTGTTGTTTTAAAAAATGAGTATATAAATTCATTCCGTGGAGCCATAACCATAACCCCCCGAGGGTCATAAAGTCCAGAGATATGATGAGCGGATGTGGCTATTCCCTGCTGATGGGATGGAAGATTCAGATAATGGCGGGCCCCCACCAGTGGGCAGCGTCCGAGGAAGATAAAATAATAATTGAGCTTTTCCTTGTTGTGTTAATAGCGAGGAGTTATTAATGACGAATGTTTAGGAACGACGATGCCTACTTACATGAAATAGGAAAAGTGCTTTTTAGAAGATTTGTAGTTATGAAATTGTACATTGACTTGATTTAACTTTTGGTCAACTTCGAGAACAAGAAATAGGACAGAAATTTCGTATAAATATTTATTCGAAAAAAAAATTTCTTGCTACATTATTATAATAGACAAAAAAAATTAAAGGTAAAATAAAGCAATCGCGATCTACAGGCACAGAAGCAGTAGCTGCATTGCCCAATTTTCCCCACTTCCCTCTTCCCATTTTTACTGCAACAAGACAATTTTCATACCCAACTAGGTTAACTCAACTCCACCGATTAGGTCCTGCCCGCATCCCAGCGCTGCCATCGCGGCCGTTCTATTACCCTAACGACGTAATATTACGTTTACCCAAAAATCTTTATAGCGCACACGACCGTTCTGGCCCCGGGGTAATCAGCGGCTGTGTCACGGTAATACTATCTATACAGTATTCCAACTCGGCCATATTTTTCAAATAAATGTCAACAGCCGCGCGGTACGTCACGGTATGACAACATGCGATAGGGCTGCCCACCTGCAGACCCTATTTTCATTACATCTGCCTACTTATAATTTCTATCTAGTTTTGTGATTGTAATTTTTAATTTTATTTTGAAAAACAAAATACTTCGTGAATGAAATAGGATAAAAATGCATGTTGTTTTGTGATTAGTAGATTTCATTTAAAAAATATATTTGTGTTAAGATTTAGTAACAAATCTTATAAAGCGACTGCAAAATGTATGCGCCTCGACTGAGGCGTACAAAATGCTTGATTATTATACAGGGTGTTAGGTAAATGGGTTTATAAGCCGACACTAGCCCATGTTAACATGTGCATATAAATGGTATGGTGAAGTCAGAAAATTGATATCATCATTTTAATAATTTGAATTTTATTAGAAATCTGATTTTATAAATTTTATTTTGTATGGAAATTAAAAAAAAAACTATGATGATATCACTGACTTCACCATAAGTATTTATATGCATATGTTGACATGGGCTAGTATCGGCTTATAAACCCATTTACCTAACACCCTGTATAAATAGGTACTTGTAATTATTTTTATAAAAAAAAGAGCGCTTACTGTTTAAAAAACAACACATCGTCAGTTTATTGCAGTGGCACATTCGCGACACCCCCGACTTTTGCATGTCGAGCGCATACCGAGATTTGAATTTCGAAGAAATTCTCGCATTTCGTCTGTTTATATGAAGTTACAATACTGTATGATAATATTACCGTGGCTGTGTACACATAGCTCGTGTTTGTACATCACTAGTAATTAAGTAGATATTAGTAATATAAGCAGGTAAAGACAGGTTTTTTTAAATAAAAAGTGTGTGTTAGTTAATCTTAGTGCAGAGGGTGGTAGATTTAGAGCGTGTCACGATTTTCAGACATCATGAAGTTACATAAATAGAATATACCAAGAGTGAAACGGGTACAAGACGTTACCGTTTTTCTTAAAACATAGGCTATTCAAATGGAAAATGTAGAGCGCGGTCAAGAAATATTTATTAAAATGTTATTATTGATAATTAAAGTACATACGGTAAATGTATCTTTATTGTCTAATTGGAAAGTGTTCCCTTATGGCTATTTTAATAGGTCGACTTCTTTTACCATCACTTTGTATATGGGTTAATTTAAGCATTAATTTATTGACATTATTAAAAAGCCTTCAATAGAGTGTTTGTTGGATTTCATTACGTTCAATATTCAAAGCGTAATAATTTCTTACGTCAACCGAACCTCCATCGAACACATCCAAGCCATCATTTTAATAAATCATTGAAATACCCCGAATGTCGACCTCCGTTTGTGACGCTTTTACACCGTATTACTTTTATATAATACAGCGAGATTGATGTGTGGATGGAGCGCGCGAAATTGGTAAAAAGGGAAGGCTAAGTGTTGGGGCGAAAGAGTGATCGGGAAACGCTCGCAATGGCGTAAGGCACCCACAATTTCGTCACGCATTTTACTGAACAAATGTTCCCATAAGATTGGGCTTAACTTATGCCGCTCACGTTTTATGAAAGGCTAAAGTTGCTCCCGGCTGCCGTATATCGAGTTTTATACGCACGCTACAGGTGTAATGTGCTAATGGTTGGTTTTAGATCATAAACAATGTTTGCGTTGTGTTGGAAGGTTAAAGGTTGGGGATACGTATTGTGAGACGCGTTGGCAACAACGTATATTCAATTGAAAGGTTATTTCGTTTCGTGTTGATATTCTTTAAAGATATGAATTGTGAGAGTTGAAATACGAGTAGTTCTACCTACACATTTTATCGCAAAAATGTTACACTTATTTAAAAGTAGTGTTTTCTTTTCTGTAGTGTTTACTTAAAGGTAAATGACGTTATTTATTGGTTACTAAATATACCTACCTACTCACTCTCATGTATCCAAGGTAGTTACATACAATTAAACGTCTAGGTAGCAAGAACTTAAGATTTTAAAATCCTGAAGAGATAAATTGATTACACCGGAATATTATGTCGACCAATCACACATTTTGATAGAGACACAAAGGACGTTTTTAGGATAGAAATACTTTCTTTCTTATTTCTTTCTTTTTCCAAATTGATCAGCCTAATCTCATTCTTCCAACGTTATCTCTCACCAAATGGAGTACGAAAAGACTTATATGAGCGGCAATTATCGCCATTGACTGGACAACTAAAGGCATATCAAGCGAGTCGCGTAGTTGCAGTTTCATTATTCTCTCCCCCAGGACCATGGCTTATTGAATTGGACGATAAGGTGCCCGGTAATTTCCTGCCATTTACCAGTTCAGTGTCGGGGATCGGGTACTTTGAGTTTACGCGACTTGACGCTCAAGTTGTAATACTTCTTATTGACTTACTAGTTGTTTACGCGCATCGGGTTATTACAAATTTCGTCGCAAAATCACTGTTATTTCAACTCTACTAGATTCCTATACTGTTTTTTTCGATGACAGACGACGGTGATGTATAACACTCGTAATAAGCAGTTTAGATTTTTTTATATTATTGTTAATAATTTCACAATACCTAATGATTTGCATTTAGAATTCAAACTCTACATTTACTCCTAAGTATGCATAAATTATAATAGGGGTTTTAAATTAAAGTTAAATAAACACGTCGCAATTTCAATGCTCTCCTTCATCTTTGTATCATAAAAAATACATTGTAGATATTAGTTTGGTCATAGATTTGGCAAATGATTTTGAAAATTTTAACTAAACTTTGTGGCATTTTATGTAATCGTAATAGATGCTTCTTTCCAACAAAATCGTTTATTTTGACGTGCTGTCAAACTGTACTCAACTGTACTACAAAAGATGCTTGTCCCTTGGCCTACAACATCATTCTCCCCGTGACCATCTAACGGCGGTTGGGGTAAGTAATGCTGACAAAAAGTGCGCGAGAGCCACACATAGAATTATGGCCGAAACTGTTTCCGATTCGCTTCCGATTGGACTATAATGTAGAAGACATACGAGTATTTTGGTGACCAAAATGTGCGGTATTGTAGCGGTTTTTATATTTTTTGGGTGACTTTTTTTATATTTTCAGAGAATAAATGATTGCTTATTATCATATCATGTTTAACTTCTATTAATCCGTGTTACTACCGTCAAATATAGATATCTTAGTGACCTAGCTTAGTGCCTAGGAAGTGATCACCGAATTTTAAACAACAGATGCCGTAACCTTGGGTAGATGGATGACCATTTTGTCCATTATTTACGGTATTCATTTATCACAAGCATAATATATCCGTGATGTGGTAAAAGCATTATACCTAAGTTCTTCTGGCTAATTAGAATTGTTAGTTGTTCAACTTAGTCAGGACCCTAAGGGTGGTATGATGACATCTGACTGTTAGATCTAATAACATGTGTCCTGTGCCTGACCATATTTGAAGTAGAACGTTGTGACCTGTAATGAAGTTAATAAGGCTTAATTTGCCTAAATTCCAATTTCAGACACCATCCAAATATTAACCAGACGATCATCACAGCTGATCAAGCTTCTTCGAAACCTCTACACCGACCACACCACTAATCCGGGTTATTGCCGTCAAATATTTCACAGTGGCTTATCAAATTCCTGGCGGTTTCCACATAACAAAGAGGGTATCTAGAGGGAGCATGGTTAAAGTACACAGTGTAACTTATTGTTGAGCAACAGAAATCGAATTAGTTTTATAAATAATTTGCGTTTATTTTGGCTATCACATAGAGATAACATTGTAATTAAATACTCCAAATTTAATTATTGTTTTTATTAAAATTTATTAAACTTTATCATAACTATGATAAAGTAATTAAATGTAATTAATTACTGTAAACTATCTCCATTTGCCTGTGGTAAATTAAAGAGGGTAGTCCTTCTGCAGGGAAGACGAAATTATATGATGATTATGATTATACATTGGAATTATGTGGGATTAATCTTCCAATCTTATTAGAACCTAATTAATTTCAGCAATCAGTTTTTCCAAGATAATATGAGAAAAATTATGACCATTGCGAAAAGAAAGCACAGACATAATGAATGACCTATATTTTTAATAAGATTTTTCTAACATCATCTAACAAAATGAATACTTAGTGTAACAAAACAAAATACACAGTGCATTTAATTTCCTCAGTAACCGTGCGTCGTTTGGAAGATCGATTAATGGGCTCTAATTACGCAATTTCTGGCGATCTCTAATTGTAGCGCGGTCCCGTATATTCTGCGTGACAGTACGTTATTTCCCCGGAGGGCGGTAAAGATAGCGCGGTTAACGAAGACACGTTTTTGCTGGATGCCCTTTTTTCTATTTTTCCATTTTTCTTTTTATGACATGAATATTGTACGGGTTGGTCGCAGTGATTCCATTCGGTTTTTAGTTGTTTGAAATACAATACCACTTTTTGAAAGTTCGCTGTAAAAAGTAAAGCTGCCCTCTATAAATAGGTATTTTTATCCATGATGATGAAAGAATTAGAGCACGTTTGTTACTAAAATGAAGCTTACATCCGTGTCCTTTATCTAAACAACTAAACCTTGAAAGTTATTCTAAAATTATTCTTTGTTACCTATTCTTCTACCACCCTAAACTGAATCGGATCGTCGCTATTAGGGTTTTTTTGTCTCTAAAATGTCAATGTCGTACACTCAGCTTTAGTGTAGTGACATAGTCAGCATTCATTGCACCAATCAACAATGGAACACGTTGTCACGGCGCACCTAATTAACTGTACAAGTTATAATTTGACAAGTGCCTACAACATCGCTTGTCACAATTATTATGCATCTTGCATCGTTGAGTTGAGCGCACGTCGCTTCCATCGTATTTAATTCCTTGTCTCGCTCAGACGCGTCGCGCCGATGCTCGGCTAAAATTATTCACTGACTCCACAGCCATTGTTCTCTGATACTTTATTTGTCTCAGTTAAACACGACAGGTACTAAAACTCTAACGACATACATTTAGAGCCTACAATCCCTTGAAAGCCAGCCCAATCGAACTTAAAGTATTTTGGTTCGACGCGTGTCGCTTACCAGGGTAATCCTTCTGTCTTTGTAATTTGTTACGAGCAAAATAGAAGATCATCAAAGGGTCTTAAATAAGACCGATGCTCTATCCTTAAGTTTACTGCTGTTTTATTTATAACTCAATAATATATCTGCCAGATCTGCCAGCGGACATTGCGTTTTGCCACAGTTTACTATTGTGCTTGGAGAATTTATTAGTATTGACAGAGAATAAACCTCTTCTAGATCAAAATGTCATACAAACTGAGGTGAATTATCGTCTTTATGTCAATCCAATTGCCACATTAATTTCATTGGCGTTTCAACTGAAACTGAAACGCTGGTAACATCACTTAACCCTAAAACACGGCGTTACCAAAATTAGAATAATACCAAAAAGTGAATCAAACACAATGCAATCGCTCTCTGATTTCTCATAATAGATTTAGTGTGAATTCGCATTATGACCCGTTTTTATTTATTTCAAGCACACCTCATGAAAATTCAGCTTTTTATTCTGAAATAAACTTATCATTCAACTTACCTTTTGATAGCTTTTATAAAACATATTTTACGAAATGCAAAGTAATTTCAAGAACGTGTTTATTTTGCGAAACTTGATGCCTTTCTTACGTGAGAAGAATGCATTCCTCGTTTCTCGGTCTCTCAGGATCAGTTAGTAAAACTACCCGCTAAAAGCAGCATCGCTCCGTGAGATGGGATCACTTTACAGTTGCAATTGACTGTTTATAAAATGTTTGAATGAGACAAAACTATCAAAAATATGTGCCTGATATACAGGGTGGAATTTTGTAATGCCACCTGGAGGGAAAGTACCCTTAATATTGTAGATAGAAAATATTTCTCGAAGAAAACATTACTTTATTTTTGAAAAGAAATAGAACTGCATTCAAAGATATCCAAAAATAGTAAGGGAATGTTTTTTAATTTTCTATCTACAGTATTAAGAGTACTTTCCCTCCAGGTGGCATTACAAAATTCCACCCTGTATATCGCATCTTTACAGTTATTTACGAAATACCAACTATCTTGTTGTTGTTTAAACTAGAAAATAATTTATCTTTTTTACTCGACCAGCGGAGTAAGATTTATCCTCATTATGTTTACGTAATTTAATTAACATTAAAATTTTCAACAAAACACCAAATGACATTTTTCTTCTACAAAACAATTCTTACTACCTACGCACAAACAAAATGAGTTCATGTGTCGAAGCTAGAGCGGGTCTTGATTACCCTGGGGCCACAACAGTCCTGGCTATAAAGAATGTTTGTAAACGTAATACTAGGTCGTTAGAGCAAAAGAACAGCTGTGATAGTTGTCCCCTAGACGACGGGACGATATCAGGCTAAATAAATTGAGAAAATTGGAGTTTTAAGGTCTGTAAGGTTCTTTAAAAAATCGGGAGATCAATCAAAGTCATTCCCTTCGATTGTCAGTAGGGGAAAATGTGTTTAGTAAATTCAGTAGGGTGTGTGCTCTTCAGGCAGTAGAAATAAATTTTAAGACCTATCTTGATTGAATCTGTGGGCTTCAAAACGTCGCTTAGTCAAGTTTAGTTCACGTACCTACTTCAGTCAAATAATTTAATTTTCCAGTTTTAAAATGATTTATTTTGCTTAGCTTATCTTATCTTATTCTTCCAAGTTTCAGTAGAGAAATTGATGACCGTATTAACGGAGCGTTTTCTTTTTCGGAAAATGTAAATATTTTTTCTTTGAATATAAAAAAAAATAATTTTGAAGTAATAGCAAAATAAAAATAACAAATTATAATAAATCACATAATTGAATTTAAAACGAACCTTTTCATTAATTCAAATTCACTTAAAATAAATACAACAAAACTCTACAAATTGAAAATTACAGCAGTCAACTCATTAATAATACATTTAAATACACATAAATTATTACATATCGAAAATCACGTTCCCTTGTGAAATCGAAGAATATTATTCATCAACATTAATAAAAGTAATAATCCCCGATATTTGCTGTAAAGATTCCCGCTTTATTTTTACTGAACCGCAGTACTGTTTGCGTCCAATTCCCCGGTCGGTCGGTGGGTCGGTGTAGGAATATCGATGATGTTGCTAAAATTGCCTTGTCGTCCATTGTTAACTTGTACGGACGCGTGTGCGGCGTGACGCACGATTTATTAACCGGCTAGACAAAATGTAGGTGGAGACAGTGGGTCCCCTTCTTTTATAATTACATTGAAAGCAGTTCTTATAAAACATAATATCTAAATAACATCTTTTTGTACTAGAACCTAATGGATTTAACCATTAAAAAGTCACGCCTTTCTATATTTTACGGGTGGCTAAGCATCCATTATAACTTTGCCTTAAATTATAATTACGTGTCAATGCCAATACATAAAATTATTATTTTTTGTTGCAAAATAACACCTTTTACAACTATTTTAGTGTTTAACTTGATTTTGCATTTTTTTTGTACTTACAAGCTTTCTCCAGCATACAAAAAAATATTATTAGTAGGTAATTTGTTACCTCTCGATGGACTCAACGAAGGTTAATACGAATAATACCTATACCTACCGTTAATCAATAAATTCAACTTTCAAAACTAACTCGTGAATATTCAAAATTATTTTCAGCAGATTAAAATAATATAATTAAATGCATAACCAAGTGAAAGAACTTCACAACGACACAAAATTTAGTAAGCCTTCTCCTCTTATTTTGAGTGTGTGTGCAAATGTGGTCGGCTTTATTCAGCTAAAGCAAACAATACGAGTTTTGATTTCATTATTATTGGCCTTTTTCCTAACAGTGCTTGGTTGAAAACCAATCATGTGGATAAACTCGTTTGGATGAGGGCGCGTATTTTAAAGATCTGGCACCAAAATAAACTTTTAAAATGAAAATGTTTCATGAAAAGATACGTTTACTGTAGTTACTATTTTGATAGCTAAAATTCAAATAGATTCTAGTATTTAGTAAGTGATTTGTATTAGTGTATTTGTATCATCACTGTCGGTGAAGTGAGCTAACAAATAATTTAGCCCTGTCACTTTTGCCAACTTTGAAGATTACGATAGAGCATCATAGAGCCAAATGTAGCATGGTTTATTCACAGATTTACACTATTTATCAAGACATCTAATTTCTACATTCCACATACATTGTCGGCCGTTTGGTGTAGCGGTTCGAAACGGACTACTATTCCAGAGGTTGCGTTAACGTTTAAATNTTTTTTTTCCCATACGGATCAAGTGTATATAAAAAAAATCGTAAGACCTTGATACCAAGACTTATCAACACCACGTAATTTTCGGAAGAGAGTAATGAATAATCTCTGTTCGCTCTAATCGTATATCTCCGCGCACTCTTCGACTTTATTTAGGTAAGGTAATAAGTAATGGTTTGTTCCTTAGTCATGAGATCAAAGTCAGGAATTACGTTGTCTTTATATGATAATTTAGGATTTTCCGAGTTTTTAACATCTTTCTAAAATGACAGTAGTTTATTNCCTTTATTTATCTACATTTACCAATGAATATTTATGTTTGAATCTTATAAGTACGTATCAAATTATTTCGCAAACCATTCCATAGCTAATTTTATTTTAAAATAACTTGGTAAAGTACTTATTACGAGTAATAGGTCAGGTCGTAAAATGTAAGTTTCCACAAACTTCTTCAGTCAGCCACTACTTTCTCACTCGCGTCTCTTTTTATTTCACAGCAAACCAATTGCGGCGCAACTAAACCTTTATCGGGAAGCGCGTAAATTCCCGGGATCCCACAGGATCGTAATAAATATCTGAAATCCTGAACTTCGACCACTGACACCGACAGCTTGATACGGCTTGGTCACGTTTGCGACTTTCTTTACCTACATTTTTCTTTTGCAAACTTTTTCGAGATTAAACGGCTGTCTTGTAATTAATCTTCTTGAGTTTCTTCAGATTAAGGATGATAATAATAATATGTTTTTCTTAGATGTTGTCACGTGATCGTAACTGTGTATTTCAGTGTACAATGATCTAGAATTTGCTAGATACACTTCCAGCCACAAAAACAAATATACCGCAAATCAAAGATAAATCTGGAAATCCTTGACGTGCTGTTCCTAGAATTATCTCTCCCGTCTTTCTTATCACTACATTTTGGATTCAATGCTTGTCAGAATAGGTGACAATTCCCAACAGCAGCTAAAGTAGACGCGTGGCGTCATGACAAGCACTTAGTTATTCATTCATGCGAAAGGATTTATGCATATGAGTGTTGGGTATAAGCCACTACAAAGTATTGAGGTTACTTCTAATTCTTATAAAGACTTCTAGTGTTATGTGATACAAGTACCAAATTATTTTGTATATTCCTCTGAACCCCTACTAAACAAAATGCAATACTTACTTGTGTTTTGGGCAAGTTCACTGTTTCAGCCAAATGACGTCCACTGCTGGACAAAGGCCTCCCCCAAGGTTTTCCATAATGAACGGTCCTGCGCTGCCCGCATCCAGGCTCTTCCCGCGACCTTTACCAGATCGTCGGTCCACCTAGTAGGAGTATTTCACTGTATTTTTTAACGCTAGATGAGATTGGTAACTAAAGCCTAATAGGTAGTGTCGGTGCAAGACTGACCGAATCGAGATCCGAGGATCCGAAATAATGTAGTGTGAAGATAAGCATATTTAGCTTACCATGAAAGGCTAACGGGACTATTTAACGCTATTGCGCCATAAGAGAGACTATAAAGCAGTTGTAACTGAAAAATCATTAAGTACCTATACATTTTTATCGTCATATTATATCTCCGTGAAAATGCCTAAAAAGCAAAAACGAAAGTTCCCAAAACTTACGGGAATCGCAATTAACAATAGTTTACACAGCTAATCCGCGAAGTTACAAGCACCCTCAGCCCTCCGTTGATAACTGAACTCTCTAATTTCACTTTCCGAGTTGTTTTAATTCGCCCCCGGTTCAATTCCTGCATTAGAAAACTTGGTAATAGTCCTCATAAAACTTTATTTCTCTCACGAGTTAATAAACATAATAAAGGGTTTAACTAAAACGGGACTCCTTTGATTTTCGTGGTATTTGAGAACTTTAATATATTTTTACCCGACTGAGCGACACGAGGGGATGGTTCTTCATCATCATCATCATTCAGCCATAGGACATCAACTGCTGAACTTAGGGCCCTCACCCACGGCAACTTTTTGTAGCGATGCAGTTGCGCTACTGTAGCGCGTTAGTAACGCGTTGGCATCACTTCTGTAGTGCGTTGCAAATGCGACTAAAGCATGTTAGTAGCGATGCTGTCGCGCGTTTCGGGCCCTTAGGCCTCACCCAATGACTTCCATAATGGAGGTCGTCGGTCCAACTTATGGGTGGTGGAGGGTGGCTAATTAAAAAGGTATTTTGTAAATTCCTGTCTCTTGTTTCCCTCTTGATGTCAGACGTTATGTTTTATGTGTGATTGTTGACAACAGAATTTGTTGTGATTTAATAAAATACCTATGATATTTTCTGAAATATGTCGTACGTCGAAACAGTCCGGGGGTTTTTCGTTAACTAGCAAAAACATTTGTCCGTAGAAATAAGTCTACATTCTGCTCTACTCAGAAACAATTTATCCTTGTTTTGTTTGTGAATTTAGGTATTAATAGGTACCTAACTAAATATACTTAAACCTATTTTGATCTTTAAATCGCAAACAAACATGTTGTAAATTATCTGTACAATAGATTAAGAGTTGTTGTCGTAAAATTTATGTTTTACATCCAAAGCACACCCAACATTGTTCAGACGAATTGCTAAACATTTCCAAAACAAACATCGCTAAAAATATTGCATTTGACAGTCAGTCGGTCGCCATTTTTGCCTCCCCCGACTAAATGCATGTTAGCGGAACCGTCATCTGTCACTTTGACAGAAGGTTTTCCAATTGTTTTCGTTATTTATGTTTCGGTATTTAATACACCATTGGGTACATTTTGTATACGGACGCTAACAGGGAAAAAGATCGGTAACCATGTAAATTCGTTTAATGTTCCACATTATTAAGGGTCTCGGTCATTATGAGAAATAAACGTTTTATACCTACGTTTATTTTTAATATTAGGTAGGAGCAGTCGACAGTAGTACATCAGGCTATAAATAATCATTGCAAAATAGAGCTTATTACGAAGGTATAGGATCCCGTACAGTCTTTTGTAGATTATTTGGCTATATTGGTACGGACGATGCTGTGTGTATTGAGATTTGGCTCTAGAACCTTTAACTTTATTGTGTACCTATGTATACAGGGTGTAACAGGGGGGGTGGATCATCGTAAGTCAAACGATGGGGGACTTCAATACCTATCGATATAACCCCCATGTGTATGTTTGAATTTTTCAAACAAAGAAAATTTTACATAATTTTTTTTTAATCTTTTTTTACGAATCGGTATCGTGATTAATATGACCCACTATTGAACTACTTCTAGAAAAAAAAATCATGCAAGCAGGTCCAGTAGTTAAGCTACAGTGAAGACTTTTATACTGAATTCCGGCTTTTTACTTAAATTTCACAAAAATCTCAATAACTATGGAACCATTGAAAATCGCGGAACATACATGGGAGTTATATCGATAGGTATTGAAGTCCCCCATCGTTTGACTTACGATGATCCACCCCCCCTGTTACACCCTGTATGAGTGTAGTTGTAAGAAAATATCTAGAAAACATCACGTATCTCACATCAATAATCATATAAAGTCACTACCTACTATAGTAAATTCCCATCTAAGATTAAACTTCCTACAAAGTTAAAAATACAATGTTAGACCCTAGACTTTTTGACACCTGGCACAAAGATAACCCTTAAGTAAGGTCATTTCTCTAACAATGTCACAAAGAACATAACGAGGGAAATCACGATGCACTCGATATAGCCGGCAACAGCTATTACCTCGCGGAGTTTGCGGAAAATCGTTATTGCTTACTGCACTTGGATGAGGGCACGATGATAAGGGAGAGCGTTTTACTACTATCACAGTTAGATAGAAAACAATTACCAATAGTTTTAATACACAAACTAAGTACTATGATAGAATACGAAATTCGAGCCCTGTAAAGTAGGTAAGACACGTAAAAGGTAACTAAGTGGTGGTGTCAACTAGCATAATTATACATTATACATGTCATTCTGACAACACAACTCTTGAGTAATAGTTGGCCCCACAAAACTGACAATAAACAAGATTTGCACCCTAATGCAACTGGATTCTTCGGCGCATGACACTGTCCACCACGAATTTTTTTATGTCATCGACCAATTTCATTTCGTTCTTCAACTGTTTTTGTTTTCGACTTTCCGAATCAGTTTTTGTCATCGACCAATTTCGGTTCTCAGCTATTTTCCTTCTTGATTTGATCGTCAAAGAAATCCAGCTTTCATTTTTAGCTACTATGAGAGTATCGCTACCGCCTGTGCTTGTAAGGCCCAATATATCAGGAACCTAAGCATTTCAAGTGCACGAGTGCTGAGCATGCAACATAATACTTCCATTGACGACGGGGCGGTCAGCTCAAACGAAAAAGTAAATGTGTGCCAAGATATTATTTTTCATTAAATTGCTTGCCGTAACAAAATTGTTACAAGTAACTATTTTTNTATGTATAACCTAACACTATCGATGTCTGGTTGGGTTTCAAACTAAAAAAACACTCCCAGTTTTACCCAGTGCTTCTTGCACTGGGTAAAACTGGGAGTGTCTTTTTAAATAAAAATTCTTTAGACGATTTACGTCTTTCGTTAATAAAACACTTTTAACAAGAAAATAACTCTCTTGGACTGGTCTGTTTAGAATGTTTTTTTTTAGCCAAAAATGTGTTTTTTCCGGTCGTATTTTTCGGTGGAATCTGAAAACGAAAATTCCTCAACCAATTCGAAAAGAATGAACGCCACCGCATTATTTAGAGTAAGCCAATGTGATTTATTTGTAAAACTATTAATGTATTGCATAAAACTTTAAAGCAATCACTCTGACACAGGAATTTTCATTGGTTACTAAGAAAATGCTTGATTTTTATAACGAGACAGCTGCTTCACCTATTTAGATACACGACGAACGCCTCCTACGACACATACAGAATAACATATCGTTTTAAATACCGACTGACAGATGACACATTTCGACATTCTTCAACTTGTCGGTTCTGAAATACGCGCTCTCGTTCATTCCTTTTATTTATTTTTGCTCGTCACTGTTTAGAGCCCTTTGAATCATCATTATTGAACAGCGCATTTGAAGCTTTATCTTCTTGACTGTTAGGATCAAAATTGAAAACAGTCGAAATTGCTACGTTTGTTTCCTACATAACATTCTCTGATTTAACGAGAGCAGACAAAAAGTCAGCGTAAATCTGTCTAAAGCTTGAACGAGCTAATGTGCCCGCCACGGTTAACCAACCAATTAGTATAACATAATCCTGGAATTGAATATAATTAACCGTTAGCAAAGTGATCTAAAGCACATATCGCATGAGATTACAGCCATTTAAAGCATTTCCTTGACATTTGAGCCTCGAATATTTAATCACTCGAAATTTATCGACATCATTATATCTGCCACTGGGAGGCATAAATATGTTGTCGGTTTATTAATACCCTGTTACTACACTCACTAAAGTCGTACACATGTTTAATATGACACTGATGTATCGTATTTTTATTGTAATCCATTAAGCTAGGAAGGATTAAAATGTAAGACAGAAGTTTGGAAGAAATAGAACAAAAAGATACGGTTCGTCATGCTTAGAGTTCGGTTGAATTCTCTAGATGAATTCGTACTGAGTCGGCGAAATAATTGAGCCATTCATAAGGCTTGTGATAGCAGGCCGGAGCGGGCGCAGCACAATGACTAATAAGAAGTTAATCCGCAAATAAAAGTGGAATTGA
The DNA here is from genome assembly GCF_004193835.3 of Ostrinia furnacalis. Lineage (NCBI taxonomy): Eukaryota > Metazoa > Arthropoda > Insecta > Lepidoptera > Crambidae > Ostrinia > Ostrinia furnacalis. The sequence goes on along the minus strand of NW_021137171.1, from coordinate 91,182 downwards.
AACAGAAGTGGGACGCCTTCGCGCCGTGTGGGTAGGCAAATGTCGATTTGTCTTTGTCGGCGTCACTGAACTCGTCAGAAATAGATTAAGCGCTCTCACTCCATCTAATGGCGCCTCATTTGTTTGGCTTTAAGAGAAAAATTGCTCTTAAACTCCTCGCGATAGAATCTTGTCGATGAGTTTCGTTTGTTTGACTCAATTTGAACGCTCGCCCGCTCCTAAACATTTCCAAATTCACTTAACACTTTCAAGTGGCGTCTACAAATTGTTTTAACTTGTACGTCTGTTTGTTGCTCACCTGAAAAAACGTAATTTGCGTTTGCTCCATCCTTGTCCTTTCCTCGCTTCGTTTGCTGGCGTACGTTTAATCTTTTTGTATATTTTTTGCCGTGCTTAAAATCAGCCCTCAATTTCAAGGTTCCGTCTATTTTACAATAAAGAAACGGCAGGAGATGTTACAGCTCCACTTAAGCATACATATGTACATGATTACAAGCATTTTAGTATAAAAACCTGAAATAACATAATTTGGAATTCACTGTTGCTTAGCGTACCTACGTGTAAAACAAAGTTATATGAAAGAATTTCTATATCTCATAAAAAACGTCATATCATAAATAGGTACATTATATGTATATTATTCTTACAAATATTTTCATAAGTCGCGTCGTCATGAAAATATATAATATTAGTCAAAATATTATATCAAAATCCCTGTATTATTTTTCTTTCAATATAAAAACAGCTGCAGGCGAAGATATTAGGTATATCAACGTACTATGTACAGGCAGCAGCACATCAGGCTTTTACCTTTTTGTTGCAAAATAACACCTATTACATCGAAATAAGGCGCTACAATATTTAGCTTGATGTGCTATCGTCTGTACTTGTAGAAATGATTAATGAGTTCAGAGAAGAAAACAAATTGTGTATTATTTTTACGCCAAAGATCTAACAGCTGACATGAGGACCATTCACAAGTAATTAGGGTTACCTACTGAAAAAGCTCAGAGGCTACATTTTCCGTTCGTAGATAACTGTCTTAAGCTCTCTTATAGCTTCGAAGAATTAAACAGCCCTTTCAATAACTCACACGAATAAAACATAAGTGGATTTGCAATAATATGCACTAGATATTCGCATACAGTCAGTGTCAAACAGTGCGTGACACCCAAAGTGGTCAAAATGTTGATAACCATATTCCAATTGTAACAAAACAAAGACGTGTTGCGAAGTTTTTGGCTAATTTGGTTTAGTCACGAGCTATTTGACACTGACTGTACCTACCTACGTACCTACCTGTATCACTTTTTCCCACTTTGAACACACATTTAAAACTCTTCCGTGCCTCTTTTCCACAAAATGTAGAAAGGACTTTAAATATTTCGAACGGAAAATTGTAACAATTTACCGGACCACGGTCCAAGTGATTCTTGCAACTTATTCCACTGAATATTTTAAAAGAGAAAGAAATTAAAATCCCGCTACGGAATGAACCACCAAGGATTTCACTTGCAGTGGAATTCAGTAGCGTACTAGGGATGCGCGGTAGTTTGTTTGATTGTCTTTATTTACGTCCCGCGAATTTGTCCCATGAATAGAAAATGTTAATTTAATCAAATGGAGATTCAAGATTATTTTACTTTGCAATCAAAATATTATGATCCTACTCAAATTACTTGGAATACAACATTTTTCAGAATTTATTTTGTGCAGAAGTGCCTCAGATCTTGTAATATTTAAAACCTGGGTCCAATTACTGTTTCCATTTTGTTTAAAACATTGCAATCTTTTTGAGTACATTAGGTAAGTACCTACTTTTTGTTTTCTTAAAACAGTTCCAGAAAACCACCATCAGAGAGGCGCCTTTTTTGTAAATCACCATCGGTAAAAATATGAAAAAACACAAATCTAACCGGATTATACTAATATTAATATTGGAATGATATAATCGTAAAAACTTTTCCTCCACAGTACTTACCAATATTATTTATCATTACAATAACTTTGATTTGGAAAAGCGTATTAAATATAACAAGCAATAATCTTTCCGTGCTCACAAAGGGTATCTCGAATAAATATCGAATATTCAGAAACTCGATACGATAAATAACGTATTTAAGGCACACGTCCGAGTTCTCAAATCGATTTATCTGTTGTCGTCTCGCGGTTGCCGGATTTGGAATCAACGCTCCTGTACTATAATTTTACGGTGCGATAAATCGGTGCTGGAATGGTTAATGCTTGGTCAAAGCATGTACCGCTTATTAAAATAAATTATCTCTCATAATACAACAATATTTACTTGTCTCTACAACATTTTTTTTATTGTTATGGACTCATTTTTCTTTGTAATTTTATTAAATTGGACATTTTTGAATAACAATTCAATCATTAAGCAGATATTTTCAGCCATAGGACATAGGCTTCCCCCAGTGATTTCCAGATTGGTCGGTTAGAAGAGGCCTGCATCTAGAGAAGTCCTTATTTAGATAATATTACAAATGATTTTGTCTCTTAATGTAAATTGAATTAAATTGAGACAAAATAGATAAGAGTAAATTTTCCTATTTTCAAAGATTTTCCCTAAACAAACTAAATTAACTTTTATTTGTTTTTCCTTTTAGATTTTCAAAACACAAATAGAAAGTGTGTTTTGGTAAGTACATACCTACTAGTTTTTCTAGGTTTAGGTAGAACTTTAAAACATTGCTATCATTCTGACTAGCACATAACTGACACTAGTTTTGTGACCGACTATAAAAAGTATTTCAAGTCCTAAAAAACCTAATTTGACAAGACACATACTTTGTCCTCTCTTATTAAGATCTGGGATGAGTTTTAAAACTGGAATATAACCCAATTTACGGTGTGCATAAATGCAACAGTCTTGCAACATCTAGAGGCACTATTTCTTCGTCGACACTCTGATTTTATTTGTACTACGGTTGATAGCACATCAGGCTATACATTTAAGTTGCAAAATCGCCTCTATTGCTAAGCGAATAAGAATCCACCGTACTTAGCTTCATGTGCTATCGGCAGTACATTGCCGCGTGAAATAAGCGTGGCCCCGGCGACCACCCAGAGAGACGCTGACTGGTTAACGCACGCGGCGTCATCTGCTTTGATTTATTGAAATGCACTCGCTTACACTGCAGGCCGAACGAAAATACACAAACATACGCACAAAACGACGCTTTGTTGTCTGCATCAGTAATTCTTTCCATTAAAACTCTACCTAACTTAAAACTAGTAAGAATAACAGGGATTTGAAATGTGTTAGAAACGAATTAGCGCCCGCTTTCTCTGATCGTGTGTGTAACCGACTAACTCCAGTTGAAATTAATTTCAAATTTGTATGCAATGGATTCTCACACGAGAAATGCCGGCTCTCCTATTTGTATTACGTGGTTAATATGTTACCGCCGTTAAAATAGAAAAATGGTTATTAAATACCTATAAATTACAATTAATTGGAAAACAATTTATTTGGTGCGTTACCCTTTCATTTAACTAAGTGACAACAGTTTCATAATGTGATATAGTTTCTATTCAAAGTAATTACTGATATTATACCCTGGGGCGTGGTATAAATATTTTTCACTTCGTTATTAAATATTTATGTTAATAAAAACTTATAAAATACAAGTCACGAGTTTTAATAGTGTCGACTGGTGTCTCAGCAGTAAATGTATTAACCTTAAGTTAAAATTTCATAGCTTTTGGAACATAACAACAACTACGAGTAACTTTTAGTTGACAATGTAGTGATTTCTTTGTTACACTTTATACTTATAATGAAATACCTTCTTACCTGATTTATTTAGCTCAATAATCTCACGTAAAAGCCCTACAATTGTGAGCAGGTGTAAGCAATTCATGAAAAACACTAACAAATTTCCTCTTCATGAGTTATTGCTACAATAAGTCTCTAGGCGTTAGTATGTCGTTACTTGATACTAGCAGCCAGCCCCGACTTCTTTCGGGTAAAACAATCGCACTAGTAATTTCCCTTATAAAATTTGGTCATTTCCATAAAATCTTCTAGTAGGTATATCAGTTTGTGATTTTTGCCCATATTATTATAAGTGAGTACTGAGTAGGTATCATCGTATTATTATCTCATTTTTTATAAATAGGCAGGTAATATCATCTTTTTGTGTCAAGAATAATAAATAATTGAAGTAAACATCTCATATTTCCTTGTTATTTAGAGGCACGTTTCTCCTAGCACGTGACCCGACGAAATATTTTTCTAGTAAAGTTTGCAGATATTTTTGTTGAAAATAATGCCAATACTTTCATAAAATAAATCATAATAAGTAATAATATAGAGCTATATTTATGATTAGTAATTTAAAAATTTGAACGAATTTACACGTATTTGACATTAATATCTGAAAAATCTAAAACCGGAAATATTAAATCATTACACTCCACATTTACACAGTGGTATCATCTCAAAATACATATAATATTATAGCCAATATTAATAAAACGTAGAGCCGTACAAAACCTGAAATGCATTTGGTCATCTTATTATCAAGTGTTTTTACTCCTACTTTTATATGAAAGGCAAAATGTTTACTCTGAGAGAGTGATGAGTGTGACGATTTGACGGACGTTGTATTGTAGTAGCTCTGTCAATCATTGGTACAGTAGATACGCAAGTTTTTGCGGAAAAATAATGCTGTACCTAAAAGAATTTCAATATTCCTAATGAAAGTGTATCATCGTTGCTCATATTCAATTATTTTTATTGGTTGCTTATAACATCGTACGTAGCTTTATTTCGTTGAAAACATTTCTCAGCTTTCCTAAAAATAATCAATTTTACCTTTCATTATGAGGTAAATACCACAAGGAACGTATTCTTGATAAAGTTCAACGTTTACGATACCAGGAAAGACTGTCAACGTAAACCGACAATACTCTTAGGCTGGGTTGCACATCTTACTTTGACTTTAGCAAACGTCAAAAATCCGTCAAACTCCATACAAAAAGCACCGGTTATCGTTATAGTTACTGCCAAAGTTAGGTGGTGCAACTCAGTCTTAGTAGGTAGTCGTCAACAGAACATAAAGATTGGCCGGCTGTCTCAACTTCAGTTCCTACCCCACAGTCGTTTGTCATTTCTTACCCTACCCTCATATAAATACAAACAGCCAAGGCGGAAGCCGTGAAATTTAGAAATCCTTTGTGTCGACGCGTCGGCGCCGCTTTTGGTTCATGCCTTTAGATCTACAAATTTTCAGATTTATTCTTTGAATAAATTTTGTGGTAGACGCTTGGCTTTGAAATTCAATTGGCTCTGTCGACACATTACTGACGAACTCCTCCTCTTTGTTTAGGGTTTTTTGGGGTTGTCTAAAAAGCAATAAGTTTTCGGCTAGCTCCTATTTTTGTTTACTGAAACAACGTAGGATTTTTATTCGTGTCTTTGTTCGGTAGAACCATCTTCTAAAGGGAATTTAAGTTTATAAGTTGTAGCATACTTTGGAATCAATGTAAAGCCGTTTTTCATTTGAAACTAGACACGTGACTGTATTTGAGCTTCACTGTGTTGCCAACTCAGTAAGAGTTAAACGTAACTGTCTTATGAACTTAGTCTAGTATATCTAGCTTGAAAGCAGAAGATATTTTAGATTATAATTCGAATTAAATATTAAACTCTACTCGACAAATAATTATTTTAAAATTTAAATCACATCATTAAGGTTAACATTTGCACAAAATATAATTTGTGACATTTGTCTCAGTCATTATTCTTCGTTTTTGCATAGTTTTCAACAGAATATGCAGACTTGTTGGAAAAATACTCTTATTACAAACTACATAACATGTCCGTATACAGCTGGACGTGCTGTATTCGTATGTACTTTTTGTCCACGAGATCCATCATTTAAACGCCTCCCGTACATAAATATCTCCTACGGGCCTCTCAGAGGGCGGAATAAAGGCATAATTCAATAAGAGCGGGCAATTCGCTCTTTTGTATGTAAAGACCGCATCCGGGTAGAGGGATCGGATAAGAGTTCGGGTGTTGCGACTCGAAGAAATCTATTTATTCCTATCCTTGGTGGATGTTAGGGTTGCTATTGAAAATATATTTTTGAAGAATAAAAATACAAGGGCTTCTCCTTCAATTGTGTTCTTGTTGCGGAACATAATTGTTGCGTTCATTCATTAAATTTTGTTTGTCCCGTCCGGAAATCAGACTCAAATCGAGGTTAAGAACGACAGAGCTGAGGGCTTAGTGTGAGTTTACATCAAACGTACTCACTAGTGAGCGCGTAAAAAAGTGACAGTAAATGTATGACGGATTGTACAGCGCCCCTAGCGGAAACGTTCAAGAACTAAAATTTTCATACATATTTTTACGCGCTCACTAGTGAGGACGTTTGATCTAAACTCACACTCAGCCCAATGATCACAGACTACAATCGCGGCGACTCTACAAAATTAACGAAAATTTTATTCACTTCAGTACCTACATAATAATTTCGAGCAGAATTGTAATGTTTAATTTCCTGTCTAAAGCTCTGTGTTTTCACACCAAACATTAATAATATAATTAATGAAACACACCACATTACAAAACAAACTAAACAAAAAAAAAAACAAATTATGAAAGCAATAAACAGAAATTTTAATAAAAGTCGTTTGAGGCTTTATGCTACAAATTAAAGAACTCTATAAATACTTCCGACTGTACCAATTATAAAAATTAAAATTAGGAAACGGACGGCAAAACCACCGATCACCTAATATGGGCATAAGCAAAATAAACAATTGATTCTGAGGCAGACTACGACAATCGTTTCCTAAGAGCCACCGCACACGTGCAACTATTACAGTTTTTTAGAAGCTGAATGCAGCGATTACAAATTCCACACCACACACTTAAAAACGGCAAACGCGGCGATTGAGTCGCTTTTATCGATGCAGCGACAGCAGTCGCTAAAACGCGCTATTCCGATACCGCGTCCGAAAGCATGAAGTCGCAAAATTGCGATACTATATTGAATTTCTTATGAGAATAAAGTTCTTTAAACCTAAAGTCGCTAAAACACGCGATTTCGATACTGCGTCCAAATGCATCTTGTCTTAAAATCGCGATACTGCACCAATTGGGTCGCTAAAACACGCGATTTCGAGACTGCGTCCGAATGCATCTTACCTTGAAATCGATCGCGATACTGCAACAATAGAGTCGCTAAAACATACGATTTCGATACCGCGTCCGAACGCATGAAGTCGCGAAATCTCAATGCTGCATCGATAGAATAGCTAAAAAGCGGGATTCGGATACCGCGTCCGAAAGCATGAAGTCGCAAAATTGCGATACTGCATCGATAGAGTCGCTAAATCGCGCGATTTCGGTACCGCACACACAAAGTCGCGAAATCGCGATGCTGCATCAATACAGTCGCATAATCTAGATCGAAAGTAGCACGTCTGTTGTGGCCCTAATTTACTTATTACCGAGAACTCAAATGGCCTCCTAATTATTGTTTTATTCCTCGATCGTATTGCGTACCTTATGTTTGTTTTGATGTTCTACGGCAATTAATATCGAACTTCGTAATTGTTGACAATTATAAAAAATTGGCGCACTTCGCAAAGGTCATACCTATTATGTATCGAGGTTTTCAATTAGGAAATATTTCCGAATTGTACACATTTTGTTAAAAATACGGATGTATGTACGTGGGTTTTAATACTCAACCTCGATTAAGAAGTTTTGGAGTAGGCATCTATGTATTTTTAGGGCTTTGTGGCAAAGCATCATTTATAGGCACCCAAAAACGTAACAAATAATATGAGTACATACGAGTTAAGATACAAATAACTGAACACAGCCTATAGTTTCCACTTCTATGAATAAGTAATGTCTTCTTTCACAGTTGCCAAAAAAGGATGATCTCATCCACTATCAGAATTTCCCCTCATCGTTGGTTTATTACTGACCCAGTAATTTAAGTACTTACCCTCATATTTGAAGATATCCGATTCTTGGAAACAAACTGTTGAGTAAGTAAACCATTACGAATAAAAACAAGACTAACTTTGAAATTAAGAGAAAAAATATACATTTATATTACTTTTCAGATAGGCTCTACTATCTTGGCCGAGAAAAATCCGATGTATTTTAAGATATTTCTGAGAATAACTTGAAAACTTTCCTATCAAAGCTGACTTTCCACTCTCATTCTTTCTATCAAATAATTACGCCATCTCTTTTTCTTATTAAACAGATAATTAGTTGGGAAACAAACGGCGTACCGAGCGAATTCCTTGGCGTTACGTCATCTTGTTAAAGTCACTGTAATTCTTCGGTTCTTTCGTTTTCTTTTTAATTAATTTTGACAAATTACCCTCCACCTTCTCAGTTTCTTCGCTTTTTAATTAAATACTGGAGTGACATCCGCTCGGCGTACTTGAAATGGCTCTAAATGTACCGTGTTTTGTATTGTTAATTACTGTTGTTGAGCACCAGGGTAGACGTGGTGAGTGCACTCGATTGAAGATTCACGATAAGTACCTAATTATATATTATTTCATTCTTTCTTTTTCTCTATCATAATATCATAATCTGTCTCTAGATTTTTGTGTGAATAAAGTTGATATGATAGTGCTATATTTATGCAGCAATTGTTTTTCTGCAATAGGTAGGTACAAGGTACCATTTAGAGGTCCCCAAGCTAATGATCAGTGACATAAAATTACTAGAGTACGTGTAGAAGTATCTTGAAGACCTTAACTAGTAAAAAAGCTTGTCCAAGTTACCTGCCTAAATATTTAAGTATACTCTTGTAATAGTCTATTAAATTATCGAAAAACGTTTTTCTTCCCACGGCGTTTCCTAACACATATTAAAATTCACCCCTCAATCCCGAGATTTATGTTAATATGATATTTACAGTATGCACGGGAAATTTTGCCTTATTGGCTCTTGTACCCTTATCTCGCGGTACATGCGTCCTTGCCATCCTCCCTAACATAAACAATGCGCAACGCAATTTTCATGTTCAAGTCAATAGCTCAGAATAATAAGCGATAGTAAGTAATATGAAGGAAATCCACATAAGAGACCCTCTGTTCGAGTGTTACTGTTTGTTCTCGTTTTTGAAACGATATGGGTATAAATCTAGTAATAAACTTAGGTAATAAAGAATAATGTCAATTTTATTAATAAAATTGTCGGTATCAACCACTCCTCTAGATGTGTGTGTATAATATAATTTTGGCCAGTATGTTGGGCCAACTTAGATGTAAATAGTTGGTGTATTTTGACCAATATTGGCCTGCCATTAGTCCACCAACAACAATTACATGTTGGCCTTTCAGCCATTTTAAAAACCGAATAAAAAGAAAACCACATGAACATTGACATTTAAAAAATCCAGCTGTTCCTGTAACGTGCCTACACTCTTGAAAATCGTTGTAAGTCAAAAGCCAAGACGTTTTCCCAAGTTATTGTAACCTTTGACTTAAGAAACTTTTTACTTTTAAAAGCAAAACTTTCGAGTTTTCTTCGAGTCTTCACAAAAATCCAGCAGTAACACCCCATCTCAAATATGGGGGCAATTCCGGAGTGCGTATCTGACTTACTTCACGAGCCATTAAATTTTCCTGTTTGCATTTTTTAGCATACGTTACTCCAAGCAGGCTCTCCCAGAACGACTATCTTTACGATTGTAGTTTCAGAGGGGTTGTCCTGGTTCTGGATATGCCAGTTTGCTGGATTTTATTTTTACTGTCGCCGTTCTAAGTGAATTAACACTTAGTTTAATTTTATTTACACTTTATTTCGCACGGTCTGTCGTTTATGTTTCGAGCGAATTGTTATTTGGCGCTTACTTTGGACGTAGTGGGACTTTTCAAATACAATTCTTTTAAATGCTGACTCTGGACTTTAACAGTCGCAATTTTTGATTTCTTGTTTAGATTTTTAATGTCTAAAAGCTGTTTCTTTCACATAAAGTTATATTGGGAGAAGCGTAAAGATGATGGGATATTTTCGAATTCGTCTTTCCTTCGTTTGCACGTAGAACCATGTTGGTATTAACCATGATGTTAAGATACCTATTAAAACAAGTTAAATATTAAGTTGGTAGATGAATTCTTACAATTATTGACTTAAACAGTAGTCGAATTTCTGTGTTCATTGCACAATACAAAACACTGAAAATATTTTAAAAATATACCTGCTTCAAAATAGCTTTTCAGCTACTACTAAAGTGAAAAAATATTAACTGCCAATAATAATAGAGAGTCTGCACTCAAAATAAAAACATGACGGTCAGTCGCTTCACTAATGGGCTTTTAAAACATGGTCTTCTCTTAAGTGCGCGCTCTATTATTTAAAATATTTAATGGATAGATTCCAATTCTCAATTCCCGTTCAATCAATATAGTGTTAAGCGTATTTTTAAACTGACTCCCTGACTTAACTGTCGCAATTTATTATTTTTAAAACGATTTTCTTTAAGGCTTTTTTATTGGGTTATTATTTTGTTTATTGGGTCCAAATGGCCCAGAACTGCTTATTGGGGTATACAATATATACACTTATATCCAGCAGTGGATTTAAACAAAGGTTTAAATTCAATCGATTCTTTTACTCGTATAGCCATCTATCGAGAGGGTAATGAAACTAAGAGATAAAACCAGTTTAATGCTGTTGATCCCGCTTTTCGAATCGAGCAATATGTCGATACGGGAGGATTGTGGAACTTGCATGAAACTTCACTAGATGTCGCTTTATACATATACTGATGTAATTTTTAAGTGCAAACTTAATTTGCACCAAAAATATTTTCGAGAATGTAATTTGGTGTACTTTTTACTGACGGAGAAACCTGTAAATAGGCAAAACGTTATAGGTACGCAAGGACTGATCAAAAAAGCATCCAATAAATCAACTAATTTTATTGGATTCAAAATCACAATCATCATCATCGTTTCAGCCATAGGACGTCCACTGCTGAACAGGCCTCCCCCAATGATTCCCATGATGACAGGTTAGTAGCGGCAAAATCACAATACAAATCCCTAAAAATGCTTTTAAAGGAACAAACTTAACCCCACGAGACCACTTTAGCCTCTTTGCTGCTGGGAAATATTTTATAAACAATAGCACCCCCATAAAAATCCAGCAAACTCAAAGGAACGTAGCAATAATCACCGACAAATTCAATCCTTCCCCCGATAAAACTGCGAGTGGCCGGCTTCTAAAGCGAGCAGTTGGTAGCCCTGGCTAGGGTTACCACATTTAAGAAAAAAAAATTAAGCTAAAAAGTTTATTTACAACTTTTTATTATTTTCTAAACACATCTTACCTAGATGTGTTTGGAATAAAGTCTGATTTGACTAATATTTTAATGTAAATTGTTAAAAAAAACCTGGCTTTAATGGTTAAATTGTTGTGAAGTGAAGTGAGTAAGTAATAAGTGAGGAAATCACTTTTATTTTCATTTTTTGCTACTTAAGAAGTGATATCCTCATTCATATACGTTTATGTTATTGCAAACAAAGTGTAAGATAATGGCGACAGTACCCTAATCGGAATAATTTAAGAAATACCAAATATAAATCTCTAAACATCAAAATATGCCAATTTTAACACCGGAACAAATAATACAGTTATTGACCCTACTCGCTGCCGACAATCGAACTAGCAAACCCTAGTTCCGCCTCTATGCGGCTGTAAACAAAGTCCAAAGAATTTCCACCGGCCACAGACTAAACTATCGGAACGGAAAATGGTAGGTAATATCATAATATTTGATCTTTCGTTGAAAGTTTAAATGGTAAGCAATATCATATTTGATTTTCCAGATTTTCTTAAGACTTGTATTGTGATGCGATGCTTAGAATTCAAGTAAATAGTAAAGATTGAAGTCTATCATCGCCCTTATTCACAAACGATGCTTGCTTAAAGGAAGGTAGCAAATCGAATGCACAGCGTTGAATAGAGCTCTGTGATTGGTTCGTGTGTGAGACCCTGTGTGTCCACGCGCACTGTGAGATCTCATAGTAATGTTTGTGAATACGGGCGTATGATTGGTAGAGTTTATAGACTAATCTTAAGAATCGAAAATCTTGTGTGAGTCTCAAAATTAAATATAGTAAAACTAGCGGCCGCCTGCGACTTCGTACGCGTGGACCCCATTTTACCCCCTTAGGGGTTGAATTTTGCAAAATCCCGTCTTAGTGAGCACCTACGTTCTAAAAGGAACCCCCATGCAAAATTCGAGACTCCTAGCACTTGTAGTTTCTGAGATTTCGTGATGAGTGAGTGAGTCAGTGACCTTTCGCTTTTATAAAGATGTTCCTAAATAAAACACTGTGATTGAAAACCTTTTATTTAAAGTGGATTACATAAGGTTCCAATACCAGAATTTAACTCCGATTTAAATCTGGTGTCCTTTAGTGAGGTTGCGTGTAACAGCAGTTACGTTATCGGGGTGTTAATTTTATTGTGTATTTTATTACAGAGGTAAATGCACCCGTTAAAAAACTTTTTGAGATATGAGAGTACTTATTTTTTGTACAGCCTACACAAACATAAATCGCTTTGAGATTTAAACACAGATTTATGATCTTATCACAGAGTGACAAAGTATCCAATTACATTTTAACTAACTGGCTAAATTAATTAAAAAATCACCATATTATGAAGCCTAACACTTCACACATCAGCATCTTAGCGCTCCTGCACACGACGCCGCCGCCGCGCCGCCGCCGCGCCTTTGCACTGTTTATACGCGCCGCGTGAACACCGCTGCCGCGCCGCCGCTGCGCCGCTGGCGAAATTATGCTTTGATGCAGTGTTGGCAAAAAGTTAATCTGATTAATGATTAAAAATTAATGATTAAAATCATAATCAAATTTTTTTGATTATGATTAGTTAANAATTCAATGGTTTAACATTGTTTTCGATAGAACATTTAAGAAATTAATCAAGTTAATCAAATTAATGATTATTGATTAATGATTAACAAATTAATCATGATTATGATTACTTTTTTAATCATGATTATTTTAATCAGGATTAATTTAATCATGATTAAAATTAATCAAATTAATTAATTGATTAAAAAATTAATTGATTAGTGCCAACACTGCTTTGATGGCGCGGCGGCGGTTTTACTCGGCGCGTATGAACAGTGTAGGGGCGCGACGACGGCGTGGTGTCGGCGCGGTGGCGGCGTCGTGTGCAGGAGCGCTTAAAATGTTGCACAGGGTGCTGTTTTGCAAAAATAATTTTAATTGAATTCTGATATCCGATTCCTGCCAGTATTATGTCCTTGAAATGAACACCCTACCTTGTCTGCCAAGGTGTCTATTGCTACGTGGTCTGTGCCGATGCCCGGGGCGGATGTCACCGGCAGTCACCTTATTTGGAACCGGTCCAGGCTCACTCGGAACTTTACGCTATTCCAATGCGGTTAAAGAAAGAATTGCGTTTGCACCCGATAGACTATTTGTAAATGAACGAGCGTCGAAAGTTTGCCAGTTGTAACTTCATTAAAGTTTTTACACGGAATAACATAAAACTGTTCGAATGCTCCATTTTGTTGGCGATTCTCTTTTATTTTATAACAAGCGCTCGAATGTTGCCTGATACTTGCCTATATCGGGAATAAGCCAACCGTTTTTAAAACACGTAACGCATTATAAAATGCACGGGGAATTTTAAAAATAAAGCTTCATTTGCGCACACACAACAATGGAGAATCCTTTTTTTATTGCAGATTTACCTATTTTATATCTAAGAAAATGGATAAAGTTTGAGTCTATTTCAGAATTACTTTGATTCTATGTCGTTTTTTGTCAAAATATCATTATCATCATCATCATTTCAGCCATAGTACGTCCACTGCTAAACATAGGCCTCTAATGCTTTCCATGTTGATCGATTGGTAGCGGCCTGCGTCCAGCGCTTCCCTGCTACCTTTATGATGGCGTCGGTCCACTGTCAAAATATATTTTGTCCTATTCTAGGTAAGTCCATGAAATGTTATAATGTCTTCATCGTCCTATTCAAGGTACTAGAGAATTTGTTCTACCACAAAAACTGTTTAGGTAAGTAAGCATTTAATTGCACTGTATCAACAATTAGACGTATCTTCCTTCAATGGTGGATCAGAATCCATTGTCATCGGTTTAAACCATGCATTATTCCAGCGAACAATAGCACTTAAACAATACTGATTTCAGCAACCACAATGACCTACATCATTATAATATGAAATCCATATTCCGCCACATCGAGATGAAAGAATAATACTGCATCGAATGCGATATTGAAAAAATGGTCGTAGCAAAAATTATGTAGTTTCGTTCTCTATCGTTTCCCGTTTAACCGCATCACGTCGCTTCTCGTTTTGGGAAGTTGGTCGGTGGCCAATTAAGGCATAGGATAGAGATGTAAATAAAATCTATCGATAGCGACTAGAAATAGGTTTATTTTTCTTTTAATGATCACGTCATTCAGTTTCTACTACAGTAATACAACTTTCTGCAATTTACCAAAGGAAAATAAAGGATTCGTCCTGTGGCTGAAATGATGATGATGAGGATTTGACTTACAATCCTCATCCTGGCCAATTGGTTGTTTTAAATTACTTTCAGCTGCAAAATGTAATTATAGTGAAATATAATTGTTCGTTTCAAATAAGAGACTCGAAGGATTTCCACAGTGACCGTGTTGCGTTTCCCGCATCCAGGTACTGCCCGCGACCTTCACCAGAGCGTTGGTCCTACGGAAAATCATTTATAGATTCAATTACCTATTTTGACTACAGTGTATTGTTTTTTTATAAACAAAAGATCTCAGACTATCGACAACTCGATATAATATACACAGTGTCAACACTAGCCCACGAGGGATGGTCCCTCCTTCCGGTAGTTCGGGCAAAATGTTTTCTTTTACTTTACCTGAATTCATAAAATGGAGGTTCTGTTAGACAACTGTTATGGGGAAAGAAAATGTGTGCTAATTGGGTAAGGAGTTGTAAATACATTTGTTCGCAGAATAGGTTTTACTGAATGACTATAGTAATTTTGCAGAAATGGTATGATCTGAAAAATAAACAGATCAAAAACTTTAAAAAAATTGGCTAACATAATTATATTAAATTAGTATCAGTCTTTCGCAATTTCCATAACGAAATCTGCTTATCAAAACAAACACGAAGATTGAATTAATTTAATGACATTATTTAGCAACTGCTAAATGTATCTAAAAATGTAAATATTCTAAAAATAAAGCAACGCGTTACAATATCATTCATATCGTTCCACATACTGAGGCTAACGATCTTATATGATAAAAAACAATCGACGAATGCCTAAAATACGAGTAAACAGTGTCGTTAAATATAATTAATGGCAATACGCCGTATTATAATTCGAATAAATGTATTCGAGAACGTTACCAGACTTTTTTGTGAGTGCGTAACGAAGTAGTAAAACTCCCGGCGCCAATCGACACATTAATCGAACGAGTACAATTTACATACAGATGCGAGTCGGACTTGTATCGAGTTTGCAGTTTATTCGATACTCGATGTTTATGGCGGCCTTGGTGCGTCCTCGGGAAAACATTTTTGTAAGGTCAACGCACTGGGATGGCACAATTGAACTTCTGGATGAATCTTGGCTTGGGAAACGTTGTTATCAGTTTTGGTTCGGTTGGGTTTTTCAGTACTTATTTTATTTTGTAACAGCAGCTTTAGTCTAATGCTGCAATTGCAAGTTTTATTCTTGCCACAACGACCCTTGATAATCCACGATCACCTTTATTAGGTGAGGCTGACAAAGGTGACTGAGTTTCTTCTGCCACTTCTTCTCAGCACCAGTGTACCTACCACGAGTTTACGTTAGGTGTGCTCGCTAGCGAGTGCGTCAAAAATCTCTATGAAGATTTTGTTTCTTGAAAGTAGCCGCTAGGGGCGCTGCACAATATGTCATACAATTAATGTCATTTTTTTACGCAGTCGCTAGCGAGCACACCTAACGTAAACTCATGGTAAGCACACAGCTCATAATTATGTTGTCCCGAAGTGATGGTAGGGCAAAACATATTTAGGACGTGTATATGTCCCCTGAAGTATGCCTATATTACTAAGAAATATTTTGATCATTGATTTCATCATACCATCTGCGCCTACGGTTTTGTTCCAGCCAAAGTAGAACGTGAATGTTCGTGCGTCCCACACGTTGCATTGAGCCTGCGAATTTGATTTGTGTTTTATTTTGCCCATATTTCCATACATAGACAGTTTGAGTGATTTATTCTGAACATTTTTATAAATTTTAGCCATTCCAATAATAACAATCCATCTTTTAGCAAACATAATGCTCTTGGTCTTTAAATTTCAATGTCAGGTTCGATAAAACAATGAAGCTTTTAATAAATTGGCAGTTTTGTTTGGCGCTGACCTAAATTGCTAAGCATTAATCCAATTTACGGCAAAACAAAGCGCGTTGCAACATCCGACTGGGCAGTTTATTTCTTTATTTACCGTAACATATTTCATTTAAGAAGGAAGCGGAACAGATATGCGCAGTGCAGCAAAGAACGCAGTGCGTCGGCCAGAGTGGCGCCGGACGCTTGGCAAATGCTCTCGGTCAATGTACCCTGCCCCATAAAAGCCTCGCGACGAAGAGCCAAAACAATTTCACCAAATTTCTTGCCAGCCCCAGCGTTTACACGAGATGATTATTTTCTGTAATTGGGTCAAATCATAAGCAGTAACTTACGGTGAATGTGGTGTGAGCCGCCGGAATGGTGCGTCATGCCCTACAATGTTACCTGTCATCATGAGAGTCTTTATTTATAAAGTTTGACACCAGGCTATAGAATATGGTTAAAATATATTCACTACATGAATAGCGTGAGATTATATTTTCTTCATAATATCTTTATTTAACCCTAGGCAATAACGTATGGGTCGTTATGGTGCCAGTCGCCGGAAAAGTGAGTGTAAAAATGCAATTTTGCGATGCTCTACCATTATACGATGTCATCCATCTATGCAAATATGCTTTTTAATGTAGAAGATAAATACAAAGTAACTGAATGTCTTCATTTTCAACGTAAAATCTCCACAACAAGAAACTACGAAAATTCACCAAATTCCTTGGCCTCTCAGCGTTATACGAGATTATTATTGTCTTTAATTAGGTCAAATAATAAGCAGTAACTTACGGCGAATATGGTGCGAGCCGCCGGAATGGTGCGTGTAAACATTTAGCCTTACGATGCTCCGCTTACAATGTAACGTGTCATCTACCCTTTTTTCTAACGTGTATAGCTGTAGATTGTAAAAACTGACTTTAATCCTGACACGATGAGATTTCGAATGTTCAATGATCCTTTATTGGATCATTTTGTAAAATCGACACAGGTCCACTAGAAAATTACTTACCTACGTGACATATTAAATTTTGTGATCACTTTTCTTGTCACGGTTAGTGGCTTTAGAGCCAGGTGACATGATTAGAATTTAGAGTTAAGTTAAAGAAATAAAAGATAGTTTAAGTTAACAAGTAATTTATTTAGATTTAAAGAAGTGAGAACTCTTAGGGAGTGGGTTGGCGAGCAAACTATCGTATCGCACGAGATTCGTCACCGGTGGTAGTATATTCAAACCACTGTCCTCGCTAGCATTGATGGTTATGTGGTTTGGTTCCTCGAGTTGGTAGGCCCGCAGAGTCGTCGACGCGCCAGACGGTTAGGGCCGTACGCACTGTGGTGTAGGGCCACTTAGAGTGTGCGCACGGGCCGTCTGACACGGCAGACAGCTCTGCCGGGTTGAAGAGCCGCTGGTAGTTCAGCTGTAGTGCGCTGACCATGCATGGCAGGTAGTTGTAGTGAAGAAGATGAGTGTGAAGGTAAACGTGAAGATGAACCCTGCGAATCAAACGGCATATTTAAGCAGTTGCCAGCTTAACCGTTTGACTGCGACATCAAAATACTAGCGAAGCAGATGGAATGATTTTGGTAATAAATGGTGATGTAATGATGTGGCAGTCAAACAGAATTACAGTAGGTGCAGAGAAAGTGATTGCAAAGTGAAGTAGGCAAAATATTAAATTATGTAGATAGAAAATAATTTAGCATATCTATGTAGGCAATTAATTTATAGAACAATATAGGTAGGCAATAATTTAGAATAATTAGAACAGTAGAATAAGATTAGAATAGTATCGTATCGTATCGCAGTAGAATAAGATTAGAATAGTTCAATTTAGTAAATTAAATAGATTCTAGAAAGTGTCGTTACAGTACGACCAAGGTCATGTAAGGTCATGACTTGTCGATGTCACTTCGTAAAATCGATTCATTTCATATTTTATTATGTAATAAGATGTAAAATATTACGAGTAACAATTGTAGCAACAGTTAAAATTACGAAATGACATCGTCCAGATACACTGAGCACAATGATTGCACATTTTAAGAACAAAATGGCGGCTAGGTACTTACATTTAGCACAAGTATAAAATCTAGGCATTAAAATACTTTTGCAACACTCACCCGGTAGCGGGGTTCACCAATACGCGATTACATTTTAGTTTTTAGAACATTACGTAAATCGCGGGTCCGGCGGTGACGGACAGCGATACGTCCGTGCTCACTAACGCTCTGGCTCGGACTAGGAGACGCGGCGGGAGCATCGCGGCCGTAGGCGCGTCGCTTGCGCATGCATAAAAAACAGTCCGCCCGCTCGACAGAGAACAAAAGAAATCTCGAACGACTTGTTTCGCGCGGGTTTGCTTGTAGATTTTTTATTTTATTTATTTTATTAGTGTAGAACAATATGAATTATTTAACTAAGTTATTTAGTTAGGTAGTTTACGTAGATTTAGATATTTTATTATTTAAGTATATTTATTTAGGTAGGCAATAGTAATTAAATTAGAATTTAGATCTAAGATAAAGGTCAGCGGTAACGCTAACCGTTACATTCTAAGTGTTCTTTGCACGACAAATTGAATAATCAAAAATAATTGTAGACCCAGAACTCTTATAAGATGTAGAGATTTAAAAAAATGTGTGGGTATCTTTCAAAATTACTCTTAAAAAACTGAACGCGCACTTGAAAACTCAAGTGTTTTTCCAACTTTGAAATGACATTTTGGGTTTAATGCTAATCAGGTTAAATCTTATGCAATATTTTACGACCAAAATAATGTGTGACACTGGATGGAATGTTGCGTGTAAACAGGCAATCTTACGATGTGTTACAATGTAACGAGTCATCCACCTGATGATACTTTTAAAATTGCATTTTAGTCCTTTTAGCTTTTGATAACTTGTGAGGTCTATCTTATGGCTTTAGTAATTTTATCAATAGAGTAACTTACTCCTGCGGCTTCGTCCTCATTACCCCCGTTCATCCTCTTGAGAATTTTGAAAATCCTTTCTAAGCGGATGACTGCGTGTTAAATAACTATATTATGTACGCCAAATTTCAGTTCGTTTAGTATTTGGAGCTGTGTCTTGAACCTTGATAGATCAGTCAGTCAGCAACAGTTTCATTTATGATTGCGGGAAAAATTACTCCAACGCGCGACGCAGCTTTTGAACTGTTTCAAATTGACTCTACTGATCAATACAATAATTATTCCTACCACCCAAGTGGATGGGGTTTTTTTGTTTAAAATGTAAAAAGAAATGTTAACCTTATAAATATTATGATCTATAACTTCTTAATTTAATAGATCCTTACTATAAAACTATAACCCATAAACTTACAATATGAGGCTGAGTTGCACCGTCTTACTTTAACTTAACAAACGTTTTAATTCTGTCAAACTCCATACAAAAATCACCGGGTATTGTCTTAACTAACCCTAAACTTACAATAATACTTGTTAAGTTTGTCTACAATTTCCACAAAAGTTTAACCGTGTAAAACCCCACACGCATGACTTTACGATCGCTGCGTAGAACATTTATTCCTCACTCATTGAAACTGGAGGCACCCTGATATTTGCGTATCTTCTTATCAGTTCAATATCGCTCCCACACCCGAATCTTTACTGACGAATAAACAACTTAGGTAGTCTTTTAAGTAAGAGCCAAATCACACGATACGTTGTGGAGCTGTATCGCTAAGATTTCGCCGTATCGCACGCCGCCGCACCGCTCGTGTCACTGCTATAGATATTTTCTACAAAAAAATAATATTCCTTCGGAACAGAGCAACAACCACGAGCTGTCAAACGAAACCTATTTTGGATGATATTTGTGTGACAGTGTCAGGATTATTTCACTGTTTTGTACAATAAATTAATCACTGAACCACCACGTTTCTGAAGCACTATTTCTCGTAAACATTCACTATTTCACTCAAGTAAAATCTGAAAATTGCAATTGATTGCAATCAGCATGCCACTAAGTGCCTCTGAACTGTCAAATAGTTGCAAAAAATGTTTCTGTTTGACGTGACGGCGATGGCATTATGCATCTCTTTCTATCACACACTTTTGTTGCTAGTGACATCTCGTTCACTCAGTTATTTGTTGCTATATTCCGCTAGGTATATTAACTTTATGTATTTCTTTCTATGAAAGACGACGCAGTGACACCACTCCGGCTCGGTCGCACCGCTGCCGCAATGTATCGTGTGCTTTGGCTCTTTCTGCCGAATAAACAACTTGTCTTATAAGTTATGGTATCAATTTAAAAGATACGCTTTGCATGTGCAAAATGCAATCAGCAAACGATAAAAAGATTATTAAGGCTTCTCGCATACTTTGTGCTAAGTAATTGCCTTTTTATATCAAGATCGCTTGGAAGTGAATAAAAAAATTCAAATGGAAATAATTTGTTTACGATTTATTACGCTCAGGTCAATCTTGGCGAAATTTAAAAATGCTGGGTAAATAAAAAATACTACACTCGTATTGGTGCACTTTGCATTTTTCGTATTGACCGTTTATGTAAAATATTTTTAAATTCTTTATATGAGTTTAAAGTAAAAATACACACGATCCTCCTTCTCATTTGGAAGTTTAAATGCTATCACAAAATAAATGATACTACAGTTATTAATAAGACTCAAACGAGTATCTATTCAAATACAAAGTACTATCATTTATTTTAGATAGCAAATATCACTATGACCTAGCTAGATTAATGATATCGTATATCTGTTAATAGTGCTTGATAAAGATCTTACAGTACTAATGAGTTATGTAGAAAAATATCGGAGTGAGGTCAGTTTGCCAAATGTGACCGTGAAATTCTTTGATGTTATTTATTAATAAATAAATTATAACAATTTATTGCACAATAACATTTTAGAAATTCACGAGAAACGTCACTATGAAGCAGTTAAATTATCTATACTTATAATACATCTGTAGAGAGGTCAATTCTGTACATGAAATATATTTTCAAAATAACTATCAGGGGGTGATTAGTGATTGATACTGATGCCAAAAATGCAATCAGTAAAATTTTTGTCTGTCTGTCTGTCTGTCTGTCAATATGTTCCTTATAGAAACAAAAACTACTTGACGGATTTTAACGAAACTTGGTACAATTATTCTTCATACTCCTGGGCAGGTTATACTTAGGAATTCCCACGGGAACATCCTTTTTTATGAAAAATCTAAACCGCTTAAGTTAGACGCTTGTAATTTGGCATGCAGGTACCTTAGTAAACCTAAAGCTTAGGTACAACAGGATATTGCAAAATTCCTACGGGAACGGGAGTTATCGGGAAAAAACATTTGTATGAAAAAATCTAAACCGCGTAAGATAGATGAAGGGGGTAAAACGGGGTCCACGCGTACGAAGTCGCAGGCGGCCGCTAGTTACACATATGATAGTGTTTTTCAAGTGTTTTACCTACGTTTGATACCATATAATATTTTCATCTTTCATTCTAAGGCTGAGTTCCACCACCTTATTTTAACCGTGACTATAACCGTGACTGGTGTTTTTTGTATGAAGTTTGATAGACTATTGACGTTAGTTAAAGTTAAAGTAAGATGGTGCAACCCAGCCTAAGAAGCAAGTGATTGACCGCGGAATTTGTGAAATAATCTGGATTCGTCACTCTACAACCTACAGATTTTATATATTTTTTTGTTATTTCTATGTAACTATATTACACGAAATATAACAATATTATCGAGGATCGATTTTTCAACAGGATATTATTAAATAAAACTTTCATTGAAGCTTTCTTATTTTTAATTTTCTGGTGAATTATTTGTGATCCATTGATGTTAGTTAACAATTTACTCAATTTGTCATAGCATCAAAGCTGTGTAGCATTACTTTATATCTCCGATTTCATCGCATACATAAATAAATAACCAATTTGTTTTTTTTTATTTAACCTTTCTTAAGCTAATGCTAATAGAATAACTGTCAAGATGATCAATGCATTTAATCAATTTGTTCGTAACCGATCAGAGCTTTGCATATAAATATTACATTATTATTTAGGATTCAGCGAAAACATATTTTATGATTATTTAATAAATAAAACAAGTGAAGGTTTGAAACAATAATACGAATAAATCGTAGAAATACAACTTTATTATCACATTTCATAAATAAATATCTAAGTACGATCTAAGCGCTTAACCTAATGTATAAATTACAATTACCTAAACATTTTCAAAGGAAACTAGGTTGATCCTAGTATTGTTCAAATGTCAAATTATTATGTTTTGTTATGTCATCTATAATAAACAGTCGAGTGTAGGAATGGTTTGCGAAGCCTAGTTGAAATACTGATTCATGCTTAGATTATTGGGACAAAAAGGGAAGATACAGCATACTCAAACGAAGTCCTTCATCAGAGGTCACAATCGGTCTGACCTACCAAATACACGCGCGCAGAGCCGTCTTGTATGTTAAGAAAGTGTACGAACAATTCAAGTACTAACAACAATTTCCACGGCATCACTTTTCATTTATAAAATACAACTTTATTTCACTCACTGACACTGACATTCACCATGTTGTCAGGGCCATCTTCTTTCAAAGCAAATGAAAGCACATGCCGAATCTTCGCTTTTCGTTAAAATCTAAGGATTCATGAGAGTTGTGGAGTTGATGTTCATTCTACTTTCTTCAGCACCCATTTCCCGGAGTAGGGTGTTTCTATTCTTCGCTGGACCGGCCTGAAACCGTTCTCGTCGGCTGTGTAGTCCACCCTGTATAAGAAGCCGTCGGGGCCGATGTACTCGTAGAAGCCTTTCGAAGCAATGCCCTCATCCTCAGTGTTCGGGTTTTTGATGAAAGCTTTTTCTTCGGCGCGAATCTTGTTTTCAGTTTCGAAACTGTGGACAAGGAGAAAGATTTTAAGTATTTTTTCATGTCGTGCTACAATTGTTTCGGGGCGACTGAACGATGTTTCTGTTATAAAAAGAAGATTTCGATTTTCTGATATTTCTAAGACAATAATTTATGTGTTATCTTTTTTTTTTATTTATACTTGGAAGCGGGTAAAATTTTGTTTATTTATCTGTTGGTAATTCACACTGCTGAGAGAGTTTCCAAAAAGTTTTGTTTTTTAAATGTTCTTCTAATTCAGGAACCCATCCCCAAATATACTTTTAATTTCAAAATGCGTGTGCTTAATCAATAGAGAAATTAGTTTCAATAGCTAGCGGCTTCCACCAATCGTTTTTTTATGCATAATAAGGCAGATATTTGCAAGCCAAGCAAAGTCACGGTATCACGCTAGTCCTAAACTGCTTTGATTGTACCTGTAGGTACTCGCGGCTTTTCAAAGTTCACAGTTTTCGTGTAATAAATTAGTGTTTTAACAAATTCCATACAATAAATAACATTGGAGCATTGTGTTAACAGTGGCAGCTTATCTTATAATTTATGATGGGCCAAATGACATACGATGATGGGATGAATTAATAGTGATATTGTGCAAGAAATCCTTCATTTTGATGATTATTAAGCCTCTATAATAATGATTCAATTATACATTCCTACGCTGTTAGCCATTGTGTTAGTTATTCGATTATAATTATGTATAAAAGCCATTCGGAATTCTTTAGTAATTTCATTAATAATTTTACTATTCCGTGAACAAGGAAGTTCAATAAACTAGTTATGTTACGCGCATCATAGCAACATAAAAGATGCGTGAGTCACAGTGTTGCGATGTTAAATGTAAATATGGGTAAAGTTCTATCAATCACAGATATTAATATGAATCTTGGAATTCTCTAGAAAGAAAAGTATAGTTGAGATCTTAAGGTCTTGGATACTTGAATAAAGATCTTAAACTTTCGCATTCCATTTCAAGTAAAATAGAGAAACACGTGTCTCAAGTTGTGTTTTTCTTTTTTATTATCTTCTTTGGTGTCAGCTTAAGGTCTGGGGGCATAACCAAGCTTTTTTAAATTTATAAGCTGTCTACATACATATTATCAGACCAATAGCAAATCAAATTAATGTGCCCTCCAGAAGACGAAATCACATAAATGTTCATTGATTCAAGCTTGTAATGTCTTAATAACAAAATGACTTAACACTTTCTTGTCCCGCTAAATGAACACAGTTCAAACCGTTCAAACTTCAATCAGAACGGAAGTGGTGAGTATGTCTTCAAAACAAGATTTTAAATGATGACAGCACCATTATCTATTAAACCTCTTAAGTGTTGTTCCGCTTTTTTCAATGTGAAGATAGACGTAACAATCCAAACGGTGTGTCAACATATTATTACCGCTTTAAATGATTATAAATAGTTTTGAACTCTGACCCACGTGACGACTCGGTCAAGGCCCGCGGTATTTTGTTGCGAATGATCTGTATTATTCATACAAATGAAGGATGACCCTTGGAGTTATTTGTTGTAACAAATTCTCGCCTTCCTGTTATTATAGGCTTTCGTTTTGCAAAAATAAAAATAATATTACAGTACAAAAAAAAAATTTTTTATACACATTAGAATCATTTTAAAATTTGGATCGGCTTCGTTCTTTTAATTGTCTAATAGATCTTATTTGGATTCACTTTATTTTTAATTTTATTTTACTTTATATTTACTTCAAACTTTTAATTATGGTGACATTGTAAATCAAAAAGATTCCAACATGCAAATTAATACGATAAGAATGATAATTGTTGAGACAAGGTTGCCCGAAGTTGTATACGAGCCTCCATAAATTTCACAAATTACATAGCGACTATGTTAATTACATTATTTACATAGTTTGACGCTATTTTGTTCCATAAATCAATTTTCGTTAACTCATGGCTAATGTGATAACTATGCCAGTGTCACTTTACTAATCAAAGGACAATGTCATGTCATTTTTAGTGTAAACAAATAAGAAAATACCTTCTTCAAAAACCGGTTTTATTACATCATATAAATATGTAAGAGTATTGTTGTATTTATCCACGATATTCTTAGATGTCCATACTGCAATTTCTTACACGTATAACATAATTATGTTGATCATTGATCATTAATAATAAAAGAGATGAGGGTTGATTGAAGTCCGAAAAGCAACCTCAACTATGGTCCCGGATTCGAATCCCATGGGAGAATAAGTATGTTGAGTGTGAGCTTCTTGAAGTTAGTATCTAATAATAAAGTATGTTGTCCGTTATTTAGTCGACATAGTAAAAGCTCTACCACTTTGGGACGTAGTTATTTATCTGGTAGTTGAAAACTATTAATTTATTTATACCATAAGATTCAGTAACTTTTTAATATCTCGATTTTAGGTAAGGTAAGGTTAAAGTAAAATATCATGTAACGATTGTAGCAGTAGCATATGTGTGAACTTTCGAAATGCATGAATGAACTTTCGTTTGAATGTCACATACCTTATATTGTTTACTTGCTAATGACTGATAATTAATGTCCTAGCTTTATGTGTAAGCTCTATCACTTAAATCTCTATTATTTATGGTGCTTAATTAAGCTTACACATTACATTACATTTCAGAGGACGCTTTAATCGAAGCGGAGCTTTTCTATGAAAAAAGCTCTGATGGATAAAGCAATTACTAAATCAATAAAAATAACGATATTTTGAAATAATAAAACTGTGAAATGTTTTTTTTTTTTTCAAATTGGTCCTATTGGTTTTGAACTACTTTTTATGCAAGTAGATGTACAAAATTTACAATGCCCTACACCCTAAAATTTCAGTATCACTTAGGTGCACGATCCATTTATTAACTTTGTTCCGGACCGTAATTTGCTATTTAGCTGATGTTATTTTTTACTAAACCACAAAAGATGTCAGTGATAATAAAATAGCGGAAGACGTGTAAGAAATCGTGATTTTTTACACCTCCCATTGAACTTATTCTTCCGAGGCCGCGTCTGACAAATGCTTTTAGCGCTACATAATAGTCGCATTTCTAAGGTGCTAATGACAGATACTTATGATGCGCCAAATATTTGACCAGCTTTCGACTGTTGTCTTAAGTTTTATCGAGAAGTTTTATTGCTGTATATTGAATGAAACATTATTTTTGACACTTTGAATCTGTATTTTACTAATAATATAAAGCTGAAGAGTTCGTTTGCTTGAACGCGCTCATATCAGGAATTACTGGTGAAAAAATATATTTGTTTTGGATAGCCCATTTATCAAGGAAGGCTAGGCTATGAATGTCACCCTATAAATTGCATTAACATTTTAGTTTGTAATTTTACTTGTCTGTTTGTTAACCAATATGAATTTATTTGAAAACGAGGATCTAATTTTTATACCACTTACTTAAAATTTTGATAATTTTGTTGTTTAAATTTTGACCCTAAGCAAATATTATTGACTAGTACACATTAAACAAATATTGCTACAATATGCAAAAAATCTCCCTGGAAAAATATTTACGCGTGTGAAGATGCGGTTGCGGAGCTAGTTTTTAATGAGCCCTTTATATTCAATGTTTTCCTTGTATATGCAGTTTTTTAACGCATTCCTAAGTTTAGGTCATAAAATGTGCTATGTGCATTTGACTTAAAAAAGTGTGATGACAATTTATTACCTTGTCCCAAACTTTCCGACTAATATAATTACGTCACTTTTCAACTTTAGGAAATTGTGTACGTTAAAATTACATGTTTATCGGCAGCAAATGCCGCTATATCCGCAATAACATTTTTGCATTATGATTAATTTTTATTTAATGACATATTAGACTTGTAATAATGTAACAATAAGCTGACTGAAAAGGCAATGAACTTTGTAAGGGGATTATTTTCTTAAGTAAAGATAAATTCATATTTAAAACTTTGTTCACAATAGCCTGTTTGATCATGTCAAGATTTTTCGAACGCGTTATATTGGGAGTCTTCCGATCAAGCGCGATAGAGTTTTTGTTAGATCCAAATCTAAAGAGACAAAGTCGCAAGCAGATGTTATGTTTATAGTAACCGCCTCTGTGGTCTAGTGGAAAGACCAACTTTCTCAGACCTAAAGTCTCGGGTTAGATTTCCAGGTGGGAGAAAAACATAAGTAAGTAATATGATAATTATTAATCCGCCCTATCTCAGCCATGGCGACCTTTTCGACTCCTGTCTTGAAGGCGCTCTTGCATTCGGATGCAAGATGATAAAGATGGCTCACGTAGCCCATCGTCGTGTCAAACCCCCTCGCATATTGAGGGTTTATTGACATAAATAAATAATTGTTTACTTACTCGAAGTCGTATTTATCCTCCTCATAATTATGCTTCTGCCTGATAATCTTGATCCCGTTATTCCTGTAGTACCCATCCTTGTAGTAAGGTAACAGCTCGTCAGGAGGGGTCAAGACATGCTGGTATCTGTCCACAGTCGCTTCTCCTACGTAGGGCTCGTAGTCGTGGCTGTAGGGCCCGTAGCCGCCGTCGTAGGGGTTGTTGATGTGAATGTAAGGGTTCGGTATGTGGATATACTTTCCTTCGTCGGTTGGGATGTACCTGGAAGAAGGAGACGGTAATGGTTAAGACAATGATATTCTTCTATTAGCATATTTTTTAGGTCTGGCAGACTGGATGCAGGCCGCTACCAACCATGCGATGTGGAAATCATTGGGGGAGGCCTATGTTCAGCAGTGGACGTCCTGTGGATGAAATGATGGTGATGAATTGATGATAATTAGGTCGTAGAAAACTATAGGTATTAGGTAAGGTAAAGATCAGTGTAGGTAAGTGCAGAAAAGGTGAGCTTACACTTCAATTTCTGAGCCCTTGAAACTTTTCATTGTCAAGGACAACATGACCTTGGTTTGTGTTTATGATTAAGCACCAGCTCTTGTTTGCGGATTTGATGTGAAAAAGGGTGATGTGATGAGCACGAGCAATGAGCATTTTTAACGTTTTTAATAAGGTTAGTAAGTATAGATATTTGTTACTCTTATATTTATAATATCTTTCCTTCTATGTATGTTTAGCTGTCTTTATTGTCTTTTGGTTTTTAAATATGTATGTCTCTATAGTTTATGGATTTTTAATGTCTGAAATAAAACATTATTTAATTTCATTTCATATATTTATCATATCGCTAAATATTTTCATTTTTTATTTATTTTATGACTAGGAAGTTCAAGTGATGTGAAAATTTAAATATTGTTTTGATGTTTACGAATTTTTTATGTTCTTTTGTCAACTTAATTTGGATAAAACAAAGGTGATCGACTTTTGCATATTCAAACAGCGGAATGCCGTTAGCATTTAGTTAGACAAACAGATTTTCAGACCGTGAATTATGTTGAATGTATCAACTAGTTGGCATTTACTCACTTGCCGTCGTCCCCATATTTGTACGGATGCCATTTGCCGTCTTCTAGTGGTGATCCCGCTACCGTGAGTATGCATACTGCGATTGTGCACTGTGAAAACGGGATACATGACTTTAAAATATTGGTAAAAAATAAATTTAGTTTCGAGAAAATAGGTGCAAGTATGAACACAACACTAGTGTGTTATTTTAACATTTATTTTTATTGAAATAAAAATTATGATTTTATTAAAAAAATAAATAATAAACAAATCATTTTAAGTTAAAAGGAAAACAAGTAATCTGAAAATTATATTAGGTGAAAAAATAAACTTTTTTTGGGAAAAAATAATTTTCAAAAATATTTTTAAATAAATTAATGTTTTTGCAAAAATGTTAATAAAATCAAAAAAGACTACTGAAATTAAAAAAAAACGGATGCAACTCACAAGGACAGCTTCAGTCGAATACATCCTGTGCACTTTTTCGGGAATTTTTCTATAAAAAAAATCACAAACGTTACAAATCCAGGCACTTCACTGTATGCAACCGATCGCGACCACAATGCGGAAACCGTTCACGGCCGCGGTTGTACACTCCTTAGAGAATTTCAAATCGTTGTGTTGATTTCGAAATAAGCGCTTCTCTTTTATACATTTGCAACATCAACTCTACTGTCCGGAGCGTGCGTCATACACGCATACTAACAAGCGCACGCATTTTAACAGAATACACTTGGATTTATTTTATTGGGGTATTGGTGTCATATCGGAATTATCGCAAGTGCTTTCATGATCGTGTCTTACTGGATTTATTGTAAGTCATTTGTACGGTCAAGATGACATGTAGGTACATCAAATAGAAAGACTTGCAAGAAATGGAAATGTTGGAAAGCTTGTACTAATTTTACAGATTCAATTGTAACATTTATACCTTGGAGATTAAGATAGTGTTTTTGTGCTTGAGGATTCTTGGTGAAGCTCTCTTCCACCTTCGCCTGATCATGACTTCCCATTAGGTGAGATGCAGGTCACGAGCTTTTCTGCTGTGGCTGAAAAAAAAAAGTTGCTGGTGTTAAGAAGACTGCCTATTTAGGTTGAGTTTTGCTAGCTCATTAAACATAATTCACATGTATTTATAAGAATTTATATATAATTTAAATACAATTAATTATATCCTAGATAACACTCAGATACTAATCTAATACCGACTTAGTATACCTATTTGTCTAAGCTAAAAAAGTTGTTTATGACTTATTGCACTACATTAGGCTATTGACCCCTTACGAATATGTTCCTTCACAAATATGTTTTAAAATACCTCTTCGAAACATAAACTTGAAAATTACAGGAAAAAGTTTCATGCTTTACATTTCATAATTTGAAACGAAAGATATTTCTGCATAAGAACATGGTGTAAAAGTATAAATGACAATTGAGATGTATTTTTATTGTGATTACATGGTAATATTATCTTTAAATACGCATAAAGTGATAGTGGAATTGCAATGCTTGTATGCAGATGCACTTTACCTCGGTTTGAATGAAGTTTTTGTTCGGTACGGTGCCTTATCCGGCAGTGTAACCTTAACATATCAAAATAAAAGTATCTCTTTTTATTTTATTGGCGCAGAAAGGCTTTTTTTACGTTGCTTGACAGAAAATTGCTCTGGTACATTGATCCCTTGTGTTTTAAATTTCATTAAATCTAGGTTTTCAGACTCGAGCTGTGAAAGTTATTTACATCTAAGAATATTTTATTATTAGGCGATATACAGATACGGCATGCTTTTCATGACATTTAGCGCAGATAAAGACTAGTCAATAAACTAGTCTAGTCCATATTGACTAGCTTTTCCATAAGAGATTCGAACCTGCAACCGCGTCTATTGTAATCCAGTACGTGAACTAGTTTAAGCAGAAGTAACTGAGCCAAAACAGCCTAAGAACAAGATCTACATCTTTTTTCAGTCAGACACGGCTAGCTATCATCTTAAGATCGTCAGTGCATTGAGCTGGGGGACGTTCTGCGCTACGCAAACCACCTCACCTACCCCTACTCGTCTCATATTATAACAATCCTACTAATATTATAAATGCGAAAGTTTGGATGTCTGGATGTTTGTTACTCTTTCACGCAAAAACTATTGAACGGATTTTGATGAAACTTTACAGTATTATTTTTTATAACCCAGAATAACATATAGGCTATAATTTAAGACGATCTATAACAAATGAAATTTCACGCGGGTGAAGCCGCGGGCAAAAGCTAGTATAAAGACTAAAAAGCATCTGGAATGCAATCAGACGTAGCTTTTCACATAAAAAATTGCTAGTATGTGTATTTTGTGTTAATTACAAGGACTCCTATAAACACGGTAGAACGTGGAAGACATACCCACAGATTTATTTCCGATAAAGGTAACAAAACCTTATCGATTCAACATACCTTAACATATTTTCTTTTCATTTGTAGAAGAAATAGATAAATTGAACTGATCCCTGAGTCCGAGGAAATATGTTTATTTAGGATAGGAACCATTCGAATTGCATGTTTTCGAAGCGGTTTTCTTATTACCAACGTTGGAAACTGGGATTTTCCTTTCAAAAGTTTTATTCAGTAGATAATATTTTATTGGTCTCACTTAGTACTCACTCTTTACTTTAGACATCTGGGTCTAATTAATCATCATCATCATCATTTCAGCCATAGGATGTCCACTGCTGAACACAGGCCTTCCCCAATGATTTCCATAATGACTGGTTGGTACACGCCTGCATCCAGCGCCTTCAAGCTACCTTTTATGAGGTCGTAGGTCCACATAAATTAATTAATCATCAATACAATACATATCGCAGAAACACAGGTATTTCGTAGTTTTTCTTCCATTTCAAACGACAAAGGTAAAGTTCACAATTATTATTGATACGCTTCTGTTTGGTTCAACTAATCAGTTTCAGCTTCATTTGAAAAGGTCGTCCTCGATGAAAATAAAGATTAACATAGAAATAAAGAACACAACAATTATTTATTATCTAGTTATCTCGCAATAGGAATTTATGGACCACTGTGACGAAATTAATTCATCTAATTGTTTTCTTGTAATCAATTCATAGATGCAAAAAATACTACGGGTACTTGTGTTAAAATATTTGATTAATGCATGTAAGTTGAAATAATATTCCCATACAAAATGTATAGAGAGAAGACATCTCGGTTAAGCGTCTTTGAAAAAGTATGTCAATTGACTTGAGGTGTCATGTAGCCTATTAATTGTAGTGGCGTTAAGTCTAACTATTACTATAAAAACAAAATATGAATGTTTGTTGCTTTGGTAAAAGTTAAATAATAAAAACATGTTTCATAATTTTGTAGGGTTTTAAAAAGTCTCTTTTAGTGCCCCAGTGTAATTTGAACCCTACTACAGCGTAGAAGTCTTCTCCCTGAAAAACCTGGAACTTCTATCTGGAAAATGGTATTTTTTTATGAACAGTTTAGTTCTGTCAGTACCTATAAAACTGCTGTCTGTTGAAGCTTGCAATATTATTGCTATGATTAGCAGAAAATCATGCAAGTGAAGTCGTAGGTAAAAGCTAGTTTATCCACAATAATTTCACATAATCTGCATGGGTTTACCCATGTTGTTATACATTGATGACTGATTGGGCCAACCCATGCATTTCGTGTAGAATGTTGGTCTAGTCTAAAATACTTTCTTTCTTATGGAATGCGTTAGAGATTAATCACTGACTTTTTGTTTAATGAATTAATTAAAAATTATCTCCCGCTGACAGTTTTATTTGTTAAGCAAATATCGAAGTTATGACTTAGCAGTACGGTTGGTTTTACAAATGAAATATTCCTGATAGTTTTCATTTAATTAAATAGGTACATGTTATTTTTTCAGTCAACAATTTGTCAACTAGCATTATTTTTATTTTTTTTTATTGGTGAACTGGTTTAACGAAATATCAATGTAATTTTTAAAGAATCTTCATTTTACTTCAACCAAATAAGCTGCTTTGAATAAAAATATTAGTATCCCATAACATTGCTTATTTACCATTTAAATAGTTTGGCGGTTTATTTGTTTATAGAGTTAACATTATTAAAAACTCGTTAATTTGACTTTAATGTACATTTAAATAAAGAGGTTCTGTCGATCACTAACGCGCATAAATTACTTAAAATTGACAATAACGTTTTGTTAAGCATTAACCAATCAACTGATGTTTCTATTCTTGTTTAATAATAGATTACTAATTAGATTATTAACCCTCAATTTGCATGGTAGGTCCCAGGGACTCCATGTGAAACTGTTTTGGTTCATAATTTTTTTCAATACGCGAATAAAGTGCTGTGCGCTTGAGTAGCTTCCTTTGGTGTCGTGGCCAACTCGGGGGCGAGAGGTCGTCTGCGTGCGCATCACAGAAAGTTGAGTAATTGACACTTGCGGAGTCCCGTGGACTCCACCATACACTTTGCGTAACATAAATTTTTATTATGATATTATTATTATTTTTTTAATTATGATTTATTTACGGTTTGAGTAGACCAAAAAAGCATCAAACAGTCATAATACATGATTTATCAATACGTTAGATGGAAATGAGGCCTCAGATATGAAGGACTGGCAAGAAAGTCTAGAAGAAAATGCAGACGATGAAGAAAAAGAAGAGGATTTTACATCTTACGTCCCGAAAGATTTGTTTTGATGATTTTGTATTTTGATGATGTGTTTTGATGAATTACAAGAAAGACTGCTTATTTTGAAATTCATTTCACAAAAATATGCTTGTATTGTTCGAAAAAGTTTGGCTGGCAATGTTCTGCTCGTAGTAGTTACTAAGCCATTGCACGTTTTTTCGTGTTAATTTTTTTCTAACATTTTACATATTATTTATCAAGAAAACTGTTATGTCCACATAATTTAGAGAGAAAAAAAATTTTGGTTAATTTTTTTTCTAAGTTTAAGAGGTACAAAATGCCTATGTCGATTTTTATGTGATTTTTACGACTTCATGAAAATGTTATTTTTTAAATGAATTTTAATTAATGTTTCCATTTCTGTTGTTTCTAATTAATAGTATATTAACCATATTATGTTACCAAATAAAAAATATATTACTTTTATAAGTATTAGTATATTTTTTCTTCATTTGAAATATGGAGTCCCTGGGTCTCCACCTTACACTTAACGTAAGTTTTAGTCACCATGCAAACTGAGGGTTAATAGTATCACTACGCAAAAAACTTCGGGGGTCACCTGATTCCGCATTAAAACAGCTTTATTATGATAAACAAACAAATTGATCTTACGCATGTTTTTTATAAGAATATCATATTAAAATTCTTATTTTTTCCGTGGATTCCTATGATTATTTGTCACAACATTCTTAGTATTTTCGTGTTTCACATTTTTGTGTAAATTCTTTGACGCAAAACAACGCCTAGGCGCCGTCTGTCCCGGCCGCTTACCGCATAAACATAGTGATTTTAATGAGACACCTTACGGAAAATGATAATGAATTTGTATTACATCCTTTTAGTCGTAATGTCGTATTAATGTATGCATTCAGTTCTATTTATACTAATTACATAATGTTCTTAGAGAAGGAGCTTTGTTAGAAAATTGTCTAACTCCTTCTTTGCTTGGCCCTTTCCCATTTTATTTGGGGTCGGCATTCAAAGTAGCTAATTCTATGTTAAAGACTGATTTCTCTCTCTCCCTCTCTGCATGTATTTATTTACTTACTTATGTCAAAATATCATCCCATTTGATTCAGATTTAACATACCTACCAATTTATTCTTCTTATAAAACGAACACCACTCAAAGAACGAAACCCCCAAAAGTTGAACAAAAGCAAGCAAAAGGTTTAACTAAGTGTAAAGATACGTAACAACGTCGCCCCGTTAATAAACAAAACGTTCGCTTCCCACGATAAGAATATGAAAATCATAAAATTAATATTTCACCAAGGCACAGCGGCTCTGTCGCGACAATTCGCATTTTATCTTTATTTAACCCGCGACAGTTACTCGGTATCCATAAAATATTAAACCGAGTGTTTCAGTGACAAAAAAGGGCAAACAATGAATAAAATGTTTCTCAACAAAAGACTGGAGATCAGGCAGAACCGTTTTAATTCATCCTTAGATTCTGAAGCCGAAATGTTATTTCTTATTTCGGACTGAAATGAGTGTATAAAGAACGCCCACGGTCCAAACTAAAGGACTAATAAGGTAACGGATAAGAAAGACGTAAAATTGACGGTCCGATTCTGGAACTTGGCGATACAGAAACGAAACGGCCAAGCAAATGTCTAATCGCATTAAAAGCCTTTTAAAAGATTTCTGCGTCGGCACCCACAAATGAGGAACACCTTAAATCCGTAAAGGTTTATGGCGCATTCAATTCTGGTCAAATATATTGGTTCAGTTACTTCGAGTTTTTCGGGATGCGGAAGAAATATTAACACAATGAGCTTTTAATCTTTGAAAGAATAATGTTTGACGGATTTACATGAATGGTCGGAATGCTAACACCTAAGGGTAAATTATTTATTTAATCATACAGTCAACATCTAATAGTTTGTCACGCGTCTTTGTTGTTGGAATAAGGTTGTGTTGTTTGTTTACTTTTTGGCTATCATTACCTTTTGGCCTTTGTGATGTCATCTAGTTAGGGTTATCTGATCCAATTTTATAACTAGCGACCGTAGATTGGATGCCACTGTATAATTTAGAATTGGAGGACGGCTTAGTGTTTTTTTATGACACTATTAATTCAGTTATTGACGAATGTGTTCCTAGAAAAAAGCCTATTCAGACTAATCATAACAATATCTATCCTGTATGGTATACGGCTGAGATAATTAGTGACTTGAAGCATAAAACTGTTCTTCATAAACGGTATAAAAGGAGTAGGATGAAAATAGATTATGACGCGTTCGCTCAACTAAGAACCAGGGTAAAACAAAACATTAAATCGGCTCGCACGCAATATGAAATATTAGTGCAACATAACCTGCGAGACGATCCAAAATCTTTTTGGAACTACGTCAAATCCAAAAGAGGTAATACTGGCACAAAAACGATCTTGAACAACGGTGAGATACTCTCGGGCCAACAGATTGCGGATGAGTTTGCTAGGTATTTTCACGCGGTGTATAGTACGGAGCGCGCGGAACTGAATGTGAGCGCAGCGGTGGAGGCGGCTGGCGGCGCCAACGCCGCAGCACGCGTGGAGCTGGGCCGGCTGCGGCCGGAGGACGTGCGCCGCGCGCTGCAGCGCCTGCAGCCCAAGCGGTCCGCGGGCCCGGATGGCATACCACCGTACATATTCAAGGATTGTGGATTGGTACTGGTGGAGCCGCTGTTTTACATTTTCAATAAATGTTTCGAAGGGTCGATCTTTCCGGACAGATGGAAAACAACTAGGGTCGTTCCGGTGCCCAAGGGGGGATCTGGAATGAGAGTGGACGAGTATAGGCCGGTCGCAGTGCTATCGACGCCAGCTAAAATACTCGAATCTATAGTACATAAGACTATATTTACACAAGTAAGTGCACAGCTTTCGGACGCTCAGCACGGGTTCCGGCCGGCAAAAAGTACCACCAGCAATCTTCTCAGTTATATGGCGGACATTACGCCAATAGTGGATGCGGGGGGGCAGGTCGACGCCGCCTATTTTGATTTTAAAAAAGCATTCGACTTGGTCGATAATGACGTATTGCTTAAAAAGTTGGCCGGTGTCGGTTTCACCCCCCAATTGCTAAATTTTTTCGCCAGTTATATGACAGACAGGCAGCAGTATGTTGAGTATACAGGTTATAGGTCAGAACCTTATTTCACCAGGTCTGGAGTAAGTCAAGGCAGTAACTTAGGGCCTCTCGAGTTCATCCTGATGATCAATGATCTTCCTAAGGTCGTAAAAGACGCAAAATGTCTGTTATTCGCTGACGACCTCAAACTATACCTTGAGATAAAAAAATCCGAAGACTGCGAAAAGTTGCAAAGGGACATAGACAGGGTGGTAGCGTGGAGCAAAAGCAACCAGCTACAGTTTAACACTTCAAAGTGTGTCATAATTACCTTCACTCGCACACGTTCCCCAATACAACATATTTACGAGGTAGGAGGTGTACCGTTAAAACGAGTCACTGAAGTTAGGGATTTAGGAATTCGGCTTAACACGGGTTTGACATTTCGGGAACACATCGTCAATGTCTGTAAGAAGGCATTTAGAAATTTAGGGTTCATTCTAAGAAGTGTTCGAAACTTCACGAATGTTAAAGCGATCATTAACCTATACAACGCGCTGGTGAGAAGCCAACTGGAATTTAATTCGGTAATTTGGGCACCACATGAAGCTAAATATACGCTTATGTTAGAAAAGGTACAAAATAAATTTACTAGGCACCTATACAAAAAGCTTTATGGAGTATATCCTTTTTACCCACTAATGTATCCAACGTTGTTTGTGTTAGGAATGGTGGGGTATAATGAATTGCGAGTGAGGAGAGAACATGCACTGGCACTGTATATTTTTAAGATTATCCGAGGGAAGGTATGCGATGCGGATATTCTGGCGCGGGTCGCGCTGCGAGCCCCGGACCGGTACGTGTGGCGGCGGCGCCGGCCGGCGCTGCTGGCGGTGCCGCGCGGGAGGACTAACCTGCTCAATAAAGCGCCGTTGACGCGCGCCATTTCCACTCTCAATCTAATTTCGGATAAAATAGATATTTTTTCTTGTACTCTGAGTGAATTTACAAAGGCATCATTATTTGTTATATGTTATGTGTAGGTTTGTATGTAGGTGATTACTAGTTGTGTATTTGACGTTGTGTATGTTGATGTGTTGTCTTCGCTGTCGCAGTGGGATGTCCTGTAATGACAGTGAAGTGTTGTTGTTGTGAATAAATAAATAAATAAATAAAATAAATAAATAAGTTTTCAAAATATGGTTTCACTTGTTAATGTTTCATTGAACATAGGTACATTTCAATTGACATACTCGTAGTTATTGTTCCACATAGAATATAAAGCATTAAAAAGCTAGAATTAAGTTTTTTATTTACGAGTTCGTCGTTTAGGATCAAAATTATTTAACACTAATATTCTAAATCAGTGCGTAGGCAATCTATACACGAAAAATATTTCAATTCACAACGCTTTTTTGTTTCGTTAAAGCATTTTGTACATGTAAAACTCATTAAAATCATGAAACTTGATAGTTGCACCGTTACTTTTCGGTTTTTTGAAGCAGAATAAAATTTATTTCGATTGAAATTAAGCATTTACAATGCAAGTTAAACTTGTTGATGTCCATTTAATTGGTTGAGTCATAAAATTAATTACATTTATTTACAGTTGCCATTGAATTAATCGACTTAAATATTTGCTTATCGATGACAATCGATGTTTTTATTGTTTAAGTATCGATAATGTCCCAAATTGTTCACAAGGCAATCGGAGCTTCATGTATTAAGCTTTAATATTTTAATAAAAAGTCGAGACAGATAATGTTCCATTGTTTATTGTAATATCGATTTTTTACAAACAAAAACGATTTATTAGAACGGAAAAATACAGAATCTAACACAAGCGGCTATAATTCTTTCTCTTCCTTTAATGTTAAGTGCCTTTTTCTGTATAGGAAAGTAGCACATACTTACATTCGCAAGTTTGACAGTGATGTGTGAATCTTGGGTTTTCGCGAGCGCATACATTTTTTTGTTTCTTTTTTATGTTAGAC
This sequence comes from Ostrinia furnacalis, assembly GCF_004193835.3. Classification (NCBI taxonomy): domain Eukaryota; kingdom Metazoa; phylum Arthropoda; class Insecta; order Lepidoptera; family Crambidae; genus Ostrinia; species Ostrinia furnacalis. The sequence goes on along the minus strand of NW_021137171.1, from coordinate 52,681 downwards.
TTTTATTCCGCCAATAAATTTTATTGGCGGCTTATCAACTTTCGCTTCTGGACAGTATTGTCCATACTATCCATGGCTAAAAATAAATCAGTTTTGATTGACTATTAAGCGCGACCTAGGACAAATATAGATTACTTACTTTTTGACCCAAAGAGTGCAAATCGTACTAAACCTACAGTGATAGTGAAGTAAGTTTGCTCAGAAGATGCCTATTTATTGTTGCTATGAAGGCCTTCGAGTTGTAAGAGTGCGTAGCTTCATTTCACACATTAGTTGCCCATCTACCTACACTCCTAATGGGCCATTAAAACATTTTTGAGATTGGGGCTAAGCACGAACTTGGTCCAATGTAAAAAACCACATAACTAAATTTTCGCAAAACGAATAACTTATCAAAGTAACCTAATTAAAGCACTGAAATTAATTTATCATCCACAAGCCCTATCATTTTCTCTTAGTAATGATTCCATGATCATAAACATCATCGACCCACTGGCCACTGCCTAAATAATTCGTACATCTATATTAGTTTAAACTTTCCAGTCTTATAATTAATGTGGGCTTTTATTAGATTTTGCGTTATATCCCCGCCTTTTTCTTACGGTACCTGATTAGGGGCGGGACGAATTTTAGTTTATCTACTATGATAACATCTTACTTCAATGAATATTATAAAAAACTACACTAAAACGGTACAACGTAACCCAAATTACCGCCCACGATACAGGAAAAGGTGATAATTCTTCGACTCCGGAACAATAATTAAAAAGATTATGCAAATCAAATCGCCATTAACGCGTATAGAAATAGGTCTTTAATGAAGACATTAAATGTTATTGTCTTAAATCATTTCGACTTCATACGGCGCGACGGAATCGCCTTAGGAAAATATTTTTGTAAAATTAATATTTTGTCAAATTGTTTCCCCATCAATCATGGGTCACGGCTACTGAGCTGTCACAAAATAGGTTAATTTGCCCCAAATTTGGCATCTTATTTGTAAGTCAAATTAATTAACTCGCATAATTATGCGAAATAAGTTTGATAAACAATACCTAGGTTAATTAACCTAGGTATTGTTTATCAAACTTATTTCTTGTAGAATCATTTAACAGTCTTTGATGTCAATCAGCAAATTATAGCTTAGAATGCGGAAATGTTTTAATTATTAATCGGACGACTATAAATCTGTCATTTAAGCTAACTTGATGATAGCATTAATCTTTCGTTCAAACTATGTACTTACTTAAAAATACGTCGGAAAAATAAAATTCTTACTTAACACTTGTAGAAGTCGTATTAATTTTATACCTTGTTTGTTTAACAGCTGTACGTGTACGTATTCTAATAGGTATTGAATGCAGTTAGAATAAGCAGGTAACTGATTCTTATCTTACACAACTAAAGGGCTAACGAAATTCCTAGCAGATGCTTCACTAAACCTGTTCTAGCTTAGCTGTCGTAATAACTATGCTATTTCATTAGGAATCAATTCTGTCTGAATTTGGTTCTAATTTACATTACATCTTAATTGATTTTAAAATGATGCAAAACTACATTCCTCAGCGATATAATCTGTTTACAAAAATAAGGAAATAATAGGTTAATGTCCTTATGGCAAGAGACGCCGAAGGACCATAATGCTGAAGACGAAAAGCTCTAAGTTTCTCTTGAATATTTTAATAATCCAGCTGTGATTAGATTCAGTCAAAGGTATTACGATATGCCTGTTACTCATTTCAAATATTTGTAATAATTGCATCTGCTTCAAACTATTTCAGAAAAATCTTACATAAGCCCATGTGATATAGGAGCATTATACATAAGTTTTACAATAATACTCTAATAACAAATAATGTATTACTGTGAATGTCTTAACCTTCGTATACCCGCGCGAAAAAGCATTACACGTATACCCGCGCACGGTCTCTCAGACCGAAAGTTGAGCTCGTGTTTTATAGTATAATTTTGTACTGTATTGTACTATAATTTGTTTTAAATTATAGGTTAAGGTTATAATTGCATAAAAAAATTAAAACCAATGTTATATTTATAGATATTTTGGTTTAATCAGCCTTTAAATCAGACTTAAAATTCAAACAAAATTTTACATCTCCTAAATTTAATAACAAAAAAAAACTTTTTTTCTTTTGATTCCTAAAAAAATTACCATAAAATACGATAAATGGAAGTATCTTTAGTAATATAATAGAACAAAACAGCATTAATCACTAGTGGTTTCAGTGGAATAATATCCGGAACATACCATAACTGCATGCTCGTATAATGACAAAAATACTTTTTGCATCTGACAAATCACCCTCCTGCTAAGAATCTGTGTTGTTCTCCTGCACTTCTAAATCATCCTCCACCTCATCACTGTCACTCTGGTCATCATAGTTGGAGTCCGAATCTTCACATTCTAACAGCGCCCTTGTCCTTTCTTCGTTCATTATGACGACAAAAATGGCTAAAACAAATTAATAATAATAAAATACAGTAATACTTAATTGATATGAAACGCCACTAAAATATGACAATACATTTTATTGAGTAATATTGTAAAATAAAATAATAGTAACATACCTGAAGTAGATACACGTATACCCGCGTCGGTCTCACAGACCGAATAACAGCAAAAAGTGACACATGTACACTTGGCAGCAGTGATCGCCCAACACTAAACAATGGCAGGCCACAAATCATGAAGCTACTAAAAACCGCAAAGTCATAGAGTTATTACTTTTTGAAAAAACTTCGATTTATTAGTTCGTCGGTCTGAGAGACCAACGCGCGGGTATAGGAAGGTTAAATAAACACAAATACAAAATACTTGAAAAACAGATTTCTGCGAACAATTTAATTGAAATAATGTAATCATTGTCATGGTTGACAAAGTTTAACCCCCTGCCTGGACATATTAGGTTACCGCGACCCAACAAGTTAAAATAACGGTGTATTTTTCCGTTATACCTTCCTTCAAAACCAATGACGTTACTTTTAACATCTCAGATCAATATAAAAAGACCACAAAATCATTAAGTTTAATTTGGACAGTTTAATTTCAGTATTGTCAGATATTGCTTACTCATTGAAAGGGTTTCATGAACCTACATTAAAATCATAAAAACTAAATCACCTGACACTTCACCAGTTTGATAGCTTTGACCGTTTCAACCAATACCAATAAACGGTAAGCATTTAATGTGTATTATAACATTTGTGGTCAATTAGATACAGAATCATAAATTCGTCATCTTACTTCAATCAAGTGCAAAGTAATTATTACTTGTATATCGAAACATGTTTTGATTGTATGTGACTGGGAATGTAAAGTCTTTTTCATATTATGTAGGCATTTTGAACGATCAGGTCTCAGTGAAATAGGTGCCGTATTTTTAATATCATATGAGAAAATTGAAGGAATTATTGGAAGAATCGCTCTATATTAGACAGAAGAACGCAGTTGATTCAATTCCTGTATCGAAGATACAAATCCCTGAGATTGCGTCTTTAAATGAAAATAAGACCTTTATGCGTTTGACCTATTAGGCTCCATCACATCTGATGGCAAATGATAGACACCTCATCTTGATAGAGCATGTCTATTCATAGGTCCTCAATACACATACTCTTATAAGGAAAGTGACCCTACGTGGTATACCACGATAGTATACTGGTAAGGGTATTTTTTAAATAAAATAATTTGTGCAATAAAAAAATAATAGTCCCGTTTGCCCCTTGTACTAAGCTAAATATGCTTGTGTCACAAGTGGGCTCATCACAATAGTTGAGCGGCGGCGGGATTCGAACCCGTGTTCTCCAGATCACCAGTCGGCTAGTCCGACCACTTCACCATTCGGATATCGTGGCTTTAATGAATTCCAGGCTTACCTTACATCAGTAAGTGTGGGTGTCCGCTACTGTTGCATCTCAGGCTCGTGCATTTCTCAAGAATTTGGATATCCATAAAAACCTGGGCCCGGTTATTTTGGGGGGCAATGTCTGGAGATAAAAAAGAGTATTATGACCGTGCAGCGGAATGCGACCTTTCCAACGACCTTACTCGAGATTTTAGTGGTATTTTATGTTCTCGTTTTGTACATATTTGCCACCATACCTGGGGTCAAGTTCCGGGAAAAATATTTTCGTCCATCTCTAACTTCAGACCAGATTGTTATTTTCGTCTTATGGTATTGCACTGATGGTGATGACAGATAGATGACTATCATTGGTTATTTCCTGTTGTGTGCGAAATAATTGAGCCAAATAACTTTAACCGTTTCCGTTTAATTAAGTGTGCTTCATTTTGGTGGTCAGTGTAATTTGTTTATTAAACAGATTTTTAGATTATGTCCGCGTGCAATATTGAGATCATGAGTGTAGGAATGAAGAATCAACGTAAGTGATTATGAACTATGTTAGCCACTACCATGTTAAAAATGTAGGACATAAAAAAGCTCGTAATTATTTTTGACATATTTTCTGTAAAAAGCGTTTTTAATCGACTTCAAAAAAGGAGAAGGTTGTATGTTCGGCTGTATCTATGTTTTTTTCTAATGACTATAGGTAAATACGGATTCATCTAAAATAAGACAAAGCAGTAAATAATATTCTTTGTCAAAAGCGTCTTACGTCCGCAAGTCGTCGTTGCGAACTTTTATTTCTGAGCTTACGGACGTAAGCACATCGTTCGACAAGTATTGTACTTTCAAAGGAGGCTGGTTAATAAATAACTATTTTATTTCTTATTTTGATAAAACCCTTACATCCTGCTTTCACGGTTGTAGACAAAAAAGTAAAAAAATTTTTGCTGTGCTATTATGGACCTTATGACGTTGGATTAGAATATAGCTAAGTCTTCAGGACATGAAGGAACGTGACCTCCGCTGGCCTTACCCGATATTTTGGCACCACGCGTCGCGCCCACAGGCCGTGACATTTGAGACTCCTCTTTTTTCATATATGACCTGATAAAAAACTGAACTGGCTATTTTATATAACTAGATCACTTTTTAATTTAACCTTTTAAGACACTACCTACTTATACTAGGTACATAATAATATGTATAATAAACATCAGCTCCGTATCTGAATACTCTATTTTTGAGCTCTTTTCGGACAGTAGGTATGATGCAAATTATTTGATTTAAAATTCCCAATAGAACATCTTTGTTTGCAGTGTAGATATTGTAAATTATTCAATGTAATATTCAGTCTGTATGTCCAACCTGAGAATTGACTTTGCGATCGAAAGTCCAACTTACTAGGAGGAGGTAATTAATTTCATCCAAACAAAGCGTATAAACTCGTATTCAGCGTACTCGTCTTCAACTGATTTGAAAATCACTTTTTCCAAGACGGGGCAAAAGTAATTTTTAATTTCACAAATACGGTAAAGCACCTTTCATCCGGATTAAAGGATTACAATCAGATGGTAATTTTCCTTAAACTTACTCAGAACTGAGAAACCTTACCGGTGGAACGAAATTTAATTACTGGTCATATGGCGCCACTGCCAAAAAATTTGGCACATAGGTACGTGACCAAAGATGCGTCGTCAGTTTCTAGAAATCATGGCGATTATTTTGAATCAAAACACCTAAATTGATCATAAATACCAATAACCAAATAAATATTTAATCGTTACTTGTAACAAATGATTCATTTCATTGCCGTGTCCTTTGGCTTACCAATTTAGATATTAACGGGTGACTTGTTTAATAAATACGAGGAGAAAACAAAAGAAATATAAATTAAAGTAAGTGAAGAGTCATCAAGTCCTGCTATGGTTAATTTCCTCAAATGGGAAAAGTTTTTAAACTATCCCTCTACGAAGCTTATAGTGAACCAAAAGACTAATACTTGTGCTCATCGATTGCAAAAATTATTTATATCATTCGCAAGTATGAATCTAAAGTAGGTCGTGTCTCTCGCCGCATGACACCTGTCTACCGGTCGGCGATCGTGATATGTTCCTACAAATCACTGGGTTTACCCTTACAATTCAAATTCAAGGCCAAATCATTTGAAAAGACCGCGTAATATGACTCTTCCTGGAACTAACGATCAGTAATTCGGTATTAGATACAATATGTGACCTTACTGAGGAATGTTCGGGGATCTTTATTCAGTATTGACGTATGTGTAATTGATCATGAAATTGTAAGTATAACTAACAATGTTAATCCAATCATTATTGCATCGATCAATATTTTCATGTAAGACGATCGTGCTAAGACCCTTTGATTGGTTTCTTAATTGGGCTTTCCGTAAATAATAATTTGTGCGAAGTAGGTTTGTTTGGTCGATTCCATTCAATGGCTTGAAATTTTCCGTAAATAAGTTTGCTAATAGTCAGTGTGTAGCCTAGTTGATGTTAAAAATGTAACTAGTCAATAAAATCTAGTTTTGTATTTTTTATGACTTGTGATATTAACAAAATGTGTAACTAGTAAAAAATATTTTCAGTTATTAGGAAAAACTTTTTTAAAACTTTCATAAAACTTTTCGAAACCTTATTAAATTTATTGAATAAAAACTAATTTATTTAATTAAAATACATTTTTATTATACGGCAGTGAAAGTTTTTTTTTTTTACTTTCTTTTAATCAAGAGCCTTAATTCAATAGGTAATGGTGTAAAAGCGGCTTAACCGCCCAAGCGCCGGCGCCGACGCGACGTCCGAAGCACACGTCGGGCCAAATTAATAGCTGTACATTCCGATCATTCTTACGTTTATTTACATTATGGACACAGCAGACACGCTACTTTTAGCAGCAGCGATCGGCGATTTTGCGACTGTATCGATGCAGTATCGCGATTTCACGATATTATGCGTTCGGACGCGGTATCGGAATCGCGCGTTTTAGCGACTCTATCGATGCAGCAGCGCGATTTCGCGATATCATGATCATGCGTTCGGACGCGGTATCGGAATCGCGCGTTTTAGCGACTCTATCGATGTAGCGTCGCGATTTCGTGATTTCAAGCGTTCGGATGCAGTTTTGAAATAGTGCATTCTAGCGACTGCAGCCACTGCATCGGGCTTTCGGAAAGCGACTCATTTTTAGTGTGCGGTGTGGAATGTGTCGCTGCATTCAGTTCCTACTAAATCGCCGATCGCCGATGCTTAAAGTGGCATGTGTGCTGTGACTCTTATTCCTGTTTCGGTAATGGACCGCGACGATTCTGTTATTAAGAACGGCGCCGGAGTAAAACATCTCCGGATTGAAGTAGGTATATTTTACAAGCTTGTTTTGCTTCGAGGTATATAGGACGTTGCGTTTAACATTGATATATTTTTAAGATTTTGGAACGCAAATGGAATGAGGTCAGGTGGACATGTGATATTGTTTTTAGGTTTCACAGTATGAAACTTTAACGTATTGAATAACTCGAAGAGTAGGTGGTATTATTACAACATGGATGATTGATAAAATTATCATGGTTGAACAATTATTTGATTTGATTTTACTCGTAAAATGAGATTTTTTCATAATTGAATATCATTTTTCTAATGAACATACTACATCAATGGACAGACATAGATCAATCAAATTATAAACGATTTTATTCAGTTTTAGTAGTAGTTGTGCACCTTTTTGTAACTGCACTACTGGACTCTTTGTTATGATTGAAAGCAAAATATAGTAATGAGGTAAGTAAAACTAATTTAAAAGGATCTTTAAAATAAACCGCTTTATTTTTTGCTAAGTTCCAATACAATTAGTTATGCACAAGCGATAATATCTAAACAAAATATAATCAATCAGTCTACACAGATGCGTATTGTCAAAATCAATCAGTATATACTCGTGAATGGCGCCAAGATAATTCTTCAATACTTTCTCGTAACACATTAGACGGTGATGCTAAAACAAAAAATGAGAGGTCATGTAGTAAAATTTTGCATTTCATAACGGTAAGCACACTTCCGAGTACGTACTCATAATATGAACAAGTTTCAAGCCCCCTTAAATTGACATCAATATAACGGCATTCACCGACTCTATCAAGTCAAGATCATTACTCGTAAGTTTCTAATTTACCATTTCATGCATATTTCATACAAAAACCACTCAGACCATCAATTCGACTAAAAGTTATCACCATACTATTGTCAACCCGATGAGGCTATTTTTCAATATTCAAAAATGTTTTTAAAAACAGTTACACGGCCCAGATGAAATTGATAAAATTGTAATTTTTCATTGACGCGAAACATGCACACTGAGTCATAAATAAAAGTGGATTTATCAATTGCAAACTGCAAATGGCCGATAAAAGGTTTGAACGTTACATCAAAACAAATTTTAACGGTATCATTGGAAAGACAAAGGACCACAGATTATTCCAAGGTTAAAAAGAAGATGTTTTAACATTTATGAAACAGAAACATAAATTTTAATACAAATCCAAAACTAGCTAACCGGTTGCCTGGATTGTGGTCTAGATTTTTAAGCCCATAGTAAACGCCCACTACCGATCTAATATAAATATTTTAAATGTAGATTAACCCCTTTATAGAGTACGTTAACATTTATTATCCACGTAAACTGTATGAAATATTTAAGTACTTGCAATACTACGTTTTCGTCATTTGTTTTAGTACAGTAAGTTTGGATAAAAAACAAAACACGTCAGATATTTTTGTTTTTCATTTTTTCCGGAATTCAGCCAGTTCTTTGAATAGCGAAAGTGTCGTCACGATTTTAAACCGAATAACTTTATTTTACGATTTGTTTTCTTCTATCTATGACGTGTGTCGTCAAATTCCTAATTCGAGCAGTTTCGATCTTTATTCCGAGAACGGAATAGAGTAGTTTTGAATTGTACCTTAAGATTGGGGAAATAGGTGTGTTTTCGAGTTATTCATAATTTAATACGAGACGTATCATCGAAATGTCACGGGTGCCGTTGGTCGGCGAACTCACAAGGTCGCAGAATTCCGATGACCTCAGAGACTTGAAGATGCCAAGAAAAGTTAAAAGCGTGGAAGAGATACGGATCTCGTGAGAGATCAACTTTTTAGTTATAGTACGATGCATCGAGAGCGATGAGCTTGGGAAGATTATTTCTGTTATTTAAATACTTGAATAGCATTCGTTTATTTCTGTCTTGTCTATATTTTACGCTATATTATTTAAACTTGTACCAGAATAGATTTACGCAGGATTATCTGAATTTTTCTAGAAGTGTCATTTTTGATAACATTTTTACACAAAGGACTCAAATACTTGATTCGAATGGTGTATAATGTTGATTTAGACTGTTAGTTAATACGCTGGCTAAAAGTTGAATTTAATTTAAATGATAGAAAAAAAGGTAAATAAATAAATAATAAATATATATTTTTAAGTGTTAATTTTTATTTTGTAGTCCACTCAAAACGTCAAAGAAATAAACATTGGCAGTCTCGAAAACATGATTATCATTTTTACGCAACAAATATTCTAGATCTGGATATAAACATTCAGATCAATGCAAAATAATTACTTAAGTTCCAAATTCTTTGTGACCCCGTGTTTGACACTAATGACATCCAAATGATTCTACTTATCACTTAATTTTGGCCATAAAAAGATACCGAAAACAGCTCTAAGGTACATATTAAACACTTAAAATGAGAACAGATTTACATTAAACACTTAAAATGAGAGCAGATTTACAAATATTTACAATAACAAGATACGATTGAATTGAATGTGTCGTGTATTGCTATTTTAGTGCTAAAATATTAGAAAAAAACAAATTTTGTTTTTATTGGCGAAACTTTGAACCGGAAATCGATCTGATATCAAAACAATGTTTATGGCAACAACCACATTCTTCTAGTTTCCATTTTATTTATTCTATTCATCATTAAAGTCACGAGAATTAGGTGAATCATTTTTAGAAAATGCTCCAAAACAAAAGGATATTAAGTTGAAGTCAAAACAACAATGAGAAGTTCTATGCAATTTTAATGTTTGTCTAACGATATTTACAGACCATGATTGCTTAAGTGAAGCAGCAATCGTACGCACAGCGTTGAATAGAGCTTTGTGATTGGTTCGTGTGTGACCCTGTGCATCCACGCGCACTGTGAAACCTCATAGTAATATTTGTGAAAACGGGCGTAAGTTAAAGTGCGCTGAAAATATAGCAGCAAATAAACCCAATTACTGAAATGGTAACTACCTATTAGTGATTCGTCCGATTTCAACAGATTAATATTTTAAAATGGTAAGCGAATTAAATGGTGAAAATTACACCTCGAATTTTTATACACCGTAAACATGTTGAATACTTTTGTTGTAAATAATTTTAGTTTAAAAACCTTCATGTAAGTTATAACATCAAATAAAACAATAAATTAAATAGTTGAAATCACTTAATCTTAAAAAATATGATATTTTTATCATTGGGACAAAAACTATAATTCATAGCGATTTTTTGTCTGTCTTTGTTTAGCTAAATTTATGGGTAGTTCCTGATTGTTCTTTATTGGCCTATTATATGACTGTGATCGTTTAATTCTTACTAAGCGGCATCTTTCAAGTTTAAGCTGAAAAAATAAGGTTCAGTAGGCTTGCGTCAGTATTCCAAGGAGTGTCGCGGAATAGACATGTTGACTCCACCAGTCAATTGACGTACTTTTTAAAACTGTCAAAACGAAACTATTTTGCAAGCAAGTGACGTCACTATTTTGTCAACTCAATTAAACTACTTTTTTCAATTACAATGCGAACAAAAATCGTCATTTACAGTTAATTTAAAAGTAATTAAGTTTTTAAGACCAGAAAGAAGGGTATTTTTAAAAAAGTTTTAAAAGTTCGAATTACCTATTGGGGCATGGTGTCAAACTGTCTATTCTAAGGCTACGGCCGGATACTCGCGACACCCCCACTCAGGCGATGACGGAACGCCGCGAAGGTTTTAGTGGGTATACCCCGTCCTTTTCAGGACGGAGCGGCGCCCTGAACACCACCCTGTCCCCCGGCAGTGGTGACGGTGCGCAAAGCATTTCCTCCGCGACAAAAAGAAAGTATGCCAAGGAGACCATCAAGAGCTTTTTCAGATGGAATTTGTGCTTCTTCTTCTTCTTCTCAGTCGACTACTCTACACTTTAACAGAGTGGTCGTGGTTGTCATGAGTAGGGAATCACAACTTTCAACAACAAATCACAAATTGTGGCTTGTGATTTTTTGTTGTACAAAATCTCGCCATTTTTCCTTGTTGGTGGTCAGCTCGGTAAACTCGTGCAGGGGATATATTTTTTGCTATTTTTTTTACCAAAAATAGTGATTTTATTCTTTTTTACCCGACTGCGCCAGAAGAATGATAGGTATGCGCATTAAATTAAGTATAAATTTTTACTTCAAATCTAAGCAAATTGGTAAGATTCTTTTGAATGGCTTTTGACTTTAGCTTTATGTTTTTGGGAGTTGCAAAATCGGCTCTACTTTTCCTGTTTCTATTGTCTAAATGCGACCCGTTCAAAACTCGATCTATTTGTTTAAGCCAGTCAAGGAAACATTATACTTGACAAGCATGTTATCCAGTCATGCTTTTTATGTAAATTACAATGGAATTGTGACGTAACAATACAAATAATACGTCGAGTTCCAGTAAACAATTTTAGAAAGATTAATATTCAAACTATTTTATTCTAGCCTCCTGAGATGTTAAGTGGATTTTGAAACTAAATAAATAAACGCCGTATTACTTGTTAAGGAAAATCTTCTAAAACAATACCTAATTGAAGTACTATGTTGTCGTCAGTCAGTAATCTTGAATTTTCATTTAGCAATTAAAGGTTCGACTAAACCAACGCGATCACACGCGATCAGCCGGCTTGCAGCGATGGCGACCAGACTTAAATACATTGATCGCCATCGCTGCACGCCGGCTGATCGCGTGTGATCGCGTTGGTTTGGCCGAACCTTAAGCTGATATTAAGTATCTACGACAAGCTAACCCTATATCTCATCTAGTATTTAGTATCAGTTCAGTGATCTTGAATTTTCACTCAGCAATTAAGTGATATCTACGACAACATACCTAATTTACTAAAGGTAATTAGACGATTGAATGACGTAGGTAATTAGATAATTAGGGCCTTGTAAGCAAATTGGGTATCATTACTACTATTAGTTTATAATATTTATGTATTTAAAAAAAAAAGTATATAAGTAGTATATCCGTTAAACTAGCACCCATAACACAAGCATTAAGTTGCTTACTTTGGGGCTAGCTGGCGCTGTGTGAAATTGTCCAAAGATTATTATTTATTTATTTATTTATTGGTCTAGCGATTAACTCAGTCAATGTATGAGGTATGGAAGCGGCAAGGGAAGAGTGATATTGACATTTATGAAGTGACAGAACATACAAATCTGAAGCATATCTGAAGTCTCGCTGACATTTGAGGCTAGTTTCCTAAAAAAATGTTTTTAGTCCGTCATGTTTAATATCAAAAAATATTGGACACATATATTTTTATTTGTCAATCTAACAAATAATTACATAGTTATGGTGCGTTGAAGTTCCGCACGACGTCCCAACGTGCGGCACTTTTAAGCACGCATTGACGTCACGGGCCTCTTCTTATGAACTTTGGCGCGCTTTATCTCTTTAAATTTTCATTAGTTTGAAAAAGTGAAAAATACGTGTAGAGTATTTTTTGATAAGTTAACTGACGGACTAATTAAAACTCTTGCTTTTTGACCCAGGAATCATCCCTAACCCTGCAGATATTTCAACAATGTTGAAAAGATATTGTTCAGTTTGACTTCTTATTATCTTAGTTTACGCCTTACAGTCAAAAAGTCAAACTCTCTGCAAGATATGCTGCATCATCAGGTCATTTCGATTTACCAAGGCAAATGGATGGTTTGCTCGACGTTGACCAGACGGGTTGGGGGTATGATGTAGCCTATTCAAGTGGGATTTGGGAAGTTTCTTCGAGGAAAACTGGTCATCAACCTATTATTGTTTTGTGACTATTTATTGTCTCATATACCAAAGAATTACTGTTTGATCAGATCATAACGAAATACAAACGAGACCACCCAGTGAGATCAGTATAGCTTTAAACCACAATAAAATCATTAAAATCGGTTCAGAATCGGCGTTGGAACATAAAAATACAGTAAAATTCAGAACCACGTCTTCTTTTAGATGTTTTGGCTTGGTACTTAGTGATTAAAGATCCGTACAAGTTTTGAATTCAACTGAACCCTGGTGAGCTCACTTATTAATATGTACCTACGTGTTTGTGAACCTTTAGGAATTATTGTTTTAAAGAATAAAGTACTAAGCTAAATATGCTTGTGTCACGAGTGGGCTCACCAAAATAGTGTAGCGGCGTGGCGAGATTCGAACCTGCGTTCCCCGAATCACGAGTCGGCTAGTCCAACCCCTTCACCGTTCGGCTATAGTGGCTTCAAAATAATTCCTAGTTCTTTCTTAAAATAATTCAGATTAAATTCATAATAAAATCTATCTAAAAGAACATAATATTTGACAAATAGGTCGCCAATGGTCTAAGGTCAGCATATACGTGAAGATGTTACAAGCAAACAGTCATATATTGGAATTTATACCAATCAGTAGCTATAGATTTATGTGGTTTTACCGTTACTGTTCTGAGTGACTCATCTTTGAATTCATCATACAAAGTAACTGACCTTTTACTCAGACATAGATTTCAAATGAATCCTCGGTGAAACCCGAAACGTTTGCAATAAAAAAGTAATTTTATTACATCTGCAGATTGTTTATTGGAATTACTGGTTAGCTGTTTTTCTTAGGTGGTTATATTGAACTTGATCAACTTAAAGTATTAATGCAAGTATCAAACCTAAAAAGGTTGACTACTGCTACTGACCTTATCTTTCTTTCAGGTAGTATCTCTATCCGAGATCTGTAATCGCTGAATGGTTGTAAAGAACCTATTAATCTCCCTAATACTCGTATTATATTTAATTAATTTCAAAATCCGTGAAAAAATATCATCTATAGGTGGTGAAATTAGTAAAAAAATCCGTTGCATGAATTAGGAAGAGTTATCAACTAAAAGAGAGGCGTTAACAGAACAATATTATTCTTCTTTGGTTCATTGCGATGAACTTGCGTTTTTTCGGGGGAACAATATTAATTTTTCTAAAGCAAAAATAGCTAGCTATTTAAAAGCTATGTACTTAGTTTTATTACTTATAAGACTCAACGCTACTTTGCTTTATTACTTGTAAGAGATTCTCAATTAATCATTTTTTGGTCCCTCAAAAAGTTTTAGTCCATTGCAATCTGTCCGTGATTTACCACAACTATTACTCACAGCATAAGGAGATCGATGTGGTATAATGCGATCCACCTAACATAAGCTTCAAGTTTCTAATTGATATTTTCTAAAGCAAAAATAGCTAGCTATTTAATAGCTACTTTGTTTTGTTACTTGTAAGACTCAAAGCTAATTTACTTTATATCTTATAAGAGATTGTTAAATTAAAATTTTTTTTGGTCCATAGTAGGTAATCTGTCCGTGATTTACCACAACTATTACTCACAGCATAAGGAGATCGATGCGGCATAATGCGATCCACCTAACATAAGCTTCAAGTTTCTAATTGATTCGGATAAGCTATTAAGCCTTGTTGATGGATGTGCTCGGTGTTTACAGAACTACCTTAATCTCGCGTGTTCCGGGTGGATAGTAATTATTAAAGGTTTGGTGAACTGATGAGAATGGAAAGCTCTCTAAGAATAGATCGCTGATTCTTTTCACTGGTGATAGATAAGCTGTCATTTTGTACGAAGGAGCGGAGAAAAAAGTGTTGCATGAAAATAAAGGCTAAAAGTGAGTACGAGTGGTGTAGTAGGTTTTGCCTCCACTTTATTATTGATCAATAAGAAATGCATTTCATTTATGGTGAATATCTAATTCTTTAAACAAAAGAAGTTTCACTGATATAATCTTTACCATTCCTAGCTTGCAGCACTCAGTCCTGAAAATACTCGTTCTATTTATTAATTGGGTTCTGCATGAAAAGGGGACTAGAAAAATTTGCTCATCTTTGAAGAAGATCAAACTGAACCCCTCTTTAGCTATCACTATCACTACATAGTATAAAACAAAGTCGCTTTCCGCTGTCTATACCTATGTATGCTTAGATCTTTAAATCTACAGATAGAGATAGAGTGATTCAAGAGGAAGGTTTATGTTTATGCACCCGTGCGAAGACGAGCCGGAACACTAATACCTATTACATGTATTATTATTAAGATATTATTAAGATACTGCTTAGAACTGTTGCATCTAGTGTGAGTGTTGTAGTTCTAAAGGTGTGACGAAACAACGATTATACATAGTATACGAAACTCGAGCAGCTCAAAAAGCAAATTTCCCGTTGTTAAACCGTGATACCGCTTAGATTCGCACGGCCTCCCAATATTTATCAGCAGTTCAGCACGTTACCGAAACAGCGTTGCGTTCTGCAAATAACAGATAAGCACGCGCGCGGCCGCGGTCGCAGGCCGTGCCTCGCGAATAAATGCCTGATTTATGATTTCGGTGTGGAAAGCCACAGTCTACACAGTGACAGATGATGCGTTCCGAACGCGTGGACTGTTTGATCAGGTGTGATTTTTGTATCGTTGGGTCAGAGTGGTCCATAATGCGCAGTGCCAAGCTATCACTGCACAATTCACTCCAGGACTCAATCATGATGATACTACTGTCCTTGGAAATCATTTATTCATAGCATAAGGTTACTTTTGAAATGTTATATAGGCAGATAGAAATATAATATTTATGAAGTGAAAAAAAAGTCTGGAAAAGACCTTGAAAGTTCCGATTTTGGAAAGTTTTCAAAAGATATTATAGAGGCGCTTATTTAAATGAAAGAGATGAAAAATATGCAGGAAGGAGTGCAGTGCCTAAGTGGCAGCATCACAGTCCGTCAGTGAGTTGGGTCTCAATTTGATTCAGCAGTGAGTTCTAGGTACTGCAAGTGACAGATACGCACTGCCGCATACACTCATCTATACTTATAATAAATCTGTAGAGGTCAATTCTGTACATGAAATATATTTTCAAAATAACTATCAGGGGGTGATTAGTGATCGATACTGATGCCAAAAATGCAATCAGTAAAATTTTTGTCTGTCTGTCTGTCTGTCTGTCTGTATGTTCCTTATAGAAACAAAAACTACTCTACGGATTTTAACGAAACTTGGTACAATTATTCTTCATACTCCTGGGCAGGTTATAGGATACTTAGGAATTCCCACGGGAACGGGCATTAGCGGGAAATTCCTTTTGTATGAAAAATCTAAACCGCTTAAGTTAGACGCTTGAAATTTGGCAAGCAGGTACCTTAGTAAACTTAAAGCTTAGTTATAACAGAATATTGCAAAATTCCTACGGGAACGGGAATTAGCGAGAAAAAACATTTGTATGAAAAAATCTAAGCCACGTAAAATAGACGCTTGAAATTTGGCATGCAGGTACCTTAGTAAATTTAAAGCTTAGTTACAACAGGATATTGCGAAATTCTCACTGGAACGGGAGTTAGCGGGAAAAAAAATTTGTATGAAAAAATTTAAACCGCGTAAGTTAGACGCTTAAAATTTGGCATGAAGGTACCTTAGTAAACTTAAAGCTTAGTTACAACAGGATATTGCAAAATTTCCACGGGAACTGGAATTAGCGGGAAATTCCTTTTGTATGACTGACCCACTGACATAACCACGCACAGCCTAAACGGCTAAACGTAGGCACTTGAAATTTATAAGGGACGTAGCTTAGGTACCGTAGAGGTGCACTAAGAAAGGAATTCCCGAAATTCCCACAGGAACAGGAATTACCGGGAAAATCCTTTTGTATGAAAAATCTAAACCGCTTAAGTTAGACGCTTGAAATTTGGCATGCAGGTCCCTTAGTAAACTTAAAGCTTAGTTACAACAGGATATTGCGAAATACCAACGGGAACGGGAGTTAGCGGGAAAAAAAATTTGTATGAAAAAATTTAAACCGCGTAAGATAGATGAAGGGGGTAAAACGGGATCCACGCGTACGAAGTCGCGGGCGGCCGCTAGTTCGTGAATAAATACCTGATTTATGATTTCGGTGCGGAACACCACAGTCTAGATAGTGAGGGCTTCATGAATAAGTTACAGTCTTTACACATTGCACGTGTTACACGACAATTCAATGACCTAGATTAAAAGGCAATGAAATTATTAGACTTCTGAATCTACAACTTTGAAAATCATTGGTTGCAATTGGTTTAAAAAAAATTAACACTGTTTCTCTGTTAAGACTGAAAATCTGAATAAAATAAGAGTTTCATAGAACAATCCGATTTTGTTGTGGATTTAGTTCACATTCAGCATAATGTATAATATACAACCTGTTACCTGGATATACATGATATATTTATATTATGGTTTATTTAAACCACCCACATTTTCTAAATTCTTTGTTTTTAGTTTAAAATGTCAAATCAATCATCATTTGACATTCATATTTTTTATTAAGTCGTTAGTTTACAATTTTGGAAATTAATAATCTCTGCTCTAAAATGTCAGTCACCAAAATGAAGTCATTCTTTAAAAGCTTAACAATCTTTTTAAAATTAGTTTCGCTTCACCTTCTGAGTTTAACACTCGTATTCACAAACGATCCTTGCTTAAGTGAAGCAGCAAACCGAACGCACAGCATTGAATAGAGCTCTGTTATTGGTTCATGTGTCGCCTGTGCGTCCACGCGCACTGTGAGACCTCATAGCAATGTTTGTGAATACGGGCGTAAGTTAAGTATCAACAAGCAGATGTATCTTACATTTAGTTTCTTGGAATGTGGAAATATTAAACGTGTTAGATGCAACTTTATGAATAAACTTCACATTACTGCAGTACAGTCAAACAGAAATATACATACTAAACTTTTCCTAGGTGTTGACTAACATCTCAAGCGGGAGGGTTGCGAAGTTTTGAAACCCAACACATATTACTTGGGTTAACTGTACCTAGATACGATTATACTAGGTATTGGTCTACTAGGAAGGTCTTATTATATCATAGTGCATCCATAAGTACTTACCTATTTATATTAAACTTAGCAAGATGTATGGTTCCTATCAACGAAACCTGTTTTACTATTTTAATTGTCATAATTCTCGTAAGTGTGACCATTTGTTTTTGATGTAAATCATGTTACTTTATTGCACAGGTTGTTTCTTGTATAATAGTTTTAGTTTGAATTAATAATAAGTTCGTTTGTTTCAGCCAAATGACGTCCACCGCTGGACAAAGACCTCCCTAAGGATTCACACAATCGGTCCTGCGCTGCCCGCATCCAGGTGCCAGCCGCTACCTTCACCAGATCGTCGCTCTGCCTATTAAAGTAAATGCATTTGCCTATTTTGATGACATAATAGGTAGGTATAAGATATCCTGTGACAATATCGTTTTTAAAACGGTTTAAACTTTTCACTTGTCATAAAAAGAAATAATTGCACATGGAATTTAGTTATAGAAAACAATTGTTATTATGAAAGAAAATAATAAAAGCACACTTATGTTGTATAAAACTCACAAATCTTAGAGAATTCAGATAGCATAATAAACCTTTAATTGTTATGAGTTCGTTAAACAAATCTGTCACAACAAACAAAAGGCAGTACCTTAAGCACTCTATATCACTGTTGAAAACCCTGAGTCATTATCCTTTTTAATGTTTCCTTTATCAATAATATAAAATTGTAATGATAAAAGCGTCATAACATTAAGCATGTAACAAAGAACACGAGATAATCAAGAATCTCTTATTCAGGTTTTATTAATAATTAACTTTCTTAAGCAGGCGACGGGCGCCATACTTTTTATAGAGTTTTGTTGCTTTTTGTTTTTGATCACTTCGAATTTTTATGTCTTATAAAAGTTCTTGTGAGGTACGTGAGAATACAACGAAGAATATGAGTAATTTCTAAAGTTAATAATGAATACAGAATTGGAAATATTCCGTTAATAAATAGCCTAAGATAAGGAGTAAGATGAGTTTTGTCATGTGGAATAGTAAGCTGTACGATACTCCTTTAAAGTATGTTAATAGAATTTGAGGTTGAGAAGAAATTGATTTGAAGAAAGTAATTGAATTTAAATTTGATTCATCACTCAACGTCATTCATCTCACCTTTCGTTGAGATCAGAAATAGAAATATTAATCAAAGTCCTACTTGTCAAAAAATAATGATAGCCTTATACGACACAAATATTCACTGGCATAATTAGATAAAATGATGATTGCATTCTAGATTTAGCAAAGACTCAGCACTTACGGATGACAGCACATCATAGTGAATCTTTTCTAACCTACTTCCAGATGACCTAGAAGGATAGAATTTGGAATCCAGCTCGATAATTTTTATCAGAATTAAAAAATATTAAACACTCATAAAACTCATTTATTTCTGCAAATAGGAAAAAAGCACTTTTACACGTACATTAATGTTGAATAACTTTATAAAATGACTGATTAACTTGGCTCTCCTTTATTACATTTATATTTTTGGTAGGAAATGAATTAGGCTGTGAAATCTTGTGTTCTCTTAGTAGGTACTCTCTAGTACAAATTCCATAAAAACACAAAAGGAAGTAAAGGATTGGTTGATGTTTCTATTGAACATGTAACTTGCTATTTAAAATATCTTCCATCAATTTTTTAATCAGCTAGCCTGTTTACCCTAAATAACAAGACAAGTCCTAGAATATACTTGCTTCATAACAGTTCACTCATTTACCTGTACAAACTATAAAATCGTCGTTTGTCAACTGCCAGAAATGTTTAAATCCAACTGTCTCTAAGGTAAACTGAACAATAAAACGCTTCCCCCAACGCAAAGTTTCCTCAAGTGAATTTGTTGGCGACACAACATCAATCAATCCGCAGTCAGAACTCTGCTGGAATTACCTTTATATCGGCAGATCTTTTCTGGAGATATGTCCCGTGAAATATTACTTTTGAAGCGAACCCGGTGTGCGATCGAGAACAATGCCCGGTAATGAAGTTTTTAGGCTGATTTCCTTTTTATGATGGCGCATGTAAGAAAGCTTTAAAGGAAACCGCAGCTGTTTGCTATTTACATAACAATGTTTACAGTATTGGTGTTTCGGCAGTTGGGAGTAATACCAGTAATACCCAGTTCATCGTGGCTGACAATAGGCTCAAGCGGCCCCATCTTCGCTTGATCATCTCACCACCAGGTGAGATGTTATCAAGAGCACTGTTGGGAAATAAACCTAATAACGATTAAATGTGCGAAAAACATAAAAGATTCACTTCAAAATGCTAAATTGGAGAAAACCTTCAGTTGAAGTTCTTGAAGAGAGAAAGAGAGAGAGAGGGAAAGTGCAGTTAATCCAAAAAATAAAATTTTTGTACAAAAAATAATAAAACAAAATGACCAGCATAAAATAATAAGAAAAACGCACGTAAGTCTGGTCACACAACACCCATAAATTGTACAACTAGGACCAAGTACGACCATTATCCTTTTAAGTAAATAAGATTATGTAGACCATTACCAGGTCGTTCCATTACGTCTACAAGCCCAAGTTCTGGTTATTGTCAAGGCTGAATGTAATCCTAAAAGAAAATGTACTTCGCGAAATACCCCGTAAGAAGTGTACTTTTGTCAAATTATTCGAACACTTGAATCTTCGCAAAAATACTCGTACTATGGCATAGAAAGCATTATCGATGCATCATTAATCGCCGATTGTGATTATTGTCTTAAATATCTTTTCGGTTTTTTTATAGCATTTAGATACTGTTTTTGATTAAGGCCATGATTTCCCAAATTGTCGATATTTGACCGATTTTGTTTGCAGATAGCTTCTAAATGAAAAGATATTTTAGCAAACAAAAAATTGTACGAGTAAGTTGATGTCTTTAACTAGGGCGACAACTTTTCCAAAACACGATATTGCATAGTTTGTCCGATAAAAAAAAATCCCAAAGAAGTACGTCGACGGCTTTTTTGTTTTACTCTCATATATTCATTTTTAACATTTTACACTTAAAATATATACTAATAGATAGGACTTTGTATTTTCTAGGTCGACAACTTTTCAAACTTTTGTTATTGCGTCTTATTTAGTTACTATGTTGAAAAAATGTGAAAAAATCGGCCATGACGACAACTATTGCCCAACATCTTGAGCCCGTCATCCTCTGGTTTAACGAACTCAACTCCACATAAAAGTGACGAGAGCATTTTTAATGTACCTGTTCAAAACAGTTTTGAGTCACTTTCTGAACCTGCTGAATCGGAGATTGAAGAAGAGGAATCCATGGTATCGCAGCCAGAAAGGCAAAATAGAAGCTGCCCGGAAATAACAATTAATTTGAGGGAAGATTTGAAGGAAATGGAAGACAAAAATACAGAACTGCAAATTAAATTGGATAGTGCAAACAGTCATATTGAGGAGTTATTACTGGAAAACTCAGCTTTAAAGAAACAAATTACTGATTACAAGCTAAGCATAGAAAATTTAAAACAATTATGTACAACAACATCACCACAGTGTAAAAATATAAGCAGCTTGAAAAAAAGACACAAGTCCACAAATAAACTGAAGGACAGCAGCAAGCGGAAGGAATTTGTTCAGAATGAAGCGGATGAATTACATGAATCACTTCAAGAAATCACAACAGCAACAACAAGTCTTCAGGAGTGTTTTCAAGACAACATTGACGAACAACTCCCAAACGAGGCGAGGAAGCTGTGCTTATTGAGTAGTTATACGCGAGGGAAAATCTTACAAAATGCATTAAACATGATTGATCATACAGAATTATGCCATTACAGAAGTTTAGGTGTTGACATAAAACAGTTATTAAAAGGATTAGATACTAAGTTAGTTGATTTTACTCTTCGTGACTATTGTATAATATTTATAGGAGATGCAGATTTCTATAGAACTCGCAATTATCATGACATTATTAATTTTATAAGAATGACATTACAAAAATTTAATCATACAAACATCATTATTTGTCTGCCTACTTTTAGATACTCAGAACATATGAATTTGTTCAATCAGCGAATTGAGATGTTTAATAGGTTACTGTTCTTAGATAATACGAAATATGAATATGCTTACATTTTAGACTCAAATAGACACCTAAAATATACTTCTGATATGTTCACTGGATCACAGGGCATCTTAAAGAATCACTGTTACAAAACTATTTTTACTGATCTGAATGTATTGATAGCTAAAATTTCCAAATATAATATGCTAGACAATTATANAAGGAAACTTCTAATCGCTTTGCAAAAGCCAGTCGCGGTGAGCTAGTCATCACATTTTTTGATAGATGATTATTAAATTATGCCAAAACACAATGAAGCATCGATGCAGTTCAAATATTGCTTCTTCTTCTTCAATCGTGTAGGAGGTAACAATTGAGGTCAAAACCCTGTTCTCAAAATTTACGAGCGGTCATTAGCGTAGGCGAAAATCGCTAAACTGATAAGCAGCATCAACTATGGACCTTACTAAGAAGGCTGCATTCTTAATTGAAAATTAATGCCTGTAAGATCTTCGGAATAGAAATATCCGACTATCCGTAAATCTAGTTAAAAAAGCCAGTGTACCTACTCATACATGTAGGCACAAAGACAGAGCTGAAAGACAATTTATAAGGTCAAGAAAGTCTCATACATACTGTAAAGAAGTTTAGACTTGCCTCGAAAATACCTCATTCATACTCACTGAAAGTCCATAAAAAAAGCTTGGCAGCAAGCGTGTTAAATCACCAAGACTGAGTTGCACCACCTTACTTTGACCGTAACTATAACGATAACCGGTTATTTTTGTATAGAGTTTGGCAGATTTTTGACGTTTGTTACAGTCAAAGTAAGATGGTGCACCCAGCCTAAGTGCGTCTTCAAATTAGACGCATAAGGAAGCGCTGCAGTGACGCCGCTGTGCCGCGCTTGCCGCGGCCTACTATTAGTTTTATACAATATCTAGAAGCGCAACGGCCGCACGTCTTTGTCACAGTGTCACTTTGGTAGTGACGCTGCGACTGCGCATCTAAAATTTTATGGAAACTATGAGTGGTGCCACAATGCTGCTAGTGCAGCGCTTCATCACGCGTCTAATTTGAAAGCGCCCTAATAGATACTTAAACATGACTAAGGACCATAATATTCTAATTGAAAATTAACGGCTGTAAGATCTCCGGAATAGTAATATCCGACTATCCGTAGATCAAGTGAAGAAATCAAAAGCCGTATGCGGGCAGACATTCGGCAGAGGCAGAGCTGAACGGATGCCTTGCTAATTGGATATGTCAGATGCCACTGGCTTTCATGTCCTGAGATAGTTTCCGAGTTGTGCTTACAAGACGTTAATTATTTGGACTCGTCCGGGTTTGTCAGAGAAGAGCCACTTGTTTTAGTGGTGTGTTAATAAAATTAAACTAATAATATTATTATTTTGGTAGTACTTTGAACTTATATGGTGGAACCCTAAGTCATCGCATGAGACTGCGGCAACAATTGTTTTCTATTGTGTCTCAATTTGTGGTGCTTGAAAGGTTAAGTAATTAGTTTTTACTTAATTTAAATTAATGGTTTTCGTTGAATTTTCACATTTTCTGTCACTTTTTCAGGTACACAACATGTCACACGACGTCAGCAACGAATAAAAACAAGTAAGTAATTATTTAATTTAATATTAAATAATCTTTCCTAAGGATTTCCACAAAGACCGGTCCTGCGCCGCTCGCATCCAGGTACCTCCCGCGACCTTCACCAGATCGTCGGTCCACCTAGTGGGAGGCCTGCCTACGCTACGTCTTCCAGATCGTGGTCGCCACTATATCGTAATACGTCAACTGTTAATCCTATAATAACTAAGTGACACACCGCTATAGAGTTCGAGCTTAATTTATTTTATTTAATTCACGCTTTAGCTACTCTAATTTATTCAATTTCAATTTAGTCTTTAGACTACATTTTCAGGGTTTATTAATGCCTACAGCTCAGTAAATTATCCACTAAGGAAACAAGGTTGAAGACGCTTCCTAAACTAATATACAGACGGCACATCAAAGGTAAACTTTAGTACCTTAAGCAGAAGTTATAGGTGCGATTTTGCAATAGTCTGGTATGCGGTGTCATAAAAAATGAGATAAACAATGATTTAAACCTGAAACTAATGGATTAGGTGACATTAAAAAATTGATCTATGTAGATGCAGCTTGCGTAATAGCATTGGCATGTCAAGGTTTCCTTACAAGTAGAACGTTTGGTTAAGTCTCATTAAAATGATAAATTTTACCTTCCGTCTCCGATTTGAGTAAAGTAAGTAGAACCTTATTTGTACTCATATTCTTCAGTTTAAATGTTAGAAGCTCTTTTAGTAACAACACAAAAAATATTTAGCGCGAAATCAGCAAACAAATAAATCAATTTGTTCAGACTTTTCTTCAAATACATTCGTTAAAGTCCGAGTAAGTTTCGTAAGAAAGTAAAATAGGCAACGAATGGAGTAATAAAATTCGGAAAAAAAACTAGTGGTAAATTATTCTATGATTATTATGATTATTATGTTTTATAGTACAGAATTATGTCAGGATGTAGTTACGTATTTTTAATGACATGAAAACGGTTTCAAAATCTACAGACACAAAGTAATTCAGCACCTTATTTAAATACCTACCAGTTTAAAAAAATACACCAACGTTCTTTGAAGCTCTGAAAGCTCATTAATTCAACTTCACGCTATACGTTGGCTACCAAAACATCCCCAATTCCCAATGCATGACAGCCAGTAGGAACTATCGTGGACAATTGGTTTAGACAGTTGGTCCGGACTTAGGTTGGCCGCCCACGGCATTAGCAAGTCTAGGGATAGACGGACATAGTGCAAATTGGATGTAGTAAGCTAAGTACCAGCCATAGTGAAGCTAGCCATTTCCAGTCGTGTCTCGTTCTTCGCAAAGAATTGCGATTCGACGAGAGCGAACGAAAAATTTGAAATGGGTACTTGACATTTAGAATCTATGGAGTCGTGTAGGACAGACAGCTGTTTAGTGAACTAAGAAAATAAATCGAAACAATACCGTTTCTGTATTGAAGAATCAAGGATGTTTATCGGAAGCCTAAAATCAAACGTAATTAATTGTCTTTTATTTTCAGTAATATTCGTAATATAAAGAGTTGCTTAGTTGAGACATTGTTCTCATTAGATTTATTTTCGCTTATGCAAAATGGTTATCCCATTGAAACACATGAATTTCTTACTAATACAGATTTGTATTTGATTGGAAATAGTGCTATAAAAATACCTTCTTACTGCCTATCTCATACTTTACTATGATTTAAACTTACTGGACAAGACTGTAAATGCTTACTTACTATGCATTTGTCCATTATGTAAGGTTTCTAATCAGTATAGTAACAAGTTTGTTATATAATGTTTACAATCAAGTGGAAAACTGATACTAATATGCTGTCATATTATTTAACCTTTTATACACGTGTTTTAATAATAATAGAGAATATGCGTAGTTCCGTGATGCGTGGTAATTTCAATGTAACAATTTACGTATCACTTTTAAAATTCAGTGAATGTGTAATCAGATTATTGCAATATAATTTTACTTGATAAATTATGGAAGTTCATACGAATACATTAATTACTGAATATTCTGACCTAAATTAAATTTTATGCCGAAAATATTATACGTAATGTAGTACCTACATTTTAATTTTTTAGACAATGCCAATTAATAATTAAAATAATTGCAAATAATGACGTAAAATTAAGGATAGCACTATACTTGACAGATATAAATACTATTCGTCACTGGCCGATTTACTGAAACGACTCTTAAAACGTATAAGATACGAGTCAGAATAATTGGGGTTGTCAAATTGGAAAACCATTATTTATTATACACTTTCACATTCTCTTGTTGCTGTAGGAATGTTCTTGGTTTTGATATAAAATAAAAGTGCTTATTTTATTTTTAGTTACAAACTGTGACCGTAACTATAACGATAACCGATGGGCTTTGTAAGGAGTTTGACAGATTTTTGACGTTTTTTACAGTCAAAGTAAGATGGTGCAACTCAGCCTTAGTGTTTTAATATTAACGTTCCCACGAAGTTCCCGTTTACAGTGTCCCGCAAAAAACCGATCCGTTCGAATTTGTAATTTGAATTTCAAACACACAATGCGAGTTAATACGACAGTCCAGTTTTGTGGGAAACTGTATTACTGGATCCCGCAATTGCCGTGGGAACGAGCTATAACTTCTCGTACGATTCTCTGAGCTATCAACCCTGAACAGTGAGTATTCCCAGTCGCCCAGTAAACTTATTCGGCATCGACGCCATACTTCTTTGCGACGCGAATGGCGCTTACACGCTGTCGGGGGAGTGTTTGATTTGCCGATCGTATCTGTGCTTATCTCGTCTATGGGGTATAGGAAGATGCTGTATGGGATGGATGTTTTTTCCTGTTGAAAATTGTGAGGTTGGCATGATGTAATCAAAGGTAACCCTACATTCTTGCAGGAAAACTTAAATTAGAAGAAGCCAGCTTCCTAACCTGCATGAGGTTCTTGGAATTTTACACAAAATTCGAATTTTGTGTAGTGTAAAGTTGAAAGTATTTTAATATTATCTTATTTTATTTGAAAAACTAGCTAACCCGGCGAACTTTGTTCCGCCTTAATGGCAATAAATAAGCAGACTTTTTTTTATTTCGAACGGGATAAAAAGTATCCTATGTCCTTCTCCTGGCTCTAAACTACCTCCCTGACAATTTTCAGCCAAATCGGTTCAGCCGTTCTTGAGTTATAAGTGGAGTAACTAACACGACTTTCTTTTATATATGTCACCGTAAGATTATAAACATCGTTTGATTACAATCTATCTCGTGAGATTGTAAACTGTCGAAAAATTGTGAACCGTAACATATGATTGCAATTTAACGCATTATTTTTCGCTTTATTATAATCTATCGATGGGAAGCGGTCAAATTGTGATCTCAGGCGCTGATTGGTTGAACGTTATGTGCCCCCCGCCGTCCCGGCACTCGCCATATTTGTTTGTTATTTGGTTTGTTGTTAAATGTAAACTATTGTTTTTGTGATTATTAATTAATTTCGTGTTAAAAATAACAAATCTATAGAATTAGTTATGTAAAATTATTGTGGACGTAAAAAAATCTGTGATAAACCAACAAATTAGTGCTAGTTTCCGAACATAACGTAAATTACATAAATTTTTCGTGTTTTAATATTTGTATGCGTGTGAACTTAAGTGATCTCATTGAATACTATTTGCCATGTCGGATATTGAGCCTGGTCAACAAAATACCTCTGAAAAAACAGGTATTGTTAATCCGAACGAATTTACCATAGAGTTACAAAAATATTACAGTGGGCATAATGAAAATAGTACAAAATTAGAATGGACAAATCAAAGAATACAAAGTATAATAAAATTGTTAAATGAGTACAGCATAATTAAATCTCAAGGTATTTTAATTTGTGTTAGAGGACAAAATGATTGATTTTTTATAAGTTTTTTTTTATATTTTCCCAATTTCAGTTCGTGTTTGAGGACAAAATAACCGTTTTTGTGTTTAATTTTATTTTTTGTTACACGACAAAATATTTTTTATAAAAGTGTTTTTTTAATATTTCCAATTTTATTTTATGTTTAAAGACAAAATAATTGTTACCTACTAAATAATAAATAAATACTTGAGGAATTTTTGAAGTGTATTTATTTTATTTAACTAACACCTCTATTTCATTTCTAACTCTGTGGGGACAAAGAACGGCTGGTCGTGATTAGTCGCTCTTACAATAAGACCGACCAATCAGGAAGAGCTTTCGGACAGTTGACAATTTGACGCGGGACAGATTGTAATTTTACAGTTTCACTTCGATAGATTACAATATAGCGAAAAATAATGCGTTAAATTGCAATCATATGTTACGGTTCACAATATTTCGACAGTTTACAATCTCACGAGATAGATTGTAATCAAACGATGTTTGTAATCTTACGGTGACATATATATAGATACAGTGAAACCATAACAACTGCTTACGAAACCATACACCATATTACATGTTTAACATGTTTTCGCATTATAATTATCTAATCAAACGACAAAAATAACCCAAAAATATACCTACTATTTTCATTTCTCTTTAAGTGGTCAGAGGGCTTACCATACTGTCTGATGCAAGTTATCTCTCTCCAACCAGTGTAAAAAATCAAAGATGATTACTTCTGCACAAACACAATTCTGCTTTTCATAAAGACATAACTCATTCCTTAACACACCTAACCATGATTCGATTAATCAACTCTGCCGGTTTACGAGCTACGATAAGTTAAAACTGAGCTACAAAGAATCCTTGATAGAAGACAAGTAGAACATAAACTTTGTAGAGTTTAACAGACTTATCAAGCACTGGCTTCCCATGACACAGGGCACAATAGGATTTTAGTTGAAAACTTTGTTAGGAAGGCCAAGATTGCAGATTTCCCCACGGGCCTACACCAGTTTCAAGTTGTACGACTATATCGATAAGTTACACTGACACCCGCTTAGTTATTTATTATCAATGTTGCAGTAGACAATGTTAGCAGTAGTGTTAATGTTAATAACTAATTACCGATTTGAGTATGTCTTCAGAAGGTTTAAGAATTATTTCTTAAGTATTTTTAATATATTTCTCTACTAGCTTTCCGCCCGCGGCTTCGCCCGCGTGAAATTTTGTCTGTCACTGAAAAACGTTATCGCGCGCGTCCCTGTTTCATATACCGGGATAAATAAATAAATAAATAAAACGTGTATTTATTTTTATACATAAAAGGAATTACAAGAAACAAAATTACGTACGCTAAATTACATCAAAATGGGTTCAGTAGTTTGGCCATGAAATCAAGACAGACAGACAGACAGACAGACCGAGTTACTTTCGCATTTATATTATTAGTAGGTAGATTTCATCACAGGAAATGAATTAGGGTCATGTTCCTGCATTTAACCAAGATTATTTTATATAAATCATACCTATAGCTTAGACATAAGGGAGAGTCCGCTAATTTGGACCAGTTTTTTTCAATCCCATTTTACACATAGTTTTCTTTTGTTTTTGCTAATGTCCATGGTATATAATAAAAGATACATTATTCAACTTACTATTTCATAAGTATTAATTAACATGATTGTTGTATATTTAGCACAAATCAACAAAGTACGAGTTCAGAGCTTCGGTCCAATTTAGCCAACCGGTTCGATAATTTGTACCACAGGGTTACTAAATTGGATTTCAATAAATTTCAAGCCTTTAAAAAAACTATGGCAAAATAAAATATTATACGATACATTCTTAACAAATTAGGAAACAAAGAAGAACAGTAGTTAATAACATAGACAATCGATATTGTTTTACACGTTATCACGATTTTGAGTACAAGTTTTGTAATTCCAATTATCGTAACGCACACTTGTACCTAATCTACTTTGCCAGTCTTTTGCTTTCATTTATTGTTAGTCAAACATAACTACGCTATTATAACTTCAAAATATGATTTACTAAAAACAATTTCAAAATCCTTTGGTAAAGTTCCATACAACTTGATGTGGTACAATTTAGCCGACTAGGTGATAGTGCTTTTAAAAAATCGGTAAAAAATATAGCTTATAAATACCGAAAAATGTTTCAAATAATTGTAATTCATACTAATTTACGCTTCTAAATAATATATTAGAAACACCCTGTGATTAAATTTAACAATATTACAATCTGAACATGTATTGTCAAAATTTACTTGAAAACAATGAAAAAATACTTTTCAAAATAAAACACACGTGTTTGTTGTCACGGCAAAAACCACATGGCCGTTATTAATTGATTTTAATTGTGCAACTTTGAGTGTTGCAATTACAGACATTCAATAAATACTTTACGAAATATGATGGTGGTACAATTTACCCGGCGGTACAATATACCGAACTCTCCCCTACTATAAACTTTTCTCCTAAGTACACCTGAAATCGGTTTTTATGTACCTTTTATGTATTTTAACTTCGCTCTTTAAAAAAGTAGAGTGAACCTACTCTATCGAGTTACAGAATAACAAAAAGTTGATAATTAGCTGCGAAGTAGAGATACCGTCTGATGTCAGTTGAGTTCAGTCTGACAAACAGTTCTTGCAACAGGATTATGGTGACATCTTAACAATAATAATAACAAGTAGGTACCTACATTAAAGACCTACAAGGCTTTATCTAGTAATTCCTAATAAGCGTTGATAATATGCAAAATACCACCACCTACTTTTTTGCATAATATAAGCAAGGCTGACCTTACTCTTAATAACCAAACAACAAAAAAAGGACACACATAAACACCCAAAAAATAACAATCAAGTAATACGCATCATTCAATTACGTAAGAAGAATGGAGCAGATCATCAAAGTACACGATAACACTCCAGCAACGAAATGAGTTCATAGCGGAACGAAGTGAAAACAGCTCTGCGAACATAAAATTGAATATTACAAGCGAATCACGAAATTCACTTCGGTAATTTAAACAAAGCTGAGATGCAGAAGCCCCGGACTTAATTTCGGTACGGGACAGAGAAAAATGCTATGCAAATTTGTACAGCGTATTTTTTCTTCCATTAACCTCCGGATTTTAGCGAAGGGACAGCACAAAAACAGGCTTTTATTTTGAAACTGTAATTAGGAAATTAACGACTCCGACTTAGGAGTAACAAATGGTGTTTCGCGGTCCATGTGGGAATTTCGACGCTTACGTTTTGAATTAAAAAGAATAAACAACGCCTTTGCGTTTTTATAAAGCCCTTCGCATTATAAAAAAGTATTGTGGTTTTGTATTCGGAATTAAGTAGGTTTATTGTGTAAAAATGTGTTCGCGGCGACCCTTCGGACATTATTCTCGTTTTATGTGACCCTAAATTTGTCTAGAAAACAGATTAATGAACAATAACGTCAGGGTTAAGGTTTTATTTTAGGGGTTCAGTTTCCGACGTTAAAATAAAATGTTTTAATAACCTCTTACTTACCTACTTACTACTTACTTATCTTTATGCTTTGATTATTTAAAAAGTAAGTGTAAAGGTAAATATTTTTCTTAGTTACCAAGTAACAAGTGGATTGTGTCGTAAGCTCCTTGTCGAAAGCAAACAGGTAAAAGCCTCAATGAAGCTTTGTGCTTTTATAAATGAACAGGCGCTAAACTTTGTGAGCTTCTTCGCCTTATCAGTGTAAAATTAAAACGTTGTTGTTAATGAGGTTTTTAAAAGTTTACTCAATATTAAAATAGGAAATATTCTGTGTAAAAAAGTCTAGATAATATTATTATTATAAAATTGATTGTTTATAATTTTTAAGCCTAAGTTTATACATTAGTAATTTTAATAAAATCAAGATGAAAATATCGTCTGAAAAAGAAGTTAAAATCAATCATAGTCTTAGCAAGTTATTCCAACTAGAGCTAAAGGAAATTTGATGTCACTAAAGAGTCGACTTAATAATTTTGTAAGATTGTCAAAGCCATTTGCTGTGGACTTAAACAGTTTTTGTATCCCCCAAAAATACTACCAAAACCAAAGGAAAATGTGAATACTGATTGTTAAACTTTTAGGGTTTTCATTGGAATCCCTAATTCTATTACAACCAACAAACTTCTAAGTTAGTTAACAAATGTTCCGAAGTAGGTAAATTACAAAGTGGAAGGCAAACTGAAGTTTATAATACCAAATCGGTATCTAATCAGAGGCAGGTCCCGACCGGTCTGTCCGCGTGATGGATGGTCGAGGGAGTGCGGTTGACGTCCAAACTTCAGCTCATACCTAAACAGCCTCGGGGAAAAACATCAGCCAACTGAAACTGGTAATTTTCAAATATAATTATGATAATAATAATTGACCCAAACAGCTTAAATCGTCTTCCTAGAAGAATTAAAAGAATATAATAAGACTTTAGCATTTAACAGAAAAGTTACTAATAACACTGCACTAGGTATATGACTTTATGTGACTATATGCTATTAAAAATAAAATGAAAATGATATATTTAGTCCAAAAATATTACAGTACATAATTGGGTTACTGTTACATTCAAGATAAAAACGGATTACAATTTAATTTACAATAATGTACTAACAGCATCACTGGACTCCACACTAGGATTCCCTGTGTCGTGGAGACCAGTCTTCCTATTGAAATTTCGAGATAAAGTGCGTGGTGGTGCGTGCTGCGTGCTTGACTTTGTATATGTGTGTTGTGTGGGTGTGTTGTGTGGGTGTGTTGTGTGAGTGTGTTGTGTTGTGATTCTAACTCGGAATTATCTTGTTAGAAAATATCCAGTTTCTATTGAACTTCCTGAAGGATTATGTATTAGTCTATTCAACATTTTAAAATTCTTCAGTAAATTGATAATAATAATAATAGGAAATGTGCTTCCTTAATGAAAAAATTTGTTTTGTCATCTATACTACCACTTACCTACTGAATGTTAAAGGTTCATTACTCATATAATGAAGTTGAATACCAATAGTCATCTCAATAACACTACTTATCATCCAGCGGAATTCGAACACCACAATCGTAGTAAGACAGCTTTGTGCCAATCCTTTGAAAATACACCACCACGCATATCCCTACGAAAAACTAACAAAATACTCTCATGCCTTAATGACCCACTTCACATGACATAATTATCCCAACACGTCCCATTACACCGCAAAATATTGAACAAACGACAATCGCCGTTATTAATTGGCGGTAGGAACGCCGACTTCATTCCTTCCCGATTATCATTTGTTTTATCCGGGACGAGGTCCGGAAAAATACATTACGGGAGCCTCCGACATTTGTCTTCGTCGCCTCCGGAGCTGCCATTAATTAATATAGAATACCCTTTGGGCTCGCCTGTTTACCGTTCTTTAACTTATGTCTTTATTCCGATTTTCGAACCTTTCCGAGAGTGGGTAATTGCGAATGATTAATCGAATTCGATGTTCTATCTAACGTCTGAATCTAATAATGGATAGGCTTGAGGTTTTGTGATTTATTCATAAGCGTTTGATAGCGTAAGTAAAAATAGCTTTTGTTCTCTTTCTTTTTGTTGTGTTTGTGGCCCTGTGCGTATATTTTGGCCACAAAATACTATAGTCTTTATAATACATCCCCCATAATTGTTCATGGATTTGAAGTGGTCTATTAATAATAGTCGATAGAGGTCTTTTATTGGAGAGTTTATGGAAAATATTTTACTTTAGTTATAACAATCGGCCTGTGTAGGTTTTTATAAATGGGCAGTACCGCAGTATTTTGTTTAGACGCAGGCCGCTACCAACCGGGCAACATGGAAAGCATTGGGGGAGGCCTATGTTCAGCAGTGGGCGTCCTATGGCTGAGATGATGATGATGATGATGATTTTGTTTAAGCTGAGGTGATTTCAATTTACGGTGTCAAATCTTTTCTGAGGATGAAGCTGTGAATAGAATTTAAATCAGACTATGTCACACTGAAAATAAATGCTGAAACAAGAATCCAAATTCCATTACGTTGCAAACATTACATTGTGTTACATGAAACTGGCATTAATCCGCTTACATAGTCGACTAGTCATCGAACCATCGCTCGTGCATCAGTTGCGATTGATGCAGCATCTGCAAGATCTGTTATGTCTGTAACGAACAAAGGGATAATACACTACATAACTGGTTCGGAGAATACACCTCAGTGATCATCGGGTTACTTGAAGTGATCCTGTTTTCTGGTAACCAGACGTATCGCAGTCGGTTATGGTTTAGGAAATGTTATACTTGGGTAAAAGTTTATACGGTTGGTTCTTGTGGTGAATGTAATATTTAACATACTTAGGCTGAGTTGCACCACCTAACTATGACCGTAACTATGACGATAACCGGTGTTTTTGTATGCAATTTGACAGATTTTTGACGTTTGTCAAAGTTTAAGTTGCAACTCAGCCTTAGATTTTTTAAATTTATATTATTTATTTGATTTTTTACATATTTTCTGATATAATTACCATTTTCTTACTGGTAAGTGATAAGTGGTTATTAAATAATTTTAATAATAGTAAAACAGTTCAGTTACACTTTTGATTTTATTTTAGCTACAC
Organism: Ostrinia furnacalis; assembly: GCF_004193835.3. NCBI lineage: Eukaryota > Metazoa > Arthropoda > Insecta > Lepidoptera > Crambidae > Ostrinia > Ostrinia furnacalis. The sequence goes on along the minus strand of NW_021137171.1, from coordinate 18,459 downwards.
CTACAAAATTGATAGCCCTAACAAAGTTGCTAAACAACAATGATCCCGTATCCAATTCAAAACAGAGTTATTAATTTATTAAAATGTGCTGTTGGATTGCTGTATTAGGCTTCGTTTCCAATGAAGTTGTGATTTTATAATTATCTTTTTCCACCTATAGATACCTATAGACAGATGCCAACTAATGCGCTGAGTTTGAAACTCAGTGTCGCATTAGTAATTCACACACACAAAGTAAGTAAGCTCATTATCCACTGTGGTATCAGCAAGTAATGTAAACTGTTTACATTATGACGTCGCTGCTGTCATCATTGCTGTCACGAGCAATGTGTTCTGTTTTAGGGCATATTGCTGTGACACCGCCCCTGCCCCCTTGTCACATCTCCCTTTAGTTTCTGTGATCTGTGTTTTTCCATTAGATGATGTTAAAACAGATAGAGTAAAAAAAAGTTTCCTTATTGCGCAAATTGTTTTTTCAAGAAAACTTTTACATGTCACAAGAGAGTTTTAATAAACCACTTTAAGTTGCATTGATTGTAACCGATTATGTAGAGTTACTGCTTAGCTTTGTTCTATACTCAGTTTGCCTTTACATCAAAATTGCCCCGTTTGTCCCTGCCACTTCGCATCAATGGAAACGCAGGCTTATACCTTCATGCTAATCCACATTGTCATTTGAATCCATTCGATTGTCCGATACATAAGCAGCTTTGGCGAGGTCCAGTGATCACTGTAACGCAAGTGCACCAGTGATGCTCATTTCTGGTACAGCAAGTCAGTGTTGTACTGTACAGCTTATTGGCACAATGAAGTGTAATAAAGAATAATAATTTTACAAAATACTTAAACTTATACTAAATATTTCTGGTAGATCTTTGTCAATAAATAAATAAATATGGCATTTCGGGTGTTATACATTTTAAGTACATCGCAATTTTCGTCTTCTTAAGAAATAAATAATTTTCTAGTAGACAACTTGCTAATTCTCATCGTCGTAATCGCTCTTTATACTAAAAAGAAAAGAGCCTTCCAAAAAGGAGTCTCTTTCTAATATAAAATAAAAAATACATTTACTACTCATATAGTTTTATAGGTTTAAATAACACTTTGCTTCGGCACATTAACTTAAGCAGTAGTCTAAAAGAGATAATCGAAACACCATTACTCTATCCCATTCACTCGGACGCCTTGTAAAACTCGAATGTACGTCCCGATTGCTAATTAATTCGTCCTGAAAAACCTTTTCCTTTTTCACAAGCCATCCTTGATTTTCAATTTCTGTAGCGAAAGATTAATGGCCGAAGACAGGTTCTCTCAGAGTTTTATCTACGCTTATAATTACTCGGCAAGAGTGTTTTAAAAGCTGTTTTTACGGAATGAGATTGTCCTTCTTTGTTGCTACAGGCTGCTAATTTTCCCGCGTGATTACGACTTTCAGTTGTTTTTTTCACGCGTTGAGATAAGGAGCGTTGTTTTTACTTGGAGCTTTGAATAGTGATGTGGGCAAAGAGTGGGCTTGGAATTTAATAACAGTAATGAATCAACTCTAAATTGGACCTACCTAGCTGAATCGTTTGTCCGAGGTAAACATACTTGTCACCAATCTCGAGAATTGAGCTCCCAACCGAAGGTAGTAGGAAAGCGCTGGACGCAGGCCGCTACCAACCGGGCAACATGGAAAGCATTGGGGGAGGCCTATGTTTAGTAGAGGACGTCCTATGGCTGAGATGATGACGATGATGATGAATAAATCAACTGTTCTCAGTATCACACCAAGACACCTAGCTCTATGTCATAGTAATTGGTTAGTTGACGCCACTACTTATATTATAAGCAACAATGAGGAAACGTATCGTACGTATTTAAGGACTCACGGTTGGCATTACGCACGCTTTTTAAGCGCACGGTTATTTTATCAATGGTATTAAGTTGTTATGACTACTCAAAGGCAGTATATTTTATCCAAAATTCGACGGTTCTCAATAAATCATAACATATTCCATGGAGTTCTGATTATCTTTTTGATATCAGCATAGCAGTGAGCGGCGAATCTAACTCTACTCAGCGAAATATGAGCTTTAGTCATCTTTCTCACCCATCCCAAGGCGAGTGAGAGAGACGAATAAGGTTGGATATCGATGGGTTTGCAAAATAGGGCCTCAGGGCTTCCGTAAATCAACAGCTCTAAACTGATAACTGTACTGTAAATCATACATTTGCATTTTGTATGGTCCGGGTGGGAATATTTAGTCCACAATTAAGCGAATATCAATAAGGGTAAACATAGTACTCCCATTATTTATTATGACGCTGCATGTTTGACAGAAAAGGAGATTTAGGCCCGCTTAAGGCCGGGTAGCAGAGAAAATGGCGAAAATGAGGTTTTCATTTTTCATTTTTGAGGTACTAAACAGTAAAATTAAAGGCTAAGATTTTTATTGGGCATAGTTGAGGATATTTTCTAGGGCTATTAACGGATGGAAACACGATTTGATGAAGTTGACTCGATAGAATAAATTCCCAAAGTTACTTCTATTCGTTTTCTAATNGCGCGAAATACCTACTTTAGCAGAAATACCAAGCCTTAATGAATGAAACAACTCTCAAATATGAATCTACTCTTGAGATTACTTGAGATGATATTTTATTTCCTTTCGTGAGTCCCTTTTAGTCAGTCTGACTGAAGTCTGGTTTCTGGATTAAGATTTTGAGCTTCAACGTGCTTTGCATCTTCTACTTATTATTATTATGAACTTTTCGTATCAAGTTAATGTACTTATGCAATATGGTAGATGAAAAATCTCAATAAAAGTTAATCAATTATCCTGAAATTAAATATAATACTTATGATTTAATTACATAGGTACTTCCTGAAGAACCACTTAAATATACCTACTTTAATTTATTAGGTCCTAATATTCATTTTTAACCAACCTAAAATTACAATGAAACTATAATTTATTACTTTACTTGTAATATAAATCCGTAAATCACAAACGGAGCGAATTCAAATAAATCACCGGGCACTATGAAGAATAATTGCTTTTCATAACAATACTCCGTAATAAAATTAAAAGAAGAAGCTGCATAATGATTTAGATGCCGGCTTATCCGTCCGCAAATTATAATTCACAATATACCGTGGAACGTTAATTATTCCCTCCGTTAAGGCGTCCCGTTCGCACTTCTTATAAATTTATGATACCAATATAAATACTTGGGCTAACTTGATCAACGTAACTTATTTAATCTATACAGCGCTCTGTTAAGGATCGGGGTAAATAGAAGAACCAGTTCACTCTGTTTGAATGCTACATATTAAATTAATTAACTCTTAGATAAACGAATTAACTCCTGAATAACATTTAGACAAAATCATTTTTAAAAACAAGATTTTCCTTTGACCTTCTTACGTCTCTATCGTCACACTAGTTTCTTGAAATATTTTAATTGCATTGTATGCTAATTATAATGTCTACGCAAAACTTCAGCTGAATGGGTTTTCAGCAAGTGTCATGAGGAAGGTTTAAAATTCAGCTTCAGTGTTTTACTCAAACATACAAAGTTTAGCACAAAAAATTCAGGCTTAAGAAAAGGTTGTCAAATAAACAAACTTTCTTAGAATATACACTGAAGAAATTATTTACAAAATCGACGGCCCCTCATAGAGGTACCTTTTAGTTGCTTTAAAAGGTTCTAACCTTTTTCTACTACGATTCTACAAACATTAGCTTGATGTCCAATACTTTCTATCTTCATAGAGCTTTTCATTCATTGTCACTTTAGGTTCAGACAGCTGAGCTATAAATAATTGACAGCATGTTTTTATTTAACCCCTGGTTGATCTCATCAGGCTGTGGACAGCTGTGCGGCAGCCACTGTTGATATTGCTGTACAAAGTGCCAAACTTTCAGTAACGCTCATATATTATGCGAGCTCTTTACAACTACATAATAATCCATGATGATTAATGGGCTTCATTGCGAACTTGTTTGTACGAGTAGCGAACTATTTTCGTAGCTATTTTAATGTGTCTTGAGTGACTTGTCAGTTTGCCTCGATGAACGTTCATTTTCATTACAAAAACTAATAAATCAAACGGTATTTAATTAGTTTTAGAATCGATAAAAAAGCTAATGAAAATATAGAATAATCTTTTTCAGAGCGAGTTCCTAATATGGCCTGAAAATTATTGAGCTCTCGCTAGAGATATACCTTAGTTAGAGTAAGATACATCTTTAGGTTGATTAGTTTTCCTTTAGCTATATAAGGCTGAGTTGCACCACCTAACTTTGACGGTAACTTTAACGATAACCGGTGATTTTTGTATGGAGTTTGACAAATTTTTGACGTTTGTCAAAGTTAAAGAAAGATGAGACAACCCAGTTAAAGTACTTACTGAATTTACATAACTAATGTGTTATTATTACATACTTTTATTTTAGAAAGTTCTGAAATAATTCATAAATAAGAATAACGTTTGTTCCAACATAAATATTTTTTTCGCACATCCATAAGTCTAATTGTTTATACAGTCACATAAATAAAAATGTTAAAACATGTCTACGATGGATTCAGTCCCATCAATATCTCTTTCATATTAATGTGTAACGTTATCAATACTTGTTGCGGGCACTCGTTCAATCTGAAACCTTTTATACCTTGAACCCTATTCCGTTGACATAAGGATATAAATAGGTTCTTTTTTAGATTAACCAACCGTTCATCAATCAGGCCCACTGAACTCGTTACAGGGGAGGCTAATACCTACAATTTTGTCCGCAGTTTCGATTGTATCCATCCCTCTTACGCAAAGGGAGATGCCAGCATGAGTGACAGTGACAGATAGATTCGAAAATCTCGAAAGCGGTATTCGAGAATATTCTCGTAGAGTCCCGAACGAATGGAATGAGACCCGCTTAAAACATTTGTAAAAACTTTTCAAATCATTCACTTTAGGCTGAAAGGCCTTTGAAACTAATGTTGTATTTTTATTAAATTGTAAATAGGTCAATGATTGTATGTAAACGTTACCTATAGGTATTTCTGGCTTTACATGGATCGAATATAATTTATTTATACAAAACTTTATTCATCTTCTATGTGAAATATTTATGTAGTAAAATCTCTAGAAATAAAGTTTAAGAACCCATTTACTGCTGACTCTGAATTTAAATGCCGCGTTTACTTATTACATTAGTTTTCTTGGAAAACAGATTGTCGTAGTTGAGCACCAAACTTGCACACTTTCGCTTCTTGCTGATTTTGAAACAGTAGGCAGTTTACAAACATAAAAACTGCCACTGAAAAATAGTAAAGAAACTATTCATAGTTGCACAAAATTACATTCATTAGGTACTATTAATATTATCACGAGAAAACACAATGAACATATCAAATAACCACAACGATCCGTGGAAATGTTATTTCGACATTGACCCAGATAAATAACCCAATCCACATTAACCTCCATTGTCCGGACAGCAAAGTGAATCACTGGGCCGTATCTTCTGAATTCCTCACAGAAAACACGGTATTTCGGTCGGACTAATCTAACCCGATGATTTGCAAGATTCTGCGGGAACACGCAACAAATAATACAGAACAAAAGCAGGTTTAATAGAAATTGGAAACAGGAAGTTAATCAGGGTTTGCGACAGAAGCTGACTAAGGGCGTAGTGTGAGAAAAACCGCCAACTCAGTTTCAAAGTCTAAAGTCAAAGTCAAAATTTCTTTATTTGTATAGACTACTAAATAGTAGGTACAAATCGTCAAATATTTTGGTCTTAAGGAGACTTTTTTTTTTTAATTGGAAGAAAAAAAATGATTATGTCTTTGTCAGTTTAGAGCCCTTGGGCTCTTTCAACCTCTTTATTTCCGCTCTCAAAAGTTTATCAGTCAAGTTCAAGAACTTTAAAGTCGCTGTTGAAAGACGCGATTTTCTGCCTACTATCTGACTGCAAGTGTAAGTTTGTCAGCATAAAATCATAGTAAGTATGTATAATAATGAGTATGTAAAATCGTGTGCTCTGACCAGCACCATATTGCCTGCAGCTGACATTATAATCTAAAACTTAAGCAAAGCACGAGGTTAGGGGACCGTCAGCTTACTTAAGTTAAATGTCAACAATAGTAAACTGTATACTATTGGGGCAGGTAATTTTTTGACATGTGCTCCTGAATTTTTTACGAGCATAATTTTATTATAGTCCCTAATTTAAGATTTTGTTCCAATTAAAAATAGTGTTACCTATTTCGAATTTGCTGTTATATTTTCCCTGTGCTAAAGACGACGCAAAATTAAATAGGTCAGGCCTGGCTGTCTAACAAATCCCACAACTAGTCGGTCTTAGCGCTAACCTTCTGCTTTCAATTGGATTAGAGTTGTTTATCAACGGCGTTGTGTCGCCACTGTATTTATTGCGAGAGTATTTTATTCTATGTACAAAGTTAATGTGTAGGTATTGGTTTTTGTGGTTGCATTGCTCTCTCAAATAGGATCTTTGCTAGAAGAAGTAAAGTAGTTAGAAGATCCATAAAGTGTAATAAAATGACAATATAACATACCGTATGGTGACGGCAGAGTAGAATACATTAAATTGTCACCAACCCCTACTCTTCCTGCGGGTGTCGTAAGAGGCGACTTAGGGACTACAGCAGCGCTGTCTGAAAAACATCAATCTTTTAAACTGCGATCTCCAACCCGCCCGCCAAGCGTGGGGATTATGGCAAAATCCTCCACTATAGTAGAGGAGGCTCATAGTCCAGCAGTGGACTGTAAAGGGCTGTTGATGATGATGATAACATTAGTATACTTACTAACTTAGAGATTCAAACTTAGAGTTACTGTTCCAGGTATAATAATTATGTCTGGTAAGATCCAAGCATGTATTGTAAAAGAAATGCTAAAATCATATGAACTAAGTATTAAGATTTAGCTTGCCTCGAAAAACGTTAAATTATGACATGATGTGAATAAACTTTTTAACGTTCGTTCTTTCTTACACTTCAACATGTTTAAAAGGTATCCATATTTAAAAAATAAGGTGTTCAGTACCTAATGAGCAGCTTTTGATAAACTTACATAAATTATTATTAACTTTAATTACCTTTGTTCTCCTTGCAATTAAAAAAAATGTTTTTTAAACTAGAAACTTGTAAGGAGTAAAACGTACAATTATGATTTTAAAATAACGGCCGTATTATACAGAAAGGATCTGATAGGTTCTACTGTGCACGTTAAGGGTTAACTTTTTTCTGAACCAGAATGCCAATAAGTTATGTTTTAAATATTAATGTGCTCTACTTTTTTTTTAAATACAGATTATTACAGGCTCACAATAAAACTCATAAATTAAAAACAGTTTTCTACTAGGTAAGCACTGCCCTGCAAGTCTTGGATTATTATTCAGGCCCTGCGCAAAATATCTCAACTCCTGGCAACCCGTGAATGGCTAAAGTGCAAGCAAAACTGCGGGAAAAAAACATTTTTTTAATAAAACGATATTATAGCGTACGGATGTACTAGGTAGTTACAAAAAATACTCAAGACCAACATTTTATTGAATACACAAAGTTACAGTGACCCTTTTCTTAACAAGTGTTAAAAGTGTTTGTTCCATCCGTTTTCTTATTATANCACTTGAAATGTTTATCATTCTCTGATATTGTAAATATGACTGATATGGATAAAGCAATGCTATCATTTCATGGCATTCTGAAAACCATGTATGATTTAAGTTTTCCAATGAAAAAAGTTAAATTAATCTGCAAATATAAAAAACCATCTTGGATAACTAAAGGACTAAGAAAAAGTTGCCAAACTAAAAGAAAATTAAGATATGAATACTATAAATCTAAATCAACAAACAAAAAGCAACAATATAGAATCTATTCAAAACTGCTTCGTAAATGCTTTAGTCTGTCTCAAAAAATATACAATCAGAAGCTAATAAATAAAGCTAAAAACAAATGTAAAATAACATGGAAAATTATTAAAAATGAAACTAACCAATTATCAAATGACATTATAATTGACAATATAACAATAAATAACAAAACAATTAAAAATCCAATTCGAATAGCCGATGAGTTTAACAATTACTTAATAAAATTAACAAATGAAAAGAAGACACTTAAAAACACAAATAAAATTCGTTTAAATAATAGTATATTCCTGGAACCATACACAGTTAGCGAAATAAAAACTATAATCNTTTTTTGTCGTAGTTGGGTTTTAGTTTTTTTTATCCAATATTATGATACTATCGATAGACCATCCATATTTTTACTATAATATTGTTTGCAACACTACTAGTTCAAGCTCATTTGCAGTTTCAAGGCCGGGATGCGATTGCGGTTTGATACAAAACGAATATTTTTGTGTTACGGGTATATTTCGTAATGTATGTTAGCCAGATGATTTATATTTTCGGATTTTTAAGCTTTTATAAACACAAGAAAATCGACTCTATTAACCATGAAATACAGTTTTACTGGTTGTTGAATTCTAGAACACTGTCAAATTTTTGAAACAATAAAGTACCTACTTCTATTATCCATTGGATTTGCGCTAAAAACAGCAGCAAAATTCAAATTGAGCGACGAAATCCTGAAAATTGACAGGCGCACATCTTAAAAGACGTTGTTCCTTAGAAATTGCAGGCGCAGCGAAATCCGCTTTGCACCACCTCATCTATCATTCAAGCTTTGCACCACCTGTTTATAGCATAGTTTCCTTCACATAGATTTATATTAAACTAGTTTTATCCCGCGGTTTTATTCACATGAATCGTGAATTCTTGAACAATCAAGAATTAACGATTTACGCGATTAACACAAGTGTTCAATAAAAAACGATTCTCACTAAAAGCATTAGGTGATTAATATTAATGAGTAGTTTATCAAGAAATTTTAAAATAATTGATAAGAACTATAAGCTTTACTTGAATTTTTCACCTTTTCAAGGCTTCTTACGACGGCAAATTATATTGCAAATGAGTCCGATTAGTCGATTCAAGATTTCTTTCATTCCGTTGTACTAACCTGTAAAACATTTGACCTTTTCTCAGACAGATAAAATCCTGAAAATCCCCTTGTTACACTTAAAATGTACAAAAAAAGAATATTAAACTGTTCTTTTAAATTAAAACCCTGATAAAAGTTGTCGCTTCAACTTTCTTGTTAGTGGCAGTCTAAATAGATTTTTCCTTTTTTATTAAGTAGAGGAAAAATCTGTCATACCTTGTTAAAAACTTTCAAACGTTGAGGTTTTGTTTATTTTGTCGCGTCTTTACAAAATGTACACGTAAAATAAAAATGTAATATTCTACTTTTATAAACCGTCAGTTTTTTGTTAGCCTGAAAAATTACTTTAGGTCTTCAAGTGAGAAAACTTTTAATGAAATTAACATAGTTAATTAGTCGACTACCAACTGCCGCTTCATTAACCAGTATTGTTGGCTAACTACCGTATTTATAACCATTATCTTAGCACGTAGCAGAGTGAAACTTAGCACTTTGTTACTAACTGCTTCATATTCAAGAACTTGCAAAGATACTAGTTTTATCTTCTCGCCGCGGCAAGTAGGTACTTTGTGTTCGGCTGTACTTATTCTGTTGGCAAATCGTGGAACCGATCATGTGGCAATAAACTCTTATAGATTCGGCCCGAGGCAACTTTGACTTGGTAGTTGGTGTTGTTTGAAAGCAAAACGATGTTCGGATGTTGCTAAGATGCGGATGTAAATGCCGTCGCCAAAAGGCTTAGCGTTTCAACTTTGACTGGGGTATTTAGCAAGCTGGGCGGTTTTAGTGCTTTGTTCTCGTTTCATCGTTCGTCATTTGTTTGATACAAAATTTTTATTTATAACTAGCGGCCGCCCGCGATTTCGTACGCGTGGATCCCGTTTTACCCCCTTTTCCCGAATTTTCTTTGCTATAAACCTCACGGAGCCCGAGACCTTTCCAACGAATGCAAAACCGTGGAAATCGGTTCGTGCGTTCTGGAGTTATAGCGTCAGGGAGGAAAACCCGACTTATTTTTATATAGTAGATAGTAGTAAAAATTGTAAGTAGTAGGTAATTTATGCTAGGTAAATATTTCTTTGAGTCCTTTTTATCAAAGTTCCAGTCAGTCTTAACAGTCGGATTATTCTCTAACTCCGTATCCGTATATTCGGACATCTGTCATCGTAGTGTGTTGACTGATGTGGCCATTTTATTCGAAAGCAGATAAGTAAAATGTTTTAGGGCTGATTTTTCGATCGTCGGATAACTTTTAACTGAAGAATTAGTTTGGCACATTGACAGTTTTGGTATGAGAAATATGTCAAAATGACAAGGTTATTCTTCAGTTAAAAGATATCTGACGATTGAAAAATCAGCCCTTAGATAACATTATTTTTGAATAACTCAATAAAACCCTAACTGTAAAGTGAAATGTGCTCACTATTCGCATCTTTTCATCATAATGGTATCTGTTGAGCCCAAAAAGATTTCTGTATCTCAAAGAGTCGGTAAGATCTCACAAGTCAAAAGTTCCAAATTATAATAAAAAAAGCTCGTCCCGCAATTATGTGAGTGGGGCACTTAACGTCGTCAGCATAAAGATAATAGGAAAAAGTTAAATTATGTCGAAGTGGTGTCTGCGCGATCCCCGTCCGCAGCGGTAACTGCGGTTATAAAACTTGAATTTATGACCAAAATTATTTCACTGTCTTCCCTAATTTCGCTATTTCTTCGCTCTGTCCAGGTGCATGGTATGGAGTTAACTTTTTTAAATGGAATAACGCCGGTTAGCTCTACGTTCCACGTCTGCACTCATTTTATTTGGTCGCAACTTGATTTTATGGGAACGAAGTGTTATTTCGAATCAACGGTGTCCTACAATTTTGGATTCCTTTTTCTTTGGGTGCTTTGCAACTGACGGGAAAATTTGTGACTGCAACTTTGTTTTACTTTGGAATATAATGTATAATTTTTTCTCTTGTCTCTATGAGGTTGTTTAGTACTGGAAAAAATATTAAAGTCTCTTAATACCACAAACATAATTTTTTATCTCCTTTTGTTTCAACATTTTAACTTTTACAATCTAATAGGGATAGCAATGGAGACACTTTTCTAGCTGTCATTCTTGCTTCAACGGAATCCCCGTTGATTCTAGCTCCGAAAAAACTCTTTGATCCCTATTCCCACCCTCAATATTCAGTTACATTTCCCGTTTCGTTCCTTGACCACGCCAACGGCAAACTTGAACTCGGAATTTGAAATACGGCATTTTGTTTTTAAGGAAGAAAGAAATAAAGTCGGAATTAGAATAAAGCATTTTGTTTATAAGGAAGCGTCGATGCGCAGGAGCAACGGGACCGTGAGTAATAGAGAGGCCGTGTTTGCTTACCAGAGTCTTCGAACTCCTTAACGCATGAAATTTACATCGGCAACAACCTTTCGATGTCTATTTCACGAGTTCCGAGACCCTTTCTGGGTCAGTAGATATTTTTGTTGAACCCTGGTGTTTTATATCGCACCTCAGACAAAAAGAGAAAAGAGGTTCTGGAATAACTTGAAAAATACCTATAATTATTTTTTTAAATACCTATTTTTGTCTCTTTTAAAAGATTTTAGATAAAAACTATTTAATACGTAGTATTTTTTTTAATTGAAATGGAGTTTCTTAGTCTGTTTTACTTATTATTAAAATTCTTACAATGTAATTTTTCCCCTTTTATTTATTGCATGCGCAATTTTCACCAGTAAAACACAACAGCAGTTAATTCAGTGAGTAAATCCGGACATGTGTTGCCTAATCCGGCGCTATCTGGACGGTTTGCGGGCAGCCCGCGACGTTGACTGAGGACCTGACCAGGATTACGCTATCGGTCGGGTCCGACCGAATCGCCGTTATTAAGACAAATTGACACGCATTTTTAACACCGAAACCGACCGACCGACCGAGCTCGATTGATAGGGATAGCAATGGAGATGGAAAGTGCTGAGGCAACAGTTCGTAATGGCCGCACACTGTAATACCTAAGTTTCATTGGTGATAAAGGGTGTATTTTTCGAAATCTAAGCACTGCAGTTTTCTTTGGAAGTTGTAAAACAACATTAATTACTTTTATTGGGTCAACGTACTTACGTTAATGAAGTCTGTACAAAATTATTTTTTGTAATCACAGATTTTTGTGAGAATGAACAACATTAATAAGATTGTTTGAACCCAATTTGAACGATATAAGTATTAAGTATTTCCAATTATGATTACAGTAGGCTGTGATCTTAAATATGTATATGTTACAGGAAATGTATGAAATCCGTCATTGTATACAATTCCTAGGATTTGTATATAAGTCCTAAAATCACCTGGAAATGTGTGATGTAAATTATATTAGACACATTTCCTAGGAAATTTACACATTTCCTAAACAGCAATCGGAAATGTAAATAAGATTTCTTTTTTTTCTCCGAAACTTGAATGGGGCGCTTCCGCGCCGCGGCCGCTGTGTATGTGTAAGGTCGCAAGTCTAACCTAACCTAACCGAGACTTTGTTATCCAGCTACAGGAGTACTAAAACCTTCATGCCAATAATAGTTAAATAAAAGAGATGTTAAAATTAGGGTTTTCCAATACTTCAGCGTAATATGCGTGATGCCGAAAGAAAAGTATGCCAATAGGCAAATATTTTTTTCAGCCAAAGTATAATAGTGTGAAAACAACTTTCAGGCTAAACAATAATAGTTGTGAGTTATAAGTACCTAACTACCTACCTAATGTGGTTTGGCTAAATGAAATTTTAGGCGTACTGAGGGGCACCCGATCACACGAGACCGCGCTTGTGCCGCTTAGTTTTATACATTTCCTAATACAATATTGGAATTCTATAAAATTCCTAGGAAAAGTATACATGTCCTAGGATATGTGCGTATTAAAAAATCTCTGAAGCAATATTTTATACATTTCCTAAATAGCTTCGGAATTGTATACATTTCCTAGGAATAGTATACAATTCCTAGAATTCATACATTTCCTGTAACATATACAATGTAATTGAAAAGTATGTAGGTAAATGAAAGAAAATCAAGCTTTTCATTTCACTCAGGTAGGTATATCAATCCATAAACAAATAGGTACGCTATCGATTGGAACTGACCAAATCGATCGTATTAAGACAAATTGACACGCATTTTTAACACCGAAAGCGGTAGATTGATAGCGATTGGAATGGAGATGGAAATAATGGAGATGGAAATTGCTGAAGCAACAGTTCGTAATGGGTACGATTTGTCTTGCTTTATTATTCAAAGGATTACCTAGTAAGTAATCACCAATAAGGTGTGTACACTTTTACAAAATCTAATCAGTGATGCATTTGTATTTCTGAAACTGGAGAAAATTTGTTAAATCGGACAGAGGAATAAATTATCTTAATCAGGGGAGAGCATTTTGATAAGAACATTCCAATGCTTTTTTAGCTGATTGGTTGAATAAATCTGGAATGTACCTAGTCAGACTTTTGTGAGAATACAGTATCTTTCAAATTAAAAAAAAATGTTGCCTAAACCTACATAATTAAAATGTAAGTAAATAACAGCAGTTTTAAGCTTTTAATTTAACTGAGCTATAACAGACCATGTATAAAAGCTTGCAATATGTACTATATTTAATTTAAAATCTATCTTTAAAACAGTTTTCACCGCGTTGCAAGCCGAGTAAGGATGCAATTCTCCCATCCGCAGGGTTGTTAACTGCTGGTGTAAATTAACTACGTTTTCCAGGCGTTATTCACACCCATCCCGTTGAAATTTCACCCACTGAGGCGGGAGCAAGGAAACGTGAAATTGGGTAACCCATTTAAGGTTTTTGTGGAACGCGATGTGTCGCAAATTGATAGTCTTTGAGTAGCTGCAGCCACACAATGCGCGATGCTTCGGTGATACCTATTGTATTTTATCTTATTAGATTTTGAGATCGAATGAATAGATGGTTGCTTTTTTTAAATAATTATAAATTACTGATAGTTCCTTTAGGCCCTCGTGGTAAGCTAAATAAGCTCGTGTTACGAGTTTTCACCAAAATAGTCTATCGGTGCGCGGGGTTCGAACTCGTGTTCCTAGGATTTCGATTTGGAGAGTCCGACACCGACACTATTGCTGACAGTTATTTTGTTGCTCTTGTTGATATTATACACCTACAGCAAAATAGCAATTATTACAATTTCATATTTATTATCATGCCACAGTGTTTACAAGTTTGTTGGAGACTGTCTCGGCAACCAGGGATTGAGGAAAAGAAAGGCTGTCTTCTATATCTGTTTTATCAAAATCCATCTAGTAGTTTCTTTGCGAATGAGGAACAAACATCCATCCATCCATCAGCCTGTGCAGATCACAAACTTCGTCAATATTAGTCCTATATCTTTCCTTTGTTAATTGTTGAACTTCGAGACAAAGATGTAGGCTGCCAAAATTGAGGCATATGCTGGCACAACTCAATAACTTCAACAACAAGGCAATATCGTGAACATGGAACAGTTCGGCCGGTCAAAGGGAAGCCACTCATCTTTGATGGCTTGTATGGAAACTAGATCCATGCAGTTTTTGTTGTTTGGATCCTAGGGAGTACATACTAATATGCTACAAATCGGTTTCGGCAAATAATTTTGGGGAAAGACGCAAAACATGCTAAATTATATCTAACTGCAAAATTATATTATTGTGTTTATTAGTGCAAAAGGTAAGCTGCTTAAATTAAATCCTATGGTTTTACGCATTTTAGGTCAGGAACTTAAATTAACAATATTAGCACCTATTTACGATCTGAGAATATTAACCCTTAACAAAAATCGAGACTATCAAAGTTTTCATTTAATAATATGGAAATAGATAGAAACTGACCGACTAAATAGATATACCTACTAAAGTATCGATGCGGCGGGGCGTCAAAAGCTCAACGGACAATACGACATTTCAAGTAATTTTTCAGGGTTAAAAGCATGTGCCTTTTAAATTAAACAATACATCTTATACGCACACGCATTTATCTGAAATCCCTTTCCACGCTGAAAAATTAAGCGCCTGCCTCCACTTAAGCGACGCAGGATTAAGATCAGGTTTCGGGTGGAGACCACACTTTCCGTTAAATCCTTAAACTCGTACATGTTTGTTAATCCGGGATAGGTCGCACATCGTCGGCCCGACAGTGACGAAGTGTGGGTCGTAAGGTCGACCACATGCGGCCCTAGAACCTTATTAGGTGGATATAAAAGTCAAATTGGTCTGAACCCAGCAAACCCTATTGACCGAGTGAAGATTATTCTATCAAGGCCACTGGTCAGACGTTCTCGTACTCCTTTATTAACGCAAACGGTTTTCCGAAACGCAAATTGTAATTTGTTGTTGTAGCTAACCATCGGAATTGTGTATAGGAAGAGTATTTTGTACTGTTTATTTTATTTAGAACTAGCGGCTGCCCGCGATTTCGTACGCGTGGACCTCGTTTTACGTAAAATCTGTTGTTTGATATCATGTTGATAGACGGCGTTTACGGCTTCCCCTGCATGAATATTTACGAACGTCAAAAACAGTAGTTAGTCCAGCGCTGTAGATTTTTGCCAATGACGATAGATGGCGCTTTTTAGACACGTCTTATTTATTTATTGAAATTTATTTGTCACATATCGTCATAAATTATAGCCTATATGTTAATCTGTGTTACAAACAATAATACTGTAAAGTTTCAACAAAATCCGTTCAGTAGTTTTTGTGTGAAAGAGTAACAAACATCCATCCAGACGACATCATGACATCCAGACATCCAAACTTTCGCATTTATAATATTAGTAGAATCGTATTGACGTTGTGTTTCTTTTTCTCGAACGAATGTACAGGATCATCTTATCCTACAGCTTTACAAGTATCATGATTGTATAAGGGTATTTTCATAAACATAACGCTATAAAAGTAAGTCAAGTGTAAGGTCAAAAGGTAGGTACGAGTATGTGGGTTATAGTAATGTTACATCATGAATATTTTGATAAACAGTTCAAAATAACAAAATACACAATTTAGTTATTTTCTATTGTCATCTAAAAATATAGAACCTAAAATATTTTATTTGCCCAAAATTAATTCTCATTTCAATAATAAGCTTTCGTTTCAAAAAAAGTAAGCAAGGGTCTTATAACTAAAAGTTTTATATTTAACTACAAAATACTTAAGGTAAAGTGCGTGTATAATACCACTCTAAAAAGCGTCTGAACGTCTTATTTGATTTATTCAACGCGAATAATTTTTGACTTTATTGAGGCTTCCAACAATTACTTAGTAAGTATTGTTGTAAAGTCCTAAGCTGACTTATCTTTGTTTTACAAAAGTAATTTCTTAATCTTTATCACTTTAGCTTAAAATAGCAATTTTAGGCCTTAGATTTTGGGTAATCATAAAATAAATAAAATATAATTGTATAATTCAGACTAAAGTTATGAAACTAAAGTAGATCGTGGCTCCATTTGGAGAATAGTTTGCAATAGTCCTTTCTATTGGTAGTTGTGTTGATATTTTAATAAAAGCCCAAGATATCCTATTTAGATTGATACAGGGAGGAGGGGTTTAAACCTATTGTTATCAATCAAATGCCTAGATTTCATCATGGCCTAGCACCTAGCACCTTTCTGCAACTTTATTAAGGTCATCTATCAACCTTGTGGGTGGACGAACCATGCCGCCTTAGCTAACTTATTGTAAAAGGTATATTTATCGATGCAGCCATCAAATAGGCGTTATTCATTATTATTAACGCAACTACCATTTGGCAATTTGAATAATCGTTTCAATTACCAATTTTATGTTATAGTTAATACCAATTTAGGTATTTAATACATTAATGTTATGCGGTTAAAATTGGAAATAAACATTATAGCTTAACCAAATTAAAATACTGAATATATTACTATTTTAATGGTTAAGTATATACACCGTGTTACTTTGCATTCTTGCCATATTCACAGAGATAAAAGTAGGGAACAATACCTATTATTTAAGATAAACAAGAGACTCCCATAAAGAAAGTACACTAAGATTTTAGTAAATTTGGTTTTTCAGTACAAATCGGAATAAACCAATTTTGTCTTGCACGTTCTACAGGTGCAAGTGGAATAAACCTAGTGGGCGTGGCCTAGTTCTTAATAATCTTTTGTTTTATGGCTCTGGGTACTAGCCTTTTTATCCAGTCATAATAATTATTTTAAAATACTCTTCAGTTGATTTCAGATTTTCCTTTCTACTCTCAGTTTCTACTTTACGGGCTTAGGACCGTCAAAAATACGTAATAATTATTAAGGTTTTAATTAATTTTAACATTGTACCCTATTTTTACAAATTAATAAATTAAGTGTATGAAATGAAATCACCTTATTCACAATTAATTATTTATTTATAAGTTCCTACTTACAAAGTTTACGTACTGCAAAGCAAGTGTTCAAAGTGTCCTCCGTTCTGATGAAGGCACAGTCTAGCACGGCGAAGCGTAGGTACCTATTCCGCTTTAGTTTTCGCAACACATAAACGTTTTGTCTCACAGTTTCACTAAAACAATCCTTTCATGTAACGCGTTTACACTGTTTATCTCTTCTGCGCATACCAGTCGTTTCAAGTCACGCCAAAAATCCATTGGTGTCAGGTCCGAGGATCGTGGTGGTCAAGCTACTGGACCACTCGTCCAATCCACTGTTCACCAAACGTATTATTCGCNTGGACCACTCGTCCAATCCACTGTTCACCAAACGTATTATTCGCGCACTTGACGTCCTTATTGTGGGGGAGCACCATCCTGCTGCTAGTAGAGCATTAATTTGGTGTAACGCTAAGGGTACGTCATCAACCATTTCGTCTAAGACGTCTTGCAGACACTCCAGGCACCATTTTGATTAAATTATTCGTTGTTTGAATACACTTCAGACATTTTTGTATAATTTATAACGTGATTTGTGATTGATGGATTTCTCAGTTTTTTACAAGTGTCAAAAAGACATTTTAAAGACAATAGATTGCAAAAGATATTTAAAAATACAATAAAAAGTAAAAAAGTCTTCATCGCCATCGCCAACAAGTGATGTGCATGCGTTACGATAATTAGTGATGTGTTTAACAGATTGTCGATAAAATAAAATACTTAAGATTAAAAAAAAAAATTTTCGGGCATTATTTTTTAACGGATTTGTGATCAGTATCAGTAATATAGTCACCTCTGTAAATATGGAAAGAATGCAAAGTAACACCCTGTATAAGTATATTTCAGTTATTTCAGCCTACGATATTTGAGCAAATCATAATCACCATCATCATCATCATCATCATCATCAGCCTTTAGTAGTCTACCAATAGTTACGTGACATTAAATTTTTACCCTGTCCTGCTCAACAACGACTCAACTGAAAAATTCCAGTTTTTTGATTCATAATT